>NC_134853.1:57410136-57734908 GCF_049852395.1 Peromyscus maniculatus bairdii | reverse complement strand
AGGTGTCCACTAAATGAGTGAATAAATAAACAAGGACTGGATTATGTGTTGTGCTTCTCAGCTCCCTACAAACTGGCTGAGTCACTCTCTGGGTGTGGGTTTCTTGGGGAAACGGAGATGATTTTTAAGGTCCTCTTGAGGCTGATGGTTGCCATATGGCTGATGGTCATGACAGTGATATGGGAACCTTTGGAATGACCCTTAGAAAGTGGCCCCTCCTCAAAGTCAGGGCACCATGAAGCAAAAAGCACCAGTCACCAATCTGAGGCCTGCAGTGTTGAGGCAACACTCCTGGGGGCCCCTCAGGATGGGACAGACATTAGCTTCACTCGTGTTGCTTGGGCTGAGGAAGGGGCTGGGAACCTTCAGGAAATGGCTAACGCCTCTACAGCATCAGAAGACAGTGTGTGTGTGTGTGTGTGTGGGGGGGGACGGGACTGCAACACCAAGTCTTGGTCAACCCAGACACTTCGCTACCGTAACAACTGGCAAAACCAAACACATTCACGTGGCCGAATGCTGACTCGCTCACAGTCTGACTGCCATCTGAATGCCAGTATCAAGCAGGTATGTGAAGGGGCTTCTTGTGTTACATAGGTGCTAGCGTCATACAGGATGTCCTCAAAAGTCCTGGGGCCACATTACTTTAGACCCCTGTGATAATGGAGTTCTCAGCATTTGCACGGCCCAGCCCAGCCCAGCAGCCTCAGTGTGGCTACCAGGACCTGGAGTCTTGCTGGTGTGGATTTAAAAGAAGTTAAATTTAAATACCTAAATGTGGGTAGTGGACAATACAGCTATAGGACGTTGATTTTTTTTTTTTCTTTTTCTCTTTGGAGGTCTTTCAGATCCAGTGGCCACAGTGGCCTTTATTCAGCCAATAGGCTCTGTGAACTGCTTTGGTCTCAGGAACACGTCCTGACTTAACAGCACTTTCCAACTAGGTTTCCTTCGGAGGACCTCACACACGCAGGGGCTCGCTGGACAGTTCTTAGGAAAAGGTGGGTGATACGCTATGGCAGAGCCAGACCAAGCATGACAGCAGTGCTTTTCATTTCTTCATATTTACTGTTAAAAGAATCTGGGGAAGTTCAGAAGTAGATATGTGAATGGTTTCTATTCATTCATTTCCAAATAAAGGAGCATGCTGCAAATATGGGAAATTATCTGTACGTAATTCCCACTTGCATAATCTTACACTTACTTAAAAGAAAGAGTCGGCGGGACCTGCACTCCTCAGGTAGGGAAAGTAAATGGTATTTAATTACACAAACAGTCGTACAAATGTTCAAGTGTGTCCCCTGCTGCAACAGCGGGCAAGGGAACATTTGTACCAATTAGCAGGGAAACGATTCGGGTTTTCCAGAAAGTTCTATAGGTAAGGCTGATTGCATTCTTTATCCCCGACAGCTCAACTCTTAGCTAGGATGTCTTTAGTGGGCTTAATAGGATGTGATGAGTTCCTTTCCCCAGGAGACTAGAAGGCATTTTCACCCACACCATCCATCTCATACTAGTAGAATCATTTCTTTGAAATAGAAAGGTAGCTCAGTGCTTGTCTCATTTCCAGTACTGTGCCTCTGGTGTCCCCCTGTTGTTAATTTCCTCCCCTAATTGCTTCTTCCCACCTTCTTAGGATGCAGGGTAACACAAAGAACAGAAAAGAAAGTACTCAGAACATCGGTTCATGCTCGCGCTGAGCCTGAATGCACACTGGCGAACGACCAAGGATGGTGGCCCCCACGCTTTGGGATTAAGCATTTTCAAGCTCATTCTTCCCCCTGTATCCATGTTATCCATGAAGTGAAAGACTCACTACATAAAACAGCAGGAGTTTTTTCAGCAGAGATGCTACATGGAAGATTCTAGTAGGCCAAGGAGAGTTTTCTAGTGCCAGGGTACCACTTCTGTCCAAAATCAAATGACTGGGTTTTAGAGCTGGTACCAAGACTCATCCCCAAGTACACAGAGATACACCGACACATTTCCCACCTCTGGATTAAGTACCAAGAGAATGGACAGTAGTCAGAAAATAAAAGTTCAAAGCTTAATTCCAAAAATAAAAATTACATTTAGAGACTATTTTCTACTAAGCGAGGTCAACTCTCAAATGTTCTGTTGGTCATAGATCACAAAATCTTTTTCTAAAATGTTAGTTATAGGTTCACTGACAAACACATTTAGAGCTGTTCTGGAGTCCTCACTCACACAAGAAAGACTAAATGGGGGCCACCATTTTGTGACCAGAAAATCTTTAAAAAGTGATGGGTCAACTTTGGAACTAGAGCTGAGAATTTCAAAATGATCTTTAAAAATCCAAGTTCAACATCTATCTATGAGAAGATATCTGAATCAAGATCTCGTGGCTTTTGTGTCGTCTTCTTCTACTGCCTGGGAAAGCAGCGCAAGGAAATGTTCCCTGTGCCGCCACAGAGAAAGAAGGGAGAGGAAATGAAGCCACTTCAGTCAAAAGGAGAAAATGAGTTACGATAACACACACACACACACACACACACACGCACACGCACACGCACACGCACACGCACACGCACACGCACACGCACACGCACACGCACACACACACACACACTCTTTGGGAGTTACCACTTACACATTTCCTGTGCTGGGACCTAGTTAGTCTGGTTGTAGAACCGCATCTGGGAAGCAGTTGCTGGAATAAAGTATTCAGAACATCAGTTCATCTCTCGGAGCCTGAATTCACACTGGCTAACAACCAGGGATCATTTTTATATTCCCAGACCTAGCAAAAATTAGTTTATATCCGTCTTGTCATAAAAGAAGTTGTAAACTGAACTACCTGTCACTAGCAATTTGGGAAAGAGAATTATCAGAAGAGAAGTAGGAGAATGAAAGAAGCCTGGTTCCGATAGCCAAAGTGCCTTACCCAAGGTCACACTGCCGACAAACAGACTACCCTGGCCCACCCAAGGAAACAGCCATCCCTTCCCACACAGCACCAATCCTCAGCACCACCTGGGGCGAGTACATCCCTTTGCTCAAAGGAAGGATGTTCACTTTTCCTGTGCACTACCAGTAAAACAGCAAAGCAAGGCGGCTGAGTGGCAGGTGCTGTGGCCGTTTATACAGAACTGACTGGTTTGTTAGGCTCGTGTGTTGTGAAGCCCCCCCGCCCTACCCGGTGCAGTGTCTCTTTAAAAGCAGTATCATCATCTTATCAAAAATGCCTTGGAGTTCTCTCGAGGAGTGACTGTAAGCAGATGGGGTTGGCCCTTGATTGCTGGATATCACAGTGAAAACCCACACTAGCCATCTCTCCCTGAGATCTACCTCAGAAGAGGATCAGCAGCCCCAGCAACACCCATGCAGAAAACGCCAGCAGTTGGCTCTCAAATGGCACTGGGGGGATTAGTGTCCAAGTGACTTCAAGGATCCTATACCACATAGCCAGAGCCCGAGTTCACCGTGGACTGTAAGTGGGCATCTCTGCTGGGGGCTTCGGTCAGCTTAGTGAAGAAGGCTTTCATGGATCTCGGCTGGACATCAGTGATGTCTTAACTCTTCCTGCTAGCTTCAGTACTTCCGGTTGTGGAGATCTTCCTGCCTCCTTCTAAGAAAGTCATCTCTGCCAGTCACTCTTCTGGAAGCCAGACACATCCTACGGAGTCTTGCTCCTTCCTACGGAGTTGCGCATGCCCGTTATCCTCATTTGAAAAGTGAGCTGCTCTGTGGCATTCAGTTACACAGGTGTTGGTGTCGAACCCACACTCACGTGTGAGTGTGCTCCCGAGCTAACCCCGTGAGAAGCTGCCGGGGTCCACACAAGGATGGCAGATGAAGCAGGGGGAGGCTACAAGAAGTCCTGCCAGGAGCCTTAAAGACAATTGAGGCCCATGGCATCAAAAGGGCGAGGTGATGCATCATCTCAACAGCAGACATTACCAGGGACCCAACTGCTCCAGCAGAAAACCCAGGAATCATCTTCACTCATCAGTACAGGCTGTCAATCATACCTTCAAATTCTACCTCGCATCAATCTACTCTCCTCACCTCTATTTTATCAACTATGTTTCTCACCTGGTCCACTACTATTACCACAGACACTGGATGCTTTTTTGTTTTTTTTTTTTGTTTGTTTTTTTGTTTTTTTTTGATTCTCCCCTGGCATGTAGGGTCCTTAGGATCTTTCTGGCTTAGATTATTCACTGACAAGTCTCTGAATATATAGTTCTCATGCATATAATTCTTTTCACATAAGGTAAATGGATCCTGTCTTTCTTTTGTTATAATAAAGTATCTACAACTTACAATTTTCCATTGTAATCATTTTAGATAAACACTTTAGCAGTACTAGCAAGTACATTTTGTTATTGTGCAACCATCTGATACAACAAAAGGAGCATTTTCTAATAATCAAAACCAAAAATAAGACCAAAGATTTAAAGTAAGAACTTGAAGGGAGAGACACTCTGAGGGCCGTGCTTCATTTTATATAAAATCTTCCCAATAGATCAGGTTTTTCCGTGAGACATTCTTCATTGTTTTTCCATACTTGAGATGTGGGGACGCTGGTCTCCATGTGGATTTCTCTAGGTCATATACTAGTTATAACCAGGTACGTAAGCATCAAGGAGCCCAGGACATCCCAGCCTTGCATGTCTCCGCTACCAAAGGATGACTGACAGGCACTTCTCGGAAAGACAACTTGTGTTCTCAATATGCTGCATCTAGATGGAACTGGTTTTACCCCTCGTTTGTTTCTAAGCAGGGCTTCAAAGAGTCGACAGAGAGCGTAAAGACCATCCCTCCGCCATTCGGCCTTCAGTTCAACTCCACAATATAGTTAGCAAGCAGAATTCTTTTCCCTTCCTTTCTCAGTGTAATGACCTCAAATGTACCAACATCCTGCCTTACCTAATCCCCTAACAAGTCCTATCAAATGCCAGGGCAGAATCAAACTGCCTTACAGGCAGTGAGATCATGCACTAAGAATTCATTTTTATTCCAAAAATTGGGAGTGCCAGACCACTTAGCACAATGTATCACACAGCCAGAAAATTAGCCTGGCACTCTAAATAATGTTTTAACATTTCTCCTATCAAAGGTCCTTTTAAAACCCAATGACTCTCTCCTCTAAAAAAATTAACACACACAAAACCTCCCCATGTGGTCATCAAAGGTTCAAGGACTTTTTCAAGTGTGCCAGGGATCTGCTACGAATCTGTGAACCCCAGATTAAAATCTCCTGTAAGAGAACAAGAGTTCACATTGTTCCCAGGGCCCCTATACTGTATCTAGGTCCCCAGGGCATCTCAGGGTGATTTCCTCTGGTTCCATTTGCCTCAGCACTGGTTAAGCTGCAGGAACTGGTTAAGCTGGCTCTGGTCAAGCATGTTTTTAGCAAGGCTGCACCGAGGCTGACAGCTTCGGAAACCCACTCCTCTGCTCAGTCTGGGTCTGGATGTACTGGTCTACCTGGTGGTCTTGGCCTTTGCTCTATCTACTGGGGTCATCTTACATCCTGTAGGCCTACTTAACTTCCTGTCATTTTTCTTGTTGATCTTTCCTACCACTTACACCATTAAAAAAAATTAAGCTGGATTTTTAGAAACCATAGTAGTAACAACCTCCTCTTTGAATTCAATTCTCATGTTTTCTGCCCTCAAATATCATTTTAGTCTTCCATATTTTGCTCCTTGGGAGTAAGCCACCTGCTCACTGTGACCACCAAGTCTGGCTACCTCTGTTCTGTCCAGGCCAGAATTCCTACCCCAGAAGCAAGGCAGTGAAGTAGATAGAGAACAGGCTGGCCAGTTGGGAGACCAGTTAACCAACTGGCCAGGGAATGCAATGAAGGCTCAATTTCTGGAGATTCAAAGAACCAAGGGAGGCAATCTCAACGTGCAGGATGTATGGACAGCTTCTAAGATCAGAGGATAGCTAGTCAATGGAAGTGCCCATTTCTTTCCTTTCTAATTCTCCATAGATGGGACCTGGCAGTATTTAGAAGCAACTCCTACTGCTCTGGAAGCCAAGCCTATTTATGTCCAGTTTTCAGTACTTTTCAACAGTTTGAGATACAATTCACATGCTATAAAACTCACAACTTTGACATATATGACCCAGTGGATTTTAGCATATCCAGTGTGAAACCCTCACTATTATTTAATATCTAGTAACTCTCACAGGCAAAAGAAACTCTGTGGCCACAAGTTATCTTTTCTTACTCCTTCCCCAGCCTTTGGCAAACAGTAAGCTACTTTCTGTCCCTACATACTTGCCTATCCTGCATATTTCACATAAATGGAACCACATGGTAGTGGCCTTTTGTGCTTGGCCTCCTTTTACTTATCATGGTGCTTTCAAAGTTCACTTAGGACGCAGCATGTAGCAATCCTTCATTACCTTTAGTAGCTAAATGAGAATCTGCTGGATGCTGGTGTGATGGCATATCAAATTCTCATTTAAATTAGGAATGTCTCCCATAGTCTTAGGCATTTGAATGCCTGATCCCAGTTGGCAGAGCTGTTTGTGGAGACTTAGCAAGTGTAGCCTTGTTGGAGGAGTGTGTCACTAGAGGTGGGCTATTTCTGGTTTGTTCTGTCTACTTTATGCTTGCTAATCAAGATGTGAGCATTCAGCTTCCTGCTCCAGCCGCCATGCCTGCCACTTGCTTCCAGGCTTCCTCACCATGGACTCCCAGCCCTCTGGATCCGTAAGTCCAAATAAACTCCTTTTTCTATGAGTTGCTTTGGTCATGGTGTTTTATCACAGCAATGGGAAAGTACCTAATACAGTGCATTATAGTTTAGATCTAGATCGCTCCCCAAGGCTCATGTGTTGAAGGGTTGGTCTCCAATGCAGCAGTGTTCAGAGGTGGTTGGCTCATGAGGATTCTAGCCTCATCAGAGGACTGACCCACTGATGGGTTCCTGGCTGAAGGCATCATTGGGAGTTGGTGGAAACTGTAGGAGGTGTGATGTAGAGGACACACCTCACTGAACCACGCATGGCCCCTTCCTCTCCTGCTTCTATAATGTCTCTTCACCGATGTTCTGCCTAACGACAGAGCCAGAAACAAATAATCATGGCTGAAACCTCTGACATTGTGGACCAAAATAAATCTTTCTCCTTTTAAGCTGTTTTTCTAGGTATTTGGCAAGTAACTGAAAGCTAACAGAATGCATATAATATACCATTTGCACATTTATCAACCTGTAGATTATTTGTGTTGTTTCCATATGAATATCAATCAATGGACATTTGTGTTGTTTCTATTATTTTTTGTCTATGTGAATAACGTTGCTATGAGCATTTATACACAGTCATATTTGGACATGTGTTTCCAATTCTCTTGGCTGTATGTTTGGGAGTAGAGTTGCTGAGGGCAATGGCTACTTTGTTGTGTCAGCTTGTTAAGCCACAGTATACAGGGTGAACATGTCTCGAGAGTGGTGAGAACATGTTCTTCAGACGATCTTAACATTTCCATCAGTAGTCTTTAATAAAGCATATTACCATCTAGAATACAGGTGGGATTCATTCAATCAGCTGAAGGCCTTAAAAGAAAAAAGCTGATCTAATTGAGGAAGAGGTCTACTGACAGTAGACCGTCTTTAGACTCAAACTGCTGTATCAACTTTCCCTGAACCTGCAGCTTGATGACCCAACCGCAGAGTTTAGACTTGCTAGCTCCCACAACTGTCTTAATTATCTAGCTACTTTTCCTGTTGCTGTGATAAAATATTCCTACAAAAGCAACTTAAGGCTTTATTTTAGCTCCCAGTGCAAGGGTACAGTCTATCATGGTAGGCAAGTCCTAATGGCAGGGTCTTGAGGCAGCTGCTCACAATGCATCTGCAGTCAGGAATCAGAATGACAACTGTTGGTATTCCAACAGCTTTTTTTTATGAAATCCAGGACACTAAGCCCAGGAATGGTACAGCCCGCTCTTTTGCTGAGTCTTCGCACCTCAATGTACCTATTAAGATGATCTTTCCTATGTCTGGCCAGAGGCTAAGCTAATCTAGATAATCCCTCCCAGGCATGATTGTACTCTCTTAGAATCTTATCAGTGGGGTCTCCTCACCCCCAGGAGCACTGTGGTGTCTTTTGGACTACCCATCTCATTAAGGGTAAAGTGATGCCTCACTGTGATTTTGATTTATAGTTCCTAACGATTAATGATGTTGAGTGTCTTTTCATGTACAAACTGGTATGTGTATATATTTTCTGGAGAAATACTTTAATTCTTTGCTTGTTATTTTATTGAGTGATTTGTCCTTTAAGAGTGTTGAACTGTAAAAATTATTTATATACTCTAGATAGCAAACCTTTGTTAGGTATGTGACTTGCACATATTTTATCTCATTCATTGGGTTTGTCCTTTTTAGTTTCTTAATGGTTTTCTTTAAAAGCACAAGTTTTACATTTTTATAAAGTCCCACTTAACCTATTTTGTTCGTTGTCTCCTAGTGGTTTTGAATACTGGGCTTCATGTCCAGACTGACCTAGAACTTGCTATGCAGCTGGCCTTTAGCTTGAGATCATCCTGCAGCTACACACCCTGCCCAGAGAGTGTTTTCTTCTAGGAGCTCTAGAGTTTCTGCACGTGGCTCTTCTGAGTTGATCATTGTGTGTGTGTGCTATAAGGTGGAGTACTGTGCTGTCTGTTGAGCTGGCTGTGTGGTGTGTACTAAAATCAAGAAGTGTGGTCCTCCAACTTTGTTCTTTAAGATTGTTTGAGCTATTCTGAGCCCCTTTCATTTCCGTCTGAATTATAAAACCAGCCTGTCAATTCTTGTAAAAAAAAGCTAGCTGGAATTTTGATGGTGGTTGCTTTGAATATGTACAATTTGGGTAGTACAACAGTCTTCTGTTTTATGTGTGGCTTCTGACTTATGAATATTCGAAGTCTTTCCATTTATTTAAGTTTTCATAATTTCCATAGTGTTCTATAGTTTTTGGTGTTCAAATGTGTGTGTGTGTGTGTGTGTGTGTGTGTATTTTTTTTTGGGGGGGGGATAGGGTCTCACTATTCCTCAAGCTGGTCTGAAGCTTCCCAATGTGGATTTAAACTTGAGGTCTTTCTGTCTCTGGCTCTCAAGAGCTGAGATTAGGCACCCCCACCATACTTGTTTTTTTTTTTTTTCTTAAATTTGTTTCCTTGTATTTTATTATTTTTGATGTTATCACAAATGGAATTTTCTTCATTTCATTTTCAGTATTTCGGTGTTAATATATAGAAACAAATTTAATTTCTGTATATTAAATTTTGAAATCCATCCCTGTTGAATATGTGCACTGGGTAGGCATGTGTTTGCATGTTAGTGCAGGCATGCATGTGGAGACCAAAGGTCAACTTCTGTGAGTCGGTTCTCTCCTTCCACCAGGGGTTCCAGGGATGGGACTCAGGTCTTGTGTAGTAAACACATTCACATTCTGAGCACTCCTCTGGCTCATGCATGCTGTCTTTTCACCCTATAAACTTGCTGATCTTGGTTATTAATTCCAATAGTTTTTTGCACATACAAATTTTGGGGGGTGCGTTAGAGTCTTACATAGTTTTTAGTATTCCAAAGCACAGGTTAACACAGTAGCCCAGAGCTTAAACTGCACTATAAATCCCAAGCTCACACTACCAGTGCCTCCCCTCGGCGGGTGGTGCCCCTGCTCTGGGCATGGCTGCAATGCTTCTCTGCTGACAACTCATATAATGACTAGAGGGGTAAGTCCCTGCTGTCTGCACAAGTTCACAGCGAAACGTTCTTTTCCACAAAATGATGTTATAAAGAAAGTCGAGGTCACAGTCCGCTTGTCTGTTTATATGGACGTAAACAGGCGAGGGTGCCAGAGGGACTAGCCTCACCATTCTCAAGACTAAGGAATCTCAGTTTCCTTCCACAAGAAACTCTGCTCCTAACTGATCTCCAGGTAAACCCACTCAGAACTGTCCCAGAAACTTCTTCCGTGCGTCCCCACCGGTACCTCTGCTATCTGCTTCCTCTCCCCGAAAACCGAGGGCTCCATCCCAAGGCATCTTCTTTCGAAGGGCAATGGAGGTTATTTCCCCCAAAACTGCCAAGCTTGATACAAATGATACTTATTTCATACCAGACACATTTTGCTTCAGCCAGCCATCATTTCGAGCTGTTTTACATCTTTGATCTGTGACTCACTGACTTGAGAATGCAGCTGCCCAGAATACCCAGGCATATGAAAGGATCAAAATACCACACTTTGATTGATTCAGAAAGTTATTTTCTACCGCACACAGTCTGAGAGTTTCTGTGTTGTCTCTGACTAGTTGGGGCTGGGCAGGAGCGGCTCAAGCCAAGCGGCTGCACTTGAGGGACCATCTCTGCCTCAGGCATAAGATCCCAGGAGTAACGCCCTATGCACTCTCCATGCCAAGATGCATCCACAGAATGCTCGCCCGAGTGTAACCTGGGGAGCAGAGTCATCTTCTGAAGGGATCCTAGAATTTCGGTTTGACAAAAATCGAAAAAACGTTTTAGAAAGAAAATCGGATTTGTGTGTAAATGAAGAATATTCCTGAAAAGAGAGTCTGTTACGAAACTGAAATCTGGAGACCGCGGTGGTGCTAGGTTGACTCATCAGTTCCCTTTACACCCTAATAATCGTCGGCTCTTTGATCACAATGACTGCTCTGGGTGATGCTTTTCTTGTTTGCTTTTTTTCACTACTTCATTGTGTAAACAGGTTGTCTCACTCCCGTCTTGCAAACATGTTTACATTTGGGGATCAGAGGGAACATCTGTGAGAAACAGATTTCATGCTTTTCTGTCAACTTAGGAAAGTCTGAATCAAATTTCTCGGTAATATTCTTTTAAACGCTCTTGGAGAGTGAAATGAACTTCTATCGGCAGGGCACTTGGTGATAAAGTGTGACTGTTCTTCATGTATGGATCTAAAACTCCAGGGGAGACCATCCAGCTGAAGCAAGAATGAACCAAAGCAGGCATTAATCAGTCTCCATTTTTCTACATAGGAGCAGATGGGTGGGCCAAGTGACCTGGCCAATGAGAAAGCAGCAGAGGGGGATTACATACTGATCCTTCGTCAGAACCCACAAAACTCTCAGGTCCTCTGATATTATTTCAAAAAAAATTATCATAATTGCTCATACTTTTTTGAGATGGCTTATTCTGGAGTAGACAAAGGAGAGGCTGGGTGACGGTCACTGAAACCATCAGGTTCCTGTTCCAGACCCTGAGTTAGAGACGCGGGCTATGTGGCCTTTGCTGCACAGAATGGGGCAAAGCCTGAAGAAGAGGCTAAGAACAAGAGCGATCTGGGCAACAGACTTTACAAACACATCACCACCACCTGTGTATTCGACATCCGCAGCACCTATCTGAGGGCATGGTGGCCTTCTTGCAGGATGGGCTAACTCATTCTGGTCTTTCAATTCAAGGTAAAAGTGGTATAAGTGCTGTCCTGAAGGAAGAGGTGATTCAAATAAATGTCCACAGGCAGCAAGGCCCTTACACTCAGGCAAGAAGGGCCTCATTCTTTGGTAGTCAGACCAGAGAGCTCCTTGTCCCTAGCCTTTGTTCAATTCATGATCCCTCTCCACGTTCAATGTCCCAGAATTTTCTCCCAAGCAGTACCAAAAAGGACTCAAAGGACTGTGGATGCCTTTCTCCTGAGTTTTCCCTCTTTTGTGGTTAGCAAGTAGCTGGGGGAGCTGCCACCAGAGATGTGGTAGTACCTTGGGTTGTGGCCTGGGAGTCCTCCAGCATGCAGGAGAGCTGAGTATGGAAATGGGAGGAAAAGGCGGTGAGAAGGAGTTGTTGTGTACCCTGCCTCTAGTTAGAACTCTAAATGCTTGAGTATTAGAAATCCCAACTCTGTCTTCTGGCCTCTGAAAAGACTCTTGTCAAAGCAGAAGGGCCATGAACGTATCTTAGGTAATCAGTTTGTGAGCTTGACTTGTAACGTTTTAATGTTTAATCATACGGCATAAGGGCCAATCAATTGTGTTTGTGCCCAAGGCTTACGAATGTCAGAAGCAGACATGTCCGAGGCCATGTACACAAGGGCCGGGGCAGACTGGGTGGGCACCAGTGGACAGGCCACAGACACTGACCCTCTCAAAGCAGCAAGAAGCTTCCCCAGGTTCTGGGAATGCTATGCTGGACAAGCCTTAGCCAACCTTTTTCCTCTTTGGCTGTGCTGATGGCCACAGGAATCAGGGTCTTGCTATGGTCAACACAAGCAGACTTTAATCTTAAAACCACTGCTGCCCTCATCTCTGGGGTCTCTTCCTTCCCTAGATATTAACACGCTCAGCAGCAGCTCCTCTAGCAACTTGAGGGGACCATCGAGAACTGAACCAAGAGCAGCTATGCATGGTGAACAAAGCAGGATGAAAACAGAACGCCAAGGAGAAGGCTGAACCATAAGAAACAATTACGTAGCTGTACACGAGTGCGTAAGTGATCCATCTTAAAACCCACATGGCACACCCACTCTGTGGAGTTTCCCAAAGTAATTTCAAACGTTTGCTGCTTCCTGCTTGGCAGTCCTTTCATCTATTTATGGGGGTGGCAATTCTACAGTTACCCCTGAATAAGGAGAGAAGACAAGGAAAGGGTAATTCTCCTAACTTTAGTCATCAAAACATGCTTTGAAAGCTCCACATTTATATCCGAACATCCTAAATTTGGGACCCGAAGCATTGAAGTAATTGGCTACAACCTACCGCAGGTTGTCCCCACCCACCATCACTCAAGTTTCTCTCCGAGTTAACAGCCTCTGCATCAACCTTTATGCTTTCTGTTCCTCTCACTGTTCCCTACTGGAAGGACAGATTTCAGAAGGGACAGAAAACAGAGGTAGGGGCTCATGGCCTCCACCCCCGCTTGATGCATTCTCTTTTTCTTTCTTGAGACAAGGACAGGACATGAGAACTGATCTATTTTGAAACTGAAGTTTCACCACATAGCTGAAGCAGTTGAGTGATACTTATTCTATAAAATTATCCTCAAGCAGCACCAGCAGCACCAGCAGAGCACCCCGGTTCCCCGGAACAGAGCACCCCAGTTCCCCGGGATAGAGCACCCCGGTTCCTCGGGGCACAGCATCCCGGTTCGCCATGGCACAGCACCCCGGTTCCCTGGGACAGAGCACCCCAGTTCCCTGGGACAGAGCACCCCGGTTCCCCGGGGCACAGCATCCCGGTTCGCCATGGCACAGCACCCTGGTTAGCTGGGACATAGCACCCTGGTTCCCTGGCACGGCACATTCGTTCATTTTCACCACTTCAACCAAGTCAGCAGTTAATGACAAGGAAGCCTACACTTCCAAGAGTAAATTATCCTCAAGTGAGAGTATCTGGAGCATGGTACAATCTCTGTTCGGACTGAGCAGCAAGTGGTTGGCTCTGACTGAACATACCCTCCCAGACCGGCAAGTCCATCTTGAAAGATCTCATTCACAATGGCCTGCATACGTCATTACAGAGTTTTCTCACAGGCAAATCTGTCTTGTGCTAGCCCCAAAACACTAGCTTTTCCTCCAGGAAAAGACACAACAAGAATGAGATCTACACACCCAGAAATGCCCACTCATGGCAGCATGATTTCTTTCTGCCTAAGCCTCCTCTCTGGGAGTTCCTTCAAATGCCACTCAAGATACACTGATTCCTTTCATTATCACTGCCTTGGGCTATAGTCTTTGGAAAAGTTTAAACTTTAAACTAAAAACAAATGCATGCAATCTAGTATCACATTATAAGCAATGTATATGTCAAAATGTGATCTTAAATACAGAGCAACCCTAACACTGAGGACCAGACAGAATGGTCTATCGCAACCTTCATCCTTAATGCTGACCACAATCTCATCGGCATTTTGGGTGGCCTGTGCTTGTGGATGTGAGACCTTCCGAAGCCCGTTCACTGGGAGCCACTACACCCCATTTCCCACACTCTACCTGTGCCTTTCATTCTGGAAGGGCTGCGCAACAGCAGGTCTTCACACAATGCTATACCGAATGTCAGCTTGCTCAGGGTAAGCCCTTGTTTTGTTCTTTCTCTGTTTATCCACTCACTGGCAAAGGAGCACATGAAAGAGATTTTTACTCAAAGGCTTCTTCTTTCTATGATGAATCCATTTTAGGCTTACAAAGCAGTGGGCAGTCAGGGTAAAAATGACCTCAGTAAACAATACCCTTTAGGAGCTGGCTCAGTGTGTATGCGGTGTGGAATCTGCTCGGCACACTCTGAGAGGAAACTGGATAAATATTTACCGTTTTTTGTTTCTCTCTCCTACTGAGAAGTCTCTAAAGCTGAAGGAGTTTAATGAGGGAGGAGACTTCAGGATCTCTGCTCTACTCAGTGTCCTGTCCAGGGGGCCCAAGGACTCGCATGAGTCCTGCTCATAATGAAACCAGACACAGTTCACTTCCTTTTTTTTTTCTTAAACCACCCCCTCACCTGGGAGATGTCTTGAGATGACACAGAGTTAGTCATGTACCACTAACCTGAAATACAGAAGGTGTCTTAGTTAGGGTTACTATTGCTGTGATGAAACACCATGACCAAAAGCTACTTTGGGGAGGAAAGGGTTTATTTCGGCTTACACTTCCACATCAGTCAGTGTTCATCATCAAAGGAAGTCAGGACAGGAGCTCAAGCAGGGCGAAAAACTGGAGGCAGGAGTTGATGCGGAGCCCATGGAGGGGTGCTGCTTACTGGCTTGCTTCTCATAGCTTGTTCAGTCTACTTCCTTATAAAACCTGGGACCACCAGCCTAGGGATGGCACCACCCACAACGGGCTGGGCCCTCCCACATCAATTACGAATTAAGAAACGCTCTACAGGCTTGTCTGCTCATAACCAGGTTTTCTGCAAGCATTTTCTCAACGGAGGTTCCCTTCTCTCTGATGACTCTAGCTTGTGTCAAGCTGACATAAAACTCTTCGGCACAGAAGGGAATGGTTGGTACCTGTCGTCATTGATGATGGTGTTTCAGATGGACACAATTTTCTGGGAATGAAACGCAGCCTGCCTGAGCTGCTAGTCCTTAGCGTTGCCCATGGAAAATTTAAGACTCAACTCCAGAGCCACTTCTTCTGTCGACCTAAGGGAGGTCGGGAAGCATTTAATTAGAGACAGTGGGCTTACTGCTGAAAGGGAGCAACCAAAGAAACCCTGAAGACTTTTCTGTCTAACCTCTGCTTCCCTTCAGGCTTTTAGGAAGCATCGCCACAGGAGCAGACAGAGGGGGCAACGCACAAGCTGGTTGTCATCTGGCCCTCTTGCACTGCTCAGGGAAAGGGAGCCAGATGACTGAAGGAATGAAAAATTATCCATCATCCCACCAGACCCGAGCAAGTAAATTCAGAATTTAGGCTCTGGCTTGTTCTCCTGAAACTCAGACTAGAATTTAATCCCCACAGACAATATTCAAGGCAGGGGAATCAGGTTGGCTCTTTGGTAATTAAACCCTGTCTTCATGAATGGATGAATCCACTTGTGGGATGAATGGGTTTATGGGTTGTCTTGGTCAAACCAGCTGGCTGAATTCTCTCACATTCACTCCTGACAAGTGACATCATGTGTCCCCACGAAGAAGCTGCCCTTGAGCCAGAACTATGAGTGGAAATAAACCTCTCTCCTTCATAACTTACTGTCTGTAATACTGTTTCATTGGTAACAGAAAATGGGGTTCAGACCCTTCTGTGCCCCTTCCGTGGCAGCTGGCTCTTTCACTGAGGGTAAAGGAACGACCTGCCCCATTCCTGGGGCTCTCTCATGCTCCCCCTCCCATGTCTCTCCAGAATTAACCACTATTCTCGAAGCTCGAGATCTTACCCTTTCTCCCCCATTTAAGCAATTTCTTCCTAACTCACCTTCAGCCTCTCTCTTGAACCGTTCCCAATGGAACATAAGCCTGTTTGACATCTTCCAGCTTAAAATGCCTCTCAGCTTCCCTCAGATGCTCACTGCTTCCCTGCCCCTGCTCTGAAGGGAAATCCTCCAAAGACCCGTATACCCTCGCTGTCTTCCCCCTCCCCAGCCTGTTCAAGCAGGCTCCTCATCATCAGAAAGCCTGCTTTACATCAAGGTCTCCAAAGAGCTCTGTCTTGCCAGGTTCGCGCTCAAGTCTTCTCTCTGACATGACTACTCAGCATCATTTGGCTTCGCTTCCTGCTCTTTTCAGGGTGTCACACAGTCCTGGCTTCTCGTCTGCCAAACCTGGACCCCTTTCCAAGCTCCATGGCTCGCGGTTCCTCCCCTGCCCGGCCTTAGCGTCCAGCCTTGGGCTTTTCTTCGTCTCTACCCACATTCACTGCCATGCTTCTGGTTTTTGTCATCTGGATGCTAAAAACTTCCATATTACTAGATCTTAAATGACCTCTTCCCCTTACCCCAAACAATTCTTAGTTCTGTGAGTTTTCTCTATTGACCCTTAGCAACATCAGGAATTAAAGAAGAAATTCCAAAATCCAATTTCCTTCTTAGCTTATGAACTAATATAACCACCGTGCATGTCAAGTACAACATGGTCCCCAAATAATTCTTTTTTTTTCCCACTCCCTTCACCCAAACCTGCTTCTCTCAAGTCTGTTTGCTGTTTATTTTTGTAGCTCCTTAGGGGAAATACGGGAAGATATAACAGAGTAGTAATACACTTTCATCAGCTCTTCCTCCACAACACATCACAAGCTGAACCACTTATCAGTGCACCATTTCTGAAACACATCTGCCCAATAAACTTACATTTTTGGAAATCAATAAGGCACCAAATAGTTCTTGACTTTGTGAGTCATATAGAGTAGTAATTACCCACATTAGAAATTAACACAGAAAATTAAAAAAAAATGAGATCCATTGCATTTGGAATAAATTATTCTAACTAAACATAACATTTTATGAAAAATAACTGTACCTTCCAACTAGATGAGACAAGCAACTTTGATTTGTATTTCTGGAAACCTCTTTGCTGCCTGTCTTTTTTTAAAAAAAAAAAAATATATATATATATATATATATATATATATATATATTTTATTTATTAATTTTTTTTTACATCCCAACCACTGTTTCCCCTCCTTCCTCTCTTCCTAGTCCTTCCCACTTCATCTCCTCCTGCCTCCTCCTCCACTCCTCCTCCTCCTCCATTTCTACTCAGAGGAGGGCAGGCCTCCCATGTATATCAATCAAACATGGCTGCCCGTCTTAATAGAGCACTGCTAGACTTGTATCTGCTGTTGCCATCAATCTGGGGTCATTGAATGATTTGATTCAAGGATATGAAAAAAAATCTAGCTTTTCACAGATACACATCTAGAAATGGGTGAACCATTTCAGTCACTTTTTACAACTAATACTTCAGATGAGAGTTAGACATGCTTATATCACACTTCAATATCTCTTTGATTCTATCCTACAATGCAACAGGTGATGGATTTAACATGTGGAACAAGCTGGGCGGTGGTGGCGCACACCTTTAATCCCAGCACTTGGGAGGCAGAGGCAGGCGGATCTGGTCTATAAAGTGAGTTCCAGGCCAGTTTGAGGCCAGTCTGGTCTACAAAGTGAGTTCCAGGACAGCCAGACTTACACAGAGAAACTCTATCTTGAAAATCCAGTAACTAGGGGCTGGAGAGATGGCTCAGTGATTAAGAGCACTGCCTGCTTTTCCAGAGGACCTAGGTTCAATTCCTAGTAACTCCAAGGCAGCTCACAACTATCTGTAACTCATATTCCAGGGGCTCTGACACCCTCACATAGACATACATGCAGGCAAAATACCAATGTACATAAAATACAAATGAATAAATTATTTAAAAAACAAACAAATAAATAAAATTAAAATGTGGAACAAGAAATCTTGCATTTATGCAAACTGGTCATCTAGATTTTAGATAGTTTCCAAATGTTTACATATCATGTCATCAGCGTTAGATGATCCGCATTAATTAACATCACCAGCAATTTAATCAGAAAGTTGACTTTATGAATCAGGAAATTGTCAAGTTCACTGCGGCAGTGACATGTTTTCCAAAAATCTCAGTTTTTGGTTTTAATTCTTCCATTGCCAACACATTCTGTAAGTTGTTTGCCTTCAAGTATCAAAAGTACTTTATTCATTTTGTAAACTAAATAATAGTGTCTACGGAGCCAGTACCTAAATGTACATGAGCAGCGATTGTCTCCTAACGTTTTTCCTCAGAAGCCAAGATGCTCCACACAAAGGCAGCCCATCTCCTGGTGCTGGAAACAACTGCATGTGCACGCTACACCCTTGAGACAGGGATCACCTTCTGGACGTGGCAGAAGAATTTCATGGCTACTTTCCATGGGGTCTCACAGACTATAAAAAGACCTCCACTCAAGGGTAGAAATGTAAACAAAATAATGAAACTGCTGTTGCTTCATGAAAGGCATTCTGAAGTTGGTGTCTAGTGTACTGCCCGTGTGGTGGTGACCATCACGGCCAGGTGCCACTGCCTGACGTGTGCCGAGACCCCAGCTTTCTCACCCACCGCAGCACGCACACGCACAGCAGCGCATGTTGCCAACAGTGTGGAAAAGACAAACCCCATCTGGGCTGCCTAGGAAAGAAGCCTGGCTTTGTAGCCTCCCTAGAATGGTCTGAAGATACAGGGAACCCACAAAGCACACCGTGGGAATAATGGCATTAGCTCGACATCCATCTAGGCCACCACCATTTGTGTCCCAGACTCCTGTGCAAACCTCCCCAGAGTCTCTCGCTTTTGCTCTGCCTCTGTAAAAAGCCCTTCTCATGGAGCAGTACAGTCATCCTTAAATGTCCTTCAGCTCACGTCTTCCCGTGGGCACAAGGCCCCAACCTGGCCTCTCCTCCTATGTGCACTCTACTAGACCTCTTTCCCTCCACATCTGTAGTTCTCAACCTGTAGGTCGAGCACAGCACGCACTGAACAGCCAGGGGGTGCGTATCGGATACCCTGCATATCAGCTATTTACATTACAATTTACAACATCTACTCCTCCTTTTTCCCTCCACACCTGTAGTTCTCAACCTGTAGGTCGAGCACGCACTGAACAGCCCTTTCCCAGGGGGTGCATATCGGATACCCTGCCTATCAGCTATTTACATTACAATTTACAACAGTTAGCAAAATTACAGTTATGAAGTAGCAATAAAAGTAACTTTATGGTTTGGGGTCGCCACAACCTGAGGAGCTGTATTAAAGGGTCGCAGCGTCAGGAAGGGTGAGGAGCACAGCCCTGCAGTCAGTCACCCTGGGCTCTTAAGTGTGTCCTTCAGCTCCTTCTTTTACATTAGCTCCACCCCCCCACCCCCCGCCTCCCCCTCCCGTCTCCTATCTCCTCGCTTTCTTCCCTTTCATCACATAATCATCCTTCTTTCTTGTTTTGTTATTTTCTTTGCTCTTTATTTTGTTTTGTGTTTGAGACAGGGTCTCACTTTGTAGCCCAGGTTGGCCTCACACAACCTCCCTCCCTCAGCCCCCTAAGAGCTGGGATTGTGGGCATGGACTATTACTCTGGCTTGTATTCTCTTTTGCCGCGATGTGGAAGCTTTCCCCTCAGATCTTGGCATGCTGGCATCCTTCTCACTAAAGCTTAACTCCATGTCCGACATTGCTGACCCCCTTACACACCTCCATAAACACTACCCTCTCTCTCGATCCCGTGGCTATATTCTATTACCCTCATGGCATCCAGTGCTCTCTAAAAGCATACTATGTGCTAATTTGATTTCTGATTTGTAGTCATTTTTCTCTTGAGACAGAATGCTAATCTTCACAAGAGGAGGCATGTTGTCTGTCATGCCATGTGATAACCCTATCATCTAGGAGAGTACTTGGGATATAGCAGGTGATTAGTATTTGCTGATGGATGCTGAATTCGTTTCCAGGACTTCTGCCTGGACATCGAATGACACGTGTAGTGGGTAGCCATTCCAGTTTTGATCTGGAAGTTTCAACCCCCACTGAGGCTTCGGTAACTGTCACACCTACAAGGCAAGGCTGAGCGAGGACGCTGAAGACCCGAGATCTGGATGTGCAGGCTCTCTTGGTTCCTGGATCCTGGATGCTGGAGGTAGACTGGGCAGAGTTCTCCAGAGAACACCGCCGGATTGCGCTACACCTTTCCCAGACCCTGTTACCTATCCCTTCACTTGTAAGTTACCCCACAAAATAAACCTCCCTTTTAACTACGTGGAGTGGCCTTGATAATTTCACCAATAGACACGGACATTCAAGTCTTTAAAATAAAGTGACCTGGTGTCTACACATAACTTACACACATGGTCTAGTTGGTATTAGTCATTATGCCTCATATGCTATAAATATCATGAAAAGGGCTGTTATGTTGTATTATTTAAGGAAGAGGACCCCCAAAGCCTATCCTCTGTCCAGTGCACATGCAATTATTTCCCAGTATTCTCAACTCACAGTTGAATCCTCAGCAACTGCGCATGAAAGGTAAGGGAAATGGCATGCTCCAGCTTGTAACATTCTCCACTAGCACACGCTCTGCCTCCCCAAGCAAGTCACAGATGACATCACTCTATGAATGCTTGCCAATTGAACAAGAGCCCATGATCTCATGGCCTGTCCCCAAACTGTCTCCCTGTCACCAGACTCCTCCTCCAGGAAATCTTAAATCATGCAGGTCACCTTTCCACTGAGCAACTGATCACATCACTTCCCTGCTTCCGGGTGGTCAAATGTGGCTTCCAAGGCTGCTGGTGATCAGAGCACCATTCTGTCTGCAGCCTGCCCATGATATTCCCTCTTGCTGTTCCAGCCACTGGAACATAGCTCTTAGAAAGCACTGGACGTTCTCTTTGAGATTTCCTCACTGCCTCTTTGACTCCCTGGCCATCCCCCACTTTAGGGAGAAGAGTAGAGCTGATTTCTGGCATTCTTGTTTTAGCTTCCTAAGCTTTACTTGAATTTTGTATCCCCATAAATCTCCCAATTTTCCCCAAAAGAAGCCAGAATAAAGTTTATCTTTTATTGTAAATTTTTCTTGCCTTCACTTTGTTTTTGTTCATTAATGTACTCAGCATTGTTTATTAATTGTTAACAGTGTTCTTTTAAGATTCATCATGACTTCAATTTTGGTGTAGCCATGTTTAAGTATACCTCAATCTAATAGTGTATAAAATTGCTAAAAGTTAAAATTTCTAAAGCAGTGCAGATGTAGGCTCATAAGCTATAAAGCATAAGCCATGCCCTATGACCTTCTCCAGGACTATCAGTGAGGGGTACTGAGGGAATCAGTAGGCTCACATGGTTTTCCTTTGTTCTATAGATAACACAGAGACAAAAGAATCATGACATTCCATGTGCAAACAAGTCCTTTAAGAACAAGGGTGAACATTTGGAAAGAGTCACCCTCTGTGATTAAGTTTTTCAGGAGTCCCTGTTACTGCCTCCAAGTGCATCACTGGGCTCATTGGGAGAGTCTATTTCTTTGAAAGATCTAGACTCACAGATAAGAATTTTGATCAATAATTTCATTCAGTCCATATGTACTTACTGTCCCACATGGCATACCGCTGATCAATGTACAAGAGCCACAATTAACCTGTTAATGTTCATATGGTATCATTCATTCAGAGTCACACAGTTGATGAATGAAAAAGTCTTAGTCACAGGAAGACCAAAATGCTCTTAAGAAAAGCTGACCACACAAAGCCAACACGGTGACTCTAAGCACTGGAAGTAAAGCAGGCAAAGACAGAAAATGTGTTCTTCACAGCAGACCGAACAGGAGCTACTGAGCACAGGAAATAGTGTGCATTCTGCAGCCTAAACTAAGTCTGTTTCTAAGTTCAGCCCTCTGCAGCCTCTAGGATCTCTAGAAAAGGTTGCCTAACAAACTTAAATCAAGTACTGTAGAATGGGCAGTGCTTAACAAGTAGAGTTTTGTAAAGATTAAAGGAAATAATCCAAACAAAGTATTTGAGTCTAGTCTCAGATACAAAGCAAATGTTTCAAGCGTATTATATTATAGTTTATCTTATATCTTCCTGTGTACAAACATGTAAAATGACTTCAATATGAGCAAGCCACATCTAGCATAGCTTCCAGAATGGACCTGAGGAGGGGAGTGACAGAATTAGACAGACACACAGGTAGGAATGCTGGGCATCGGTGGACTGAGCTCTGGAGTGGAGAAAGCTCAGCATCCCAGAAGGAAGCTCAGCAGGTTTCTTATACAGAGGTAAACCCAGAGGCGGAGTTACTCTATACAGCTGGACAAGGAGGTGGGGTTATTACATACAGATAAACAAGGAGGCAGGGTTGTTACACACAGCTGGACCAAAGAGGCAGGCTTAGCTAATCTTGGTAGGGGCAGTCTCTGGAGGGGAGCAGTCTTGAGGTCCTAAACATCCAAGGAAAGAAAGCTGTACTGGACATACTCTTCCCACGCTGTCAACTTCCGCACTCAGACAGAGGAAGGCTTTGACATGCCTCTGAACCTCACCCCAGTGGGGAGGCTCTGCCATCCCTCCAAGGGTCTGAGGCTCTGGGGTCCTTGAAATGGCTGGCTCATGTCAACACACACTCACTCAGGGCTTTCTCTTCATGCTGTCCTCATCTGCATATAAGGTTTGCTGTGACACTCACAAGTGGGAACTTTTCCTTACTTGCTGCGGGAAGCTCTTGTGTTTTTACCTGCCATGCACACTTGGCTCCATCAAATGATGATGATTACATCAGGACTCTCTGGGCCTCCTGCGGATCCTGTCCTGACTGCCTTTCCCTAATTATGTTAGTTTCAATCAACAACAGAGATATAGAGATGTAATGAGGCCCTACAATGAGAATGATTCATACATTCTCCAAACCAACTTAAACACTAATGTCCAACATCTCGTTGTTGAAGCGGAGCTATCACACACATTATAAATGTTTAACAATAGTTCAACTTTCCATCTGATACATGATGCCAGTTTACCAAGTCAATTTAAATTTAAGGCCCTCAAATTTGAATATATTAGAATAGAAATTGGCTGCATCAATAACTATCTACATGTATATACTAGTATATATACAATGGCTAGTTATTAAGTGAAAATATTCAGAATTTGATATTACCCAATAACTGTAAGAGTTGATGCAAAGATAGAGTTGATATTTACTAATGGTTCTTTGGAAATACTTTAAGTGAAATAAACACTTGACTCTTAGTTAACTAGCACAAACCATTTCTTAGAATATAAAGTTTGCTTACTTTGAAAAGAAAACTACTGACTGGGGCATATCCAGATGATCTGGAAGCCCAAGTTGGAAACTTGAACACTTGTGTGCGAGAACAGGTATGCTGTGTTCATTAAAAGAGTACACGTGTCAGAATCAGAGAGATGATCGTCTTCCTTTGTGCTATTTACGGCAATCTGTCTATGACTAGATACATGAGATTTTTCAGGCCTGGGGACACAGAAGATCCAGATGCTGGAAGATTCTGATGTAACAGGAACACAAGCTGATTCTGACACAGTCACACCTCTTGGTAGCTGGATGGTAGTATGTATGTACTCCAGTGAGGGCCAAACTCTGCGTGTATCCAGTGGTACATTCTACATATGAGGTGGGGGGTGTGCTTTAGGGAGGGGGAAGGAAGTAAATACAGAAGAAAATGGGAGGAGAGTAAAGGCAAATAGCAGGACACAAGAATGTGATAGGGAAAATGTGAAAATGGCGGGTCCTTTAGGGAGGTAAATACAGAAGAAAGAGGGAGGTGAGTAAATAACAATAAGGATGTCTGAAAGAGCAAAGAAATCATACCATTAACTATTTACCCCAAACAAAACAAAACACCAAACACAATCCTGTAACACACATTTACTGGCCCTCTGAAGATGCCGCAGATTTGCCTAGCAGCCTCCTTAGATAAGTAGAGCCCGGCTGGGATCTCACTGTCCTACAGTAGGCTCGCATGCTCGGCAGAGCCCGTCCTCTATGTCATGACGATCTTTGAAACTGGATTTTACTCATGAGCTTCCTGGAGTAGAAGGTCTCTGAGCTGCTACATCTGAGTCAAGCTTCCCTAGCATGACTCAACGTTCTACATCCCCACCCTGGAGCATCCTCACTAAACCCTGCTCCAGTGGGTGGGGATGTAGAACGTGGGGATGCAGCAGCTTTAGGCTGCTCGTGGGCAGGTCTTTGTAGCACACCGGCTGCCTACGGGTGAGCTGCACACTTAAAATTTCAGACCACTTTACTCGTTATTATATATTATAGAATTTAATGCAGCATTGTTTGGGCCAGGACGATTTGAGTATGAAAGTAATTTTTATGAAAATTTAGTGAAATAAAAGATATGACATGTCATTAAAAGAAACGTGCTATTGAATTAGCAATGACGCAACTATGAAAGATTAAGAAATTATTTGAAAAAAACAGTTTTGCAGTCAGATTATGTTACAAGGGTTTTAAAAAGTCTTTCATTACAACACACACACACACAACTGAACATAGAAATCTCTGTAAACTATGACAAGTGACCCAGGCTTCCAACCAGCAGATACCAACTTGAAGATGAGGTTTTGGGCCCCATCAAAAGGCTCTCAGATAACTGTTCACTCGTAACTTTAAATGAAGCACATTATTTAGGCCATGTAACATGGAGTTTTTTAAAGCTATCTTTCTATGATCAAGAAAACATGCCTCCCCCCGCCCCTCCCTGACATCAGGTCAGCTTAGAATGGTTGTACCTGTACAACCAGCCATGAACACTGGTAATCTCTAAGTAAACGGGGAAATATTTTAATTAGAAGTACACAAAACACACACACACACACACACACACACACACACACACACACACGCACACACACGCACACACACACACACACAATTTCCCATATCCTGAATTAAGTAGGGTTGATGTATTTCTGGAATGAGGCTACCAACGTATTAGTAAGATAAGTTTGGCTGGAGTTCAGTTCACACAGACCTTCCAAGTAACAAAGGCTAGACCTATTCATTGTAAGGTTGATTCTGGGGCAGCAGCAGACACCTGCCATGTACGAGCAGGGTTTCCTTTTACTAATCTAGTTCTCCTCTTGTATATTTTGGGAAATGACTCAAGTCTTGGCCAAGCATACCATGGCCCATTGCATTATCTTTGTGGGGCTGTGACTCACAGCACTTCCCTGGGGATGCCCAGGGTTGTGCATGACCAGACACTGGTAAAGCATCTTTGGGAAATCTTGTCTTCAACTGTAAAGACTTAGTGTGGGAAACTTGTAGCTTGCAGTACAGCTCAGTCTCCACAGGACAGTGATGTCATAAGATACATACTCATACAGTTCGAGCCAAACAACTGTCTTCCGTATCCAGAGGGCCTAGTCCAGTGCCGTGGGGGCTTCACAGCCACTAGTCCACAGTTCATGGGCCTCCAATAGAGTGGCCGTACATCTCTGTACTTCTTCCCATCATGATCTCGACGTTTCCTGCCTGCAGAATCCCTCCTCTCTCTCATCGATTGGATTCCTGGAGCTCAGCCTGGCACCAGGCCACGGATCTCTGCACCTGCCTCTGAGGCAGGGGGATTGGGATCTGTCCCTGGTGCATGGGCAGGCTTTTGGGAATCCGGTGCCTGTGGTGTGACGCCTTGCACAGCCTTGGTACAGTGGGAAGGGGCTTGGACCTGCCTAGGCTCAGTGTGCCCATGGGAGACCTTGATTTGGGAATGTGGGGATGTGGGGTGGCTTCGGAGGGAGGGCTGGGGGATAGGAGGAGGGAGGAGGTGGGATCTGTGGGTGGCATGTAGAGTGAGTAGAAAATTTCTTAATAAAGAAAAATGGAAGAAAAAAGATACACTCATCTGCCAATTCAACTCTCTTCATGTTGAATGGTTTACAGCTATATACCTCAAAAAGAGAAACCAAATCTCGAGGTACTCAGTCTATCCTGCTTTGTTCAGTGTTACTGAACGGCAGAGGTGAAGTGAGTGGAACTGTGCCACGCCCCTTCTACTCCTAACTTCTGGAAACAGGGGTAGCTGAAGATGTAATTGTGGATCTCAAGAGTAAATTGTCCCGGCTTACCAGTGTGGCCTAAATCTAACCACAAGTGTCCTTAGACAACACGGTCATGAGAAGATGGACACAGCTATGGGAATCAGGCAGCCATGGGCCAATAAATGTCCACAGCCTACCCAAAAGCTGCAAGACAATGGAAGGTCTGCTCTGAAGCCTTTAGAGCGCATCCTGCTGACTCCTTAATTTTAGACTTCTGGCCTTCAGAGTGCAGTGAATGTATTTCTGCTGTTTCAAGACACCAAGTTCATGATTTGTTACAACAGCTCTAAGAAATGAATGCCGAATGATCGGATAGTCTATCTGGAGCCTGGTCAAAATCCACCACCCATCACTTCCTCTAGAGGACAGTGAAGGGGGAGCGAGCAAGGTCAAGGCTGGACGTCTCTAAAGACATGTCTGTTCCAAAGATGATGGGTGAGGAATGTGAGGGCTAGATCAGTGTGTGTCAGAGTCACTTAAGGGACTTTTTTTTTTAAAGCTCACTTCTTCATACTAGGATGGTCAAATCATAATTTCTGGGGCCAGACTTGAGAATTTGTATAACTCTGATGACCTGCCATTCTTAGTAATGACAGGCTCAGGCACTCTGCCCTACATGAAATATTTAAGAAGTAAACCTGGTAATAAACTATGCAGATGATCCCTGAAGTTGTAAGTCAGCACAGACTGCATTCCATGGGTTTGGAGTGGGGGAGGTAGGGAGACGGAGAGAGCAAAAGAGGAAAGAGAAGGGGAGAGAAAGAATGAAAAGAGAATGAAGTTGGGTGGGTAGAGCAGCAGGCGAGGATCTGGGTGGCATGGGAATAGGGGATGAATATAATCAGGATACATGTTTGAAACTCTCAAAGAATTACTAAAAACAATTTTTTAAAAAAAGGAGTACATCTGATATCAACTTCTAAAATGTGTTTTGTTTACATTTTAAAACATTTTTCTTACTTTTTTAGGTTATTAAACAAAGCAGTGGGTTTCATTATAGTACTTTTATACCTATTGTATTGCTCTTCCCCTCAAATAAGGTATTTTAGCAGGCTACTTGTTATTTAAGAACCTTTAGGCCGGTGTTTTCAGCGCAAGGGATAAAGGAGAGGAGGGAAAGTGAGGAGGGGGGCATCATCACTGCCAAACTGGGCAACATAGCTGAGACACCTGTTACCATGCCTGTCTGCAGTGGGGGTGCAATGGGGGTGGGGGGAAGCCAATACTATTAAATAATGTAGAAAGGCAAAGATGAAAGTGATAACTATCCGATCAACCATCTTGGGGGGAACTTTCTACACACATTTCTAAACATCTGTCTACACACATGAACACAGTTTAATCTTAGGAGTCAAGTGTGGTTTATGGAGCAGCAGCATGAACAACAGAAGCTTATCAACAACAAAACCCACACATCAGGTCCACCCGTCCTGTTGAGCTGAGTCTACACTTGAGGTGCAGCTGCTCCTTCCTCTGTGACCTGCCTTTAGCCATCCATCACTGGTGACAAGTACAGACCTATCTCTTCTCTTTCA
The DNA here is from genome assembly GCF_049852395.1 of Peromyscus maniculatus bairdii. NCBI lineage: Eukaryota > Metazoa > Chordata > Mammalia > Rodentia > Cricetidae > Peromyscus > Peromyscus maniculatus. The sequence goes on along the minus strand of NC_134853.1, from coordinate 57,707,364 downwards.
TAGAGATTTGCTATGACGTTTGTGTCATAATTAATTCATTCTCTTGATGGTCATTTCTATTTCCCTGCATTTTTCATTATTGCAAACAACACTGACGTAGAGTTTTTGAGTGTCAGCATTCTGCTTTACCTTTATTATTTGGGGGTTTGAGATATCAGACCATGCACACATTTACTATGTGACATCAGAGCATCGACCTGAATTCCACCTGGCTTCACAGCAGCATGGGTTTCTCACACCTCTGCAATCTCTGGAGCTTTCCCAATCATTTTAATCTGTGATTATGTGATACTTGAAAATGACAACTAATTGATTTTCACCTCAAATTTCCTACAAATGGTCACAAAGCTGAATCTATAGCTTTTATATAGCCACTGGCCATCTGCATTTCTCCATCTGTGAACTGTGATGTTATCTGGTTGTTTAACCTAATGGTCACAGGAGAAGCTGTAGAAACTTGGAATTTAGAAATTCAGTTTAATCACAATGAAAGACATGGAGATTTAAAAAAAAAGAAGGGAGAATTAAATGTTCAAAAAAAAAGAGGATAATCAAAAGATTAGCTTGTGTGTTTATTTATAGACACTGGGTACAGCAATCCAGTGATTAGGCAAATTAATGCAGCTGTGTATGATCGCTGCGCTGGGATCAGTCCCCACATCCTTTTCAAATGATGCCACCTGTCATTTAAGTGTTTTGCATTTGTCTTTTATGTTACATACATTCCGTGATGATTCTTATTTGGAAACATCCTCAGTTAACTCTTTGAAGGCCCTAACACGCTTCCACCTCTATCTTTCTTCCTAAGCCTCGGATGGAGTGCGCTAAGCACAGTGCAGACACAGAGAAGGAATGGGACATCTACCTCAGAGCATGACCACACCTCTCCGCATGTCGGTCTTGTAGGAGAGAGGACAGGTCTGTCTTCCCACTGCGTATTAAACTGGTTCTCTGTCAACATCATTTGACAAAAGTAAGAGCCAGATGTTGTATGCTGACTTGATAGCGGCAGTGTGTGCAGCCCATACCCTTCCCAGGGTGCACTCAGCCCTTAATGCCCTCAGAAAGGCCAGTCCCACTTTGTCAGTCACCTGCTCCAGGGTCACATCCGGCACATACACCTCGTGTTACCAGTGAGTGTTTGGGGTCTTTCCTGAGGGCTCCTGGAAATGGATTTCATCTAAAACGATGTTGAAGGGGTGCAGACCCAAGTCACCTACCCTCTGAAGTCCCTTCAAGAGCTACATATCACTCCTGTTTCTGGAGCATTTCATGCGCAAGTCGAAAGCACTGTACCAAGGGAGGAGGCGACAAGGAGACAAGGGGAGAAGCAGTATCTGGTCTCTGCTTTGTGATCTGTGAGACACAACGGCTTGAATATGTCTCATACAACACATGTCATGGCATTGAAGAAGCGGGCCCCAGTGTAACATCTGAAGAAAGGAATCTTAGGACAAAAACATGAGGCTGAGAGTATCCAGCAGTACAAACACAGGAATCATATACCTTGGGAGCTGTGCAGGCTAACACACCTACTGTAGCTTCTAGAATGAAGATGTTATATAGGAAAGGTTCTTACAGATTTGAAAGGAATGGGCAACCCTGGACAGATTTCAAAATGTGGGTCAGAGTCATGGATACTCGTCACTGCTATGCCATAAAATGCCCTAGGTGCTGCTGTCAATTACAAAGCACGCTGGAAAGAAAGCTGCTGAGCTAGTTGATTGTGCACCTCAATATCGTGACAGTGGAGAGGGGGGAAAGAATGGGGGGCTTTGAACAAAAAGAAACATAGAGCCACATACGAATATACACATAGAGCTACATATGAATACACACATAGAGCCACATACGAATACGCATAGAGCTATATACAAATATATACATAGAGCTACATCAAGGGTTAACCCAGATGAGCAACCATTTGACTGTGAGGATGAAATTCAGCTGCGTATTCAATGCCACAGCAGCTAAATGTACAAAAACCCCATGGGCTCTCTTTCAAGTTAGCGTTGGACACACATTAGGTGTCTTTGTATCTTGCTCCGTGTGGTGACTCTTTAATCAATTCAGGACAGCAGCAAGGTGGCCTACAAATTCTAGAGCCAATTCTAAAACAGCAAGAAATGGCCAGACGCCCAGAGGCACGGGCTCATTCCACGCATTCTGATTCCTCCCGTTTCTCTGCAAGTCACCCAGCCCGGTGGTCAAGAGAAGAAAGGAAACTGCCAGAAGATAAGCCCTGGGAGTGGCGGCGACTTTCTGTTCCTTGTATTTCAGCCAGCTTCCCGTGTGTGTGTGTGTGTGTGTGTGTGTGTGTGTGTGTGTGTGTGTGTGTGTGTGTGTGTGTGTGTGTAGGGGGAGGGATGCATCGCTTCCCCCACCCCTCCTCCCTGCAGGGGGGGGGCAGCAAGCTGTTGACAACTCCTACTGTACAGAGTTGTTCATGCTGCAAGAGTGTTTACGGCTCACAAGTGACTCTCAAAATTAATTCACAGCAGCAACACCAGAGGAAAGCTTTGACAGACCGTCTTATGTGTTGACACAGTTATAAGTTGTTGGATTAAAAAAAGCAACACACTTTCCCTCTTTTCCAGCCCATATACACCCGAGTTGCTCCAACGAGTGAGCACAAACGATGTCTGACTTGCAAATACCATCCTGGAAGTGGCTATTTCTGGCTCTGGGGTTGGTGGTTTCAGGCATCAGAAGGGTGTGGCCCTCACTTTTGAGGTGAAGAAGGCTGAAGTTCTCTCCGGCCTCATTTTGAGGTCACGGCAGGCATCTTCCCTTCAAGGGCACTCCACCCCTGGGAAGGCCTCGGGTGGCAGGTGGGAAGAGGGGGTATTGCTGGTGGTTAAATCTCCTCTGCAGACACAGTGCCACCCCGACAGCTTTCCCCAGACCTGCATAATTCATTTCCCAATCCCATTCAGAAGCAGCAATCCATTCCTGACAATGGCTTCAGGGAGTCTGGGGAGATAGGGTTTGTTTGCTCAGAAATGATTTACAGTTAAAAAAAAAAATTCATCAGAAAGAATGCGGTGTGATTTAACTCACTCAAGTCCCTTGAGATAATTAGAGTAAAAAAAAAAAAAAGGCAGGTGGACAGCAACCACTCGGCCTTATCTGGAGGACGCTTTTACAGCGAGGCTCCTTGGCTTGGCTGTTTGCTGTGTACAGGAGGGGCTGGCTTTCCACAGCTCCTCTGAGCAGTGTCCTCTCCTGGAAGGGATCAAAGGCCCAGAAACTCACACTTTTCATTAAACACGGCCAACGTGCTTCCTGGTCTGCAGCTGCCACTCCCTGTATATCTAGCCAGTGCAAGAGCTTATTTGGTTTATGATTGACAGTAAAGTGGATTGAGAGCTCACCCCAAGGGACACTGGCCAGGCATTTCACTGGCCTCCCCTACTTCCCAGACAGTCCCCTTAGCCATGGTCCACAGGTACCCAAGGAGCTCTTCCGCCTGTGCCCCCAGGCCTGCCTGCATCCCAGTGAATGCTTCTGCATGGGCAGACGAGCTCCTGCAGAACTAGATGTGGCTTTTAACCTTTTCATGGGGAAGCTGAGGTCTCTTTTCTCACATATGCGCCCACCTTTCCAATGGACGGCCATTCTGGAAGGTTGAATTAAAGTTTAAAACATTATGTAACTGTAAAACATATGTAGTGTGACTATGGAACACAGTGCATTTGCAGCACTGTCTCCACTGTAGGGACAAGGAACACACAAGATGAGGTCAACGGGCCACAGAAAGAGAATGTCAAGTGCACAGATGCAGAGCCAGCTGCCTTTGCTTGCAACTAAAAACCTCGGGCTCATCACTAGTAATGCCAGCCAAGCAAAGGACTTGCTTTCCAAAACTACATGGGAAGACAGCTTTCTCCCTCTTGCCAATGTGGTCGCGCTAAGTGACCATTCCTCTTGGCGATGGTGCGCAGAACCACATCCAGGCCGGCTTTGTTTAGATGGTGGTGCTAGCTAATGCAGAGTGAAGGGAAACACACGGCAGCGGGAATCAGGCCACAGGAAGAAGGAATGCACAGAAGTGATGGGTGGTAAGAGAAGCCACCTAAATCCTACACATGTCACCTGGTCAAAGACAGTAAACTATGCTCTTCTGGGTAGCCTCGATTCGTATGGCCAGCAATGGATAAACAAGTGTGTGTAATGTTATGTAGGTCAACCTGACCTGCTTCTGTCCACTTTTTTCTCCTAAGGCAGCATGCTACAGTGTTGCCCAGGGCCCTAAAGAACATTTTTCTAACCTGACAGAGTATTAGACTAACTGTGGTAATATACCAGCCATACTCGCCCCTCCTGACAGCAAGCATTTCTTCAGGTACCCAGATGTGATGCCCTCGGGTCTTCTTGACCCATCTCTCTGGATCTTCTTTGTCTTGGACCCACCAATCTTGACATTCTGTTTTCACCAAAGTCCCACAGATCACTCTTTTGAACACACACCCAAAGTCCATCTCCAACTATTTGCTTCATTTCCATATAGGTTTATCCTCCATGCCACCCATGGCTACATCATGCGTTCAGGCTGCTTGTGTATCTCTGGTTTTCCTCATCAATCTTTCAGGGACACAACCACTGAGCAACCACAATGACTTTACAGAGCTAACAACACAGTGTCCTCACGACCCTCCACTATGTACACAACTTGATGGCCTTCCCACTCTGCCCAGCAGTTTTCCACCATAGTCAAGCCATATTTCCTGCAGGAAGGCAGTTGTGCCTCACTCTCGGAAAACATGCGGCCCTGTCTGTGCTGCTCATTCAGCAATGTTGCTCCCGAGGACCTCACTCATTGTATCCACTGCTCTGATGGCCATTCAAAGCCAAATTTGTTCAATGTCTTGTCTCTTCAACTAAATGCACCACGCTCTCCAAAGACCGCGTCTCCCTCCTGCATCACAGCTGCCATAGCAACCACAGTGAATAAGGAGTTCTTTCCGATCTATCCTGTGGAGAGCTCGGGAAGGGAACCTAAGGAAATGCAAGGGGAAACTAAGCAAAGAGGTAAATGGTCCTTCTATGGAGACACACTGGAACTGAATAAACCCAGGAGTGAGGACATCTGCTGACAGGAAGTTTATGACATTACCAAATACCCTCCCAATGTTCAGTCGCAAACTCTGGGTAAACTCTGCACTTTGGATGTCATTCGGTACGTGAGAGGGGGGAGGAAAGGGCAAGAAAGTAATTCCTCTATGGAAATAAATCCCCATATGCTTTCTCTTTTAAATCTGAGTTAATGAGAAATAGTTCTGTAATATAAAACAGACACTTTATGATGTTGCATAGGAGTGTCGTATTTGGGGTAAGTTTCTTGATATTTATTTATTTATGGGTTTTGAGACAGGGTTTTACTATGTCGTGCAAGCTTGCCTGGAAATCACTATGTAGACCAGGCTGGCTTCAAACTTGCAATGATCTGCCTGTCTCTGCCTCCTAAATAAATACATGTGCTATGACCCGTTTGGGGTCACGGCCTGAGGAACAGACACCTTACAAAATGATGGACAGGTAGTCTTTCCTAACCCTCTGGATTCACTGAGGCTGGGGCAACTGGCCATGCTGGGCTCATGGGATATCCAGTTCAGGTGGTGAGGGATCTGAGGTTCCTCGGCTGGAATGTTTAATAATGCTGCAGCAGGAACAGGCACTTCCTGGGAAGAATGAGCAGCTCAAGTGGAGACCACTTCCCCAACAGTGGTCTACAGTGTGGGCTTCTATCCAGAGTCCAGGCTTCCTGGTGGAAAAGGAAGACCATGACTTAGACACATGGTCTGGCTAAGTCAAAACTAATGCAAAGAACTAGCCTGTGCTTTGGTCTAGCCAGACAACGGGAGGCCTGAGGATGGCCCCTCACTGACTTAGCAGGATCAGGCCCCCAAGTCTCTGGGGTCCTAGGTATTTTAACAACTGGTTGTTGAGACCCATGGTAGATGGAGACATGGTAGATGGAGAAATGGTGTGGCATATGCAATGAGTGATTCCAGAACTTAACCTGGCCCTGAGATTTCCACAACAGCACCAGGACTTCTCCCCCAGGGCAGGGTTGCCCCTACAGCTGCAGCATCACCTCCATGACAGCATGTAATAGCCATCTTTTTCAAAGGCACAAGGAATAGAGGCTACCAAGACAGTCTCGTCTTCTTCTAAGTAGTACGTCAGCTCTATCTTCAAACATTTCTTTACTGTTCTATCATAATGTTCTTCAAACATTTCTTTACTGTCCCATCCGACAGAGCCAACTAAAAGAGCCTCTCTGCATGCTTCGTAAACACGGGGAAGCTGTTCTTTCTCTGTTATCTCTATCCATCCTTCCCTTTTGAGAATCTGTGCTATGAGTCTAGGAGATGATGATACTTCTACATCAAGGACCTCAGGCCAATCCCCACCCTCCAAGATTTATTGCATACTCGATGTTAATCAGACTTTTGGTCACAAACAACCTTTCAATTAGATCGTTATAGGCTATGATCAAGATTACATGGAGCCAGGCATCAACCTACAGTCTCTACATCAACCCTCTTCCCATGCATTCCCTCACCCATCAAACATTGTTTGGCCAACACGATGCACTCAGTCAGTCCTCATGGTTGGCGGGTTGCTAATAATAAGGGTCTCCATGGTTCCCCCCTTTTCCCTTGTCCCTGAGACTGTGGTCGTCCTCTGCTGCTGCTTCTGCCAGCACACAGTTCCTCCATGGCTCAGCTTCTCCTTGTCTTATATTGTCCAGCTCGTGCTCTTTCTCATCACTCTGTCCAAGCTTCCTGAGTGTCACCCACCAAGGTCTCCTTCCTGAGAGCGACCAGCTTTGCTGGCATCATCCTGGGCTGGAGCTCTGTCCTGATGCTTGCCAATGCTCAGCACTGATGCTCAGCTCTGATGCTGTGGTCCTTCACTTCTCAGGCTACCTCCAGGATGTTTCTTTTTATAAACTTTCAGGGTCCATTCTTCTACATATAAATAGTAGTGGAAAGGGCCTGGCTTTGGAGTCAAGTCCTGGGCCAACTATAGTAGTAGCTACGGTGCCCAAAACAAGGGATTGGATTCTTTTCAGCATTGGCTGCCACATCTACCAAATAGGAATACCAATTATAACCTCCTCTGTTTATTTTGATAAAGGTATTTAAACACCTCCTTTCATATTGATATTTGCAATATGCAGCATCCTTTGCATTATAAGGCATTCTAGAAATGACTCTCCCCAACTTGTTTTTTCCATTCCCAGTACATAAATAACATACATGATACCATGAACAGAAATATCAGGAAGGGGAGGGTCATGCCGGTAACATTAAACAAAGCTGGTAATAACATAAAATACACCCATCATCTAATCTTACCAGGGCTGCTCTATTATAACAACCTATAGTTTGATATGGAAACGATGGGGGGGGGAGGCACCAGGGGAACAGCAATAAGAGGAGTGGGTCCCAGGATGGGGCACAACAGTCAGGCCCTACAATAATGAACAATAGACCGTGGGCCTTGAAGGGAGTTAACAAATATGCTCGCATCTATGCCAGATCCCCACCTAGAGAGGGGGTTTTAGAGTGACTGAGCCCATTTTGCAAGTGCACTGCTTCTTGTATGCTGAGTCGTCATATGTTAGCAGCGCACACACAAGAGAACGTGCATCAATGACAGAACAAGGGACGAGCTTGCCTTGAGTCCACTGGCCATCCTGCCAATGGGTCACCAGAGGAACATTCCCACCAACGCGTGGGTCGCCAGCCCCTCTGCCCCAGGCAGGTGAAACAAATGGCAGTCGGAGCTCTACACCACCAGGGAAGCCAGCTCTTCGCAAACACCCACCCAAGCAGGACCTGGGGATGTTTCTAGTGGAGTGAAGAAGACTATGTGTGCTCGAGTGAGATGGGATGGTTTTCATCTGTTCAAAGATGCCATAAATTGATTAGCTTAAACTTCAAAGGGACAAATTCTATGAAAATTGAAAATCAGACCATTTCTCGGCTCTTTCCCAGAAAAAGCTAAGAGCCAAACCAAGCTCCAGACTCTCTTTTCCAGGTTTTTAACTCTTTGTCATACTTTTGAAAATTTCTTTTCCATGCTTCTATCTCTGAGCAAATGTTCTTCTTCAAGGTAGTGGTTAAATAACTCACTGCCCTCATTTCTCTATGATTTGTTGGACATTTTTATGTGGCTTTTTACTGAGGACAGTTTAAAGTGAATTACCTCTGAGAAGCCTGTGGGATTCTCCAATTCTCTGGTGCTCTTCCCAATCAGGATGATTTATTCCGAGACAGTTTAAAGTGATGAGAGACTTGATGTCCAGACTTCTAATAAGCTTTGGCTGCTGTACAGCAAAGCCAGGCAGTGTGGGGACAGTTGCAAAGGGTGGGTCTAAGCTTGGATCTTTTGGTGGTGGTCCGGTGACAAGAGGAAATGGTTTCAGCTCTTGGGGATCCCAAGTTTACAACAGTAAAATGTAAGGGGAGTGGTGGCTGCTCTGGGTCCCCCAGCTTCCAAGCTCCCCACTGCCATTATTTCTGTATTGACACACAACACGGATGGGAAGACCCAGTGTGCTTTTTCATTCCAAAAAGTTCAGTCGAGATTTAATCAAAGAGAAAAATGGGAGAAACAGGAACTGGCCAGTGAGAGTCAGCCTAAGACAACCTCCACAGCAGGAAGAAAAATATGAGCTAGGCAAATTGCCCTGAAAATTCTTGGACATTCTCTACCACAGCTTGGAGACATGCTGACATACATTCATTACTGAGGTCCCTGCATTCAACATTCTATTTTTTGGTTGTGAGCCTAGCCTTTAACGGCTGAGCCATCTCTCCAGCCCTGCATTCAACATTCTAAAGAGCACTTCCGAAGGAGCCAGAGTAGATCCACTGCAGGAGGCTCCCTACAGTCCCTGCTCCCCCACCCATCTACTTCGGTCTAGGAAAAACAGCTCTCTTCGATACATCAAGAAAGGAGGAACACATGCCTGTGCAGGGCACAGTGAAGACCACTTGTGTAACTGACCCCATGTCTCTATCAGCTCGGGGTCTAGTAACAAGAACATGGAAGAGGAAGAAGGGAGACTGATCTGTAGCCCTCAAGAAGGCTAGCCTAGAGAAGAGCATTCTGGGAAAAGCACCCTTACTTCTGCTTCGTCCTCTTCCCCTTCGCTTACACAGCAGCAAGATGAATGCACAGGACAGGCCCACTCTGCTTTCTTGCTTCCTCTGAAGGTGGCTTCACTGAGCTGAGGTGTGCAGCTCACGGGGTACCAGATCAAAAGGGCCTGTTCACTATGCACCCCTCCGCATGTCCAGTGAAAGAGAGAAAAACATATGACCACATAGGATGTGACCACCATTGCTTGCTGTCCCTCATGGTGCCAGGCTCCTCGAGGCAGTTCAGGGCTGCACGTGGGCCTGTCGCTCAGGACTGAGGCTTCCTCACACCTCCTGCCCAACATACTTACTCACAGAAGAGGGATTAATTGTCCTTCTCTTTCAAACTGAGAATTAATGATTTGAGTGACATTGTGTATATCAGTCACACTCCAGGGCAGGCCCCATGCTCAGGAGTGTATGCCCAATATAAATTAGATCCCATGTTGTTTTTTTTTTTTTTTTTTTTTTTGTTGTTCGTTTGTTTTGTTTTTGTGTGTGTATAAGAGTACTTTTTCTTGTTTTGTTTTTGAATAAAGAGAAAGACCATGAAGTTAATGTGGAGCAAGGAGAGACAGGATCTGGGAGGATTTGGGGAAAGAGAAGGAATATGACCATATTGTATTGTATAAAAATCTCAATAAATAAATAAAACAAATTATTGATTTATTTTTAAATTATTGTCAGAACTTATATATAAAAACTATACATACTTAGTATCAAGTGATTCCTTCAATACATGTGTGTCTACATCATGTTTAGATTGAGACAAGCATACCGATGTCCTTAAGCACGGTTATCACTTTGTTGTGGTGAACATTATCCCTTGCTCTAGGTTTTGGAGCCGTACCCTGCATTATCAGCCCCCCATGCAACCAGCTGCAGTTCTCCATTCACCCCCCACTTACTGTGGTTCCTAGGAATGAGCAGGGTAGGGCTGGGGTGTTCATCAAGTGAAGCCCTCCCATGGACTTCGCAAATGAGCCTGGGAAATGTGACGGTCTCATGCAGTGTTCACCCTGAATCCTCATCTTCTTCCTCAACACTACCACCTGTGTTTCCACAAGTGGGGCAGGGTATCTTCTAACCCTGCTAAGGAGTCTCTTTCAACCAATGAGACTAGAGAAAGAAAGAGGGAAAACGGAAGGCTACGACATCAATAAGATCATTGTTTCAGACAGGAGCATAACAGGTCCCCCCAATAGAGAGTTCCCCAAAACTGGAACTTAAATAAGAGATAAGCCAGAAGCAGAGTGTGCAGAAGCAGAGTGTCCAGAAGCAGAAGTGTAGAGGCTCTTCATTCCCCAGGGTCCAAATTCTTCTTAGGTTTCCTTCTATCAACTCCAGTATATAATCTTCTTCTCCATGCTCAAAGTGGTACTTCAGCATCATGCACATGGTGGGAGAGACAGTGTGATGGCTGTCCTTGGTAGTCAACTTGACTACATCTGGAGTTAACTAAAAACCCAAGCTGCCAGGCACACCTATGCAGGAATTTTAGTCACCTCTATCATTTGCAGTAGGAAGACCCACCTTAAATCCTATCACTTGAGGTCTGAAGACCTACCTTAATCTGAGCCATATCTTCTTGTAGCAGCCTATATAACAGACAAGAAAGCAAGCTTTTGCTCTTTTCCTGCATGCCCTCACTGTCCCTTCTATGGTATTAGAGCCTACTTCTTTGGGATTCCAGCATATATGGCCAGCTGAGACATCCAGCCTCATAGAGTGAGCACCTACTGAATTCTTGAACTTTCTGTTGGTAGACAGCCATTGTTGGACTAGTTAGACCACAGCTTGTAAGCTGTTCTAATAATTCATATATGTATATATACATATATGTATATATATGTATGTATATACACACATATATACATACATATGTACATGTACTCATATTTTATCATTTCTGTTCCCCTAGAACACTGACTAACATAAACAGTGAAGGAGAGTGTGACCCCTCCCTTTTAAGACTTTCTAGAACTGCCACCGATACTTCTCTGTACATCTCACCAGTCATGACTGGGATAGACAGCCAGCAAATGCCTTACAGTTAACAACAATGTGGTCTTTTGGCCATCAACTGAACCATGAGAAAAATTCTGTATGGAGAAGGTGACTTGGAAGCAACCAGCAAGCTCTCGCCCGATGAAGTCTTTGTAAGCTTCCTCAATTGTGAGGCTATAGAATGTGACGATATGAAACCAATTTAAAGAAAAGGGCACAGTTACAGGCAACTGCAGTCATGGGTTTCTATTGTCAAGGAAAATCATGGATACTCTAGCTCACAAGACTCAGGGATGTGTTCTAAAGATTCAGTGTCACTCACAGGAGATCACAGCCCAACATGACACCCTCGCAGAGACCAGAAACATCAGTAGGAATGGTCAATGGAATAGGTATGACATCTTCTAATTTGTATTTCATCCTAATACCCACGGAGGGCATGAGGGATGAGGAGGGAAGGACACGGAGACAGCAAACATCCCAGATGGCAATAAAACGATCATGTTGAAGAGTCCCTCAGAATTAATTAAGACACGGTCACAAGAGGACGATAACTGAATAATTTCCCAATATGTAATGGAAGTATTCCTGGTTGGTGTGACCTGGCAATTTATAGTAAAGACCTTAAAATTCTACATGCTCCTGATTAATCAGTTCTATTTGTAGACATCTAGCATGAGAAAAATGTTATTTCTGCCATTTTACCAATGAGAAAACAAAGACAAAACAAATGAGGCATTAAAAACCTTTACTGACTTGAGTTTGTGGACTCATAGTATAATAATGAAATTATGATACCTAATTCATCAATGTAGTTACATATACATATTAAAATTATACTTTACACAAAATAATAGGCTGATTTGTAAGTGCTTTTGGAATAGGGGGAAATGTGAATGTTCTATGTTCACCCTCAATTTCATCACCATGGCAACACTCTCAATCACTTAACACTTCTCCTCATCAGAGATAGAACCCGTGACTTAGCATATGATGCTGTCACTGGACATCTGATCCCGTGTGAGAAACATCCATGTGCATAACACATGAAAACCTGCTGTTATCCTTTGATCTGCATGGATCCCCACTTCTTCACCACCCACTCTATTGTTCCAAAGAGTACACTTTAAAAAATTGCTCGTCATGACTGCACCTAAGGCTCAGCGGCTACATTTCTGTAGAGTAAATACTTTTGACAGCAATTTTGTCGCGTAACCTCTGCCAGCGCCCAAACTCTCCCCGGCAGCGCTGGTTTCAGGATAACAAGTCCTTGTCCAGATGGTTTGGCTGTTGGAAAGAAGCTGAGAGGGAGGGAGCACACATGGTTGGAGGACCTGCTGTAGACCCAGTTATAAGATGGTACCCACTCATGGATGATCATGTTTGGTCAGGCAGAGCCCCCCTTCTTGTCTTCTATTCAGATCCATTTCCTGGATACACGAAAGGAAAAAGGCTAGAAAGTCTATGAAGTGGACTGTGGTTACTATTGGGTAAGGGATTTACATTTTCTTCTGCTTCTTTCTCTTCATTTTCTACAGTTTCAACAAATCAGAGTGGTTGTGATAATAAGGAAAGAACATGAAGAATGACTCTTCTGCCTGCTTTTGGGACCCTCTTCCTCCTACTGGGTTGCCTTGTCCAGCTTTGCTATGTGCTTGTGCCTAGTCTTACTGCATCTTGTTACGTTGTGTTTGGTTGATATCCCTGGGAGACCTGCTCTTTCCTGAAGGGAAATGGAGGAGGAGTAGATCTGAGGGAGAGAGGAGGTTGGGGGTGGACTAGGAGGAGCAGAAGGATGGGAAGCCGCAGTTGGTGGATATAGTGTGAGACGGAGAGAGAGAGAGAGAGAGAGACAGACAGACAGACAGACAGACAGACAGACGGGTGAGATGCCATGTCACTGACGTAGGAAATATAAGCGGAGGCCCACTGGGCGCAATTTAACACACTCTGACTTAAAAAGTTACCCATCGCTTTGAAACTTGCCATTCCTTTGTCTGGCAGCTGGTTGCTGGTTAGTTAAAAATGTAGCTATGGTTCTGTGTGTGGACAACTGCCCCCTTTCACTGCACATTCCAGTATCCAGTTCATTGAGTGCACAGTGGTTGGGGTCTGGAAGGAGTACGTCAGTGAGGGCAGACGGATCAGAGACCTGATAACAGTAAAATGAGGAACTAACACACTGGAAACACCAGCTGACGGACAGCACGCCGTTAAGGCACCTGAGAGCGTCTGCACACTGGGTTCAAATCCTCCCCACTTCGGAAAAGATCTACCCTGTCTACACTCAGTTTCTTTCTTTGGGATAGGGGCGGTAACAGTTTCCCTTCTGTGACGTTGTAAAGGGTTCCATGTAAAAGTCTGGTCGTGCTGTACATCCAATAGAACACCAGGTGTTGTCACGTGCCAAGGGCTTGACTACAGTTCTCTGCCATGACTCGCAGAGAAATCCCGCCGGACAGGACAACTGTGCCGTGTTACAGATGCACAGCCCGGGGTACTGGGACATAAGGTACCTGCTGAAGCTAGGTAACTAGCGAGATGGCCGAGTGTGAGCCCTTTAAAGACCAGCTGTGGAGCTTGTCTTCTCCAGCCTGCCCTTTGACGTGGATGTGCCCCAAGTCCCCTCAGTGCCATGCTTCCCTAACCTCTTGTCTCCTTTCATAACACTGTCACAGCTGCGACTCTCCCTTGGTCTTCTTACATTTTCCCTGCTCCTAAAGTGCATCCTAACAGGAAGCCAGAGGCCCTAGATAGCGCCCTGCTTAGAAACAAACCAAGCTGCCCACCCTCTTGACCAACCAAGAGGAAAAGGCCAAAGCCTTCATGCCCTGGCCCCTTTACCCCCCAGCAGCCTTTCTGGATAGCTATCTCTAAAATTTCCCTCGGAGTCTCCTGAAGCTGCTCCGATGAGCTATAGACTTCCTCTACACCCTCCACTTCCTCATCCTCAGATGCTCTTCTCCCCTGGGTCATGCTCCCCTCATCTCTTTGGGGATTTGAACAGGCCCCATTCGAGGGTTGTATCCAAGAAATACTCATTAAGCATCTACTCTGAACCAAGCATTTTTGTTACTCAAGATTGCTGTCCACAGCTTTTATGATCTCTGATGTCTCAGCATCTGGCGGAGGCTGGCTATGGTATTGCCACACACTTTCCAGGACTCCACCCTCCACAGGGATCCTGCCTTACCTGCCTTTCTATTTCTGGTCACACGGAGCACTTCATAAACAGTTCCTAGGTGAAATCTGTCCTGAAAAGTCTTCATGGCAGACAGTCTTACTACTTTATAGGCCATCTAGATAGGAACACAGGAACGAGTCATCTCCAGATAACTCTGCCCTCTGTGTAAAAAAAGTGCACCCAGGACCTGCCTTTAGGGAAAGCCACACCTGCCAACGCCACAGCACAGACGGGATCTACTTATGTAATTCCAGTTCTGGGAATTTATACAGAGCTGGCTTTCTGTCAGGCACTTGATTAACAGGGGTGAAAGGAAACAGGAAGGGGGAAGAGGGAAGAGGAGGCTTGGGGTGCCAAGAGGAACCTGGGAAGTGGGAGACAGTTGTCCTGGGCCCAGAGAAGCAGAGGCAGAGCGGCTACAAACCGCGGTGTAGCGGGAGGCAGGGCGTCCTGGGGTGGTCTCTTCCGGTCTGGGAAGCACTTCTGGAATTATGGCTCTAATACTAAAGGCTGACTGGGTGAGCAGCCCCCACTGAGGAGAATGAAAAACTTATCTCTTCCACACCCTCCAGGTGAGCGTATGTCAGCAATTCCTGACATACCCTACTTGCTGAATCGAGCATGCTTTTCCCCTAGAGTTCAGGTGAACTAGCACCAAGTTTTGAAAAGAAACAGAAAGAAACTCTTGTTGAAGCATCTCAGAAGACCATCCTTGACGGCAAAACGGTTCTCCTAGCAGCCAGACGGGATTTTTACACACAGCTACCACCAGATCAGCAATGCCCTGGTAGACCAAGTCACTGGAAAACTGAATATATCACACAGAAATAACGACCTTCGTCCTCACAGCCTCATATGATCCCTACCAAAAACCCCACACATATACCCTGGGGTCCCAGGGTGACTCAAGGTGCAGACTCAAAAGAGATGAAAGTCGACACTGTATGTGGGGAGATGAGAGATCACTGCCTGACACACAGTAGGTCCTCTCTTAAAGGTTTTCATTTTTCAACAGAGGAAAGAACAGCTCATCTCTTCTGTACTTGGAATTTCTCGAATTACTCATAAGAGCACTTTAAAAATTCCAGAAAGACAGAGAATTCAACCTCTGTCAAAATAGTATTAGTGCTGAAACACAGACAAAGATGGGTAATTAACTGCTACTAGCTCAGATGAAATGTCTGCAGTCTCGTGTAAGTGCTTGGGTGATAGAAAGCATTTGGAGACAAGCTCAGGAAGATGTGGGGGCTGGGGAGTGGGGAAGGTGTTTATAGAACTAGTGTACTGTTAGCGTCTTACAAACTAATTCGCACAAGGAACTTCTGAAGTATGGACTGGAAAGAAGAGCCACGCTTTCTCACAATAACTGCAGAATGCCGGCTGACGTTGCCTGACCGTGCCCAGATTCCTAACAGCCTCTCACTGCCTGCCTTTCTGCAGACTCCAGCCTTGCCACATGTTACCTGGTTGCCTGGCCTCAGTGGCTCCATGTCATGAAACTTCCATTACCTCTCTGTGCATCAACTGTAGACATGAGCCTTTGGGGACATTTTTTATTCAAACCACCACATTTGGTCCCATGGCTTCCACAGGCTCATGGCCGTATTGCAATGCAAAACGCATTTAATCTAGTTTCAAAAGTCCCCATAGCCTTTCAGAGTCTCGATACTGTTTAAAAGTTCAAACTTAAGGCAATCTCTTAACTGTGGCCACCTGTAAAATAAAAACAAATTCCATACTTCCAACGTACAGGGGCACAGAAGACACAGACTGATTAGGATCTTCAGGCAGGCCCAGTAGCAAGGATTGGTGACTGCAAGAAAAGAAAATGGCATCCTACCAAAATACACACGCGGCTCTGTGCAGAGACACACAGATCTAAGGAAGACGAAATGGTGGAGAGACTGAACTAATGGCAATGTCCTCCTGTGTCACCAGCTAAGGCATCACACTCAGGTCATCACGTGTGACTAAAGAAGGTCCACAGCAAGACAGAAGTGATGCTCTGGCACTAGGATCAACTCCAGGCTACACATGTGCACTAAGGATTAGATTGGCTACTTACATTGAGTAACAAATTGATATCTAGATGTTATGAAACACTCCTAGAATGAAATATGAAGACAGAAGAGTTGAATGGCTTTAGCTGCCCCATGACCTAGAACTTGGGATTCACACGTTCTAGACCTCATTCTAAGAAAGATGATCACATGCACATAAGGGCACTCATGGAGGCTGGGGATGTGGCGCAGGGGGTTTGCTTGCACACACACACACACACACACACACACACACACACACACACACACGGCAGGGATGGGGATGGTCTCAACACAGAAGTAAATGGAAAACTGAGAAGTACATGATAAATTATTTCAAACTGAATAAGCAAATATCTTAATATTTCTAGACAAATTGGAGATGTTTTTTAGTTCCCTCTTTCTTTTTTTTTTTTTTAAATTTTTTTTTTTTAATATTTATTTATTATGTATACAGTGTTCTGCCTGTATGCCAGAAGAGAGCACCAGATCTCATTATAAATGGTTGTGAGCCACCATATGGGTGCTAGGAATTGAACTCATGACCTCTGGAAGAGCAGCCAGTGCTCTTAACCTCTGAGCCATCTCTCCAGCCTCCCCTCTTTCTTTTTTAAGCACCTAGGAAAGATATTAAGGACAGGAATGCTAAATTCACCACCTGCTCAACAGTCTGACAGAGAACAAAAAGGAGAATGTATAAAACTAACTCAAAAGATCGTTTACAAGTGAAAAAAGCCATTGTTCACTTCAGGACAAAGCCAGTAACAACAGAAGAAGTTTTTAAAAATAAGTAAAAGCTTGTAACGGCCCAGTAGGTAAGTCACAGATCCCTTGCTTGATTCTAGCCACTCATTTCTAAGCTGGGGGTCCGGGGGAGGGGGGACAGAGGAGGAAGAATTTTTCCCGAAAGGGTAGAATATGGCAGAAATAGTAAATACCAAACCCAGAGAAAAGAGGAAGTTAGTTTCTCACATAGAGATGAGTGACTTGTTCTATGTGATATTAAAAAAAAATGCTGTTAAGAACAGGGCCGTAATAAAAATAAATTATTTCCCTTTTTGTAAAGCATGTGGGGGTAGGAAATTGGCCCTAACCGCCAGAGGAATGAGGAAGCAAGCTTTCTACACTGTCCCCAGAATGCCATCTCATGATTTACCCCCGCTCGGGTGCCCTTTCTCTGCCACATCCCCGCGATGTTCTTCAGCTGTCCGCTCTCCAAGCTCCTCAATTAAATTATCTCACATTCTTTGCTGATCTGCTGTTCGCAGCTTGTCACGGCGCTGCACCATAAGCCTTCCCACATGCTGCACGCTGCACCAGCCGCTCCTCCCGTTCTTGCAGGCAGTGAGCACTGGGGTCCGGATTCCAGGCAAGGTATTCCATGCTGCAACAGTCACTCCATGGCCTAGGGGCACCAGGGCAACCCCCAATCTCCCTGTGAGGGTTACATGCCTTCCCAGCCCTGGGAACGGTGACACAGGGCTGGATCCGCCTGCTTCAGCAACAAACCATGGCCCAGACATCGCTTTGATAAAAGAGACAGTGCTCGCTCCCATCTTGCTAAAAAGAACAGGCAATTTTCCCCTCAGCACTCGCAGCTAGAGGAATCAGGGCTATCACAATGGCACAGCTTTTTAAATCTAGGTTTCGCTGCTGCAAAATTTGAATCTCTAAGACGTCTTTCACAAAACGATGTTTCAAACATTTTCTAGACTACCTCAATTACAGCAGCATGAATTTTTATCTGCAACAGTGATACCACCTGTGTGCCAAATTAATGCATCAATCAGTAACAGAGGTAACAGGGACTCTTGTTGCAAAATTAGATGATGCGAGGAAGACACACAAGACTGTCCGACTTAATGACACAAACGCACATGGGCCATTTCGGAGAGGCCCACACCTCCAGGAGAAGCTCAGGCATTTCAAGCTGGCAGCTTACAGGGAGCGGAACATCCAGTGGCTGGGAATTAACATGCACCATGCACTCCCAGGGTGATGTTGCATTCAAGGCTAGCATTAAGGCCAGATCCACCTGACTGAGGAAAGAACTGCCTGCCCTCTAGCTCCACTTCATTTGTTCCCCCAAGATGGACTGCTGGTCCCATCAGGAAGCAAGTGGTCAAAGCCCCATGAGCCCGAGGGGAGGAGATAAACAGATCCAGCTGAGAAGTTGGATAACATGGTACCAAATGCCTTAACGATGCATGCCTTTTGGCCTAGAAGTTCCATCTGCAGAGTAGGTGCATAAAGATGCTGCCCACTGCTGCTTCATGCCATCTGCCGTTCACGATGGCGGTATTTAATACAGCAGAAACACCTGGATGCCCCAGATCATCACGCAGCCACACACGGTGTTTCAGACTGGTACCTGACACAATGTTGAGCAAGTACAGCCAAGTGACATGGACAAATATTCACAGAAGATATTAGCAGAAAATGGGAGTGTAGTAGTTCAGTCTTTGTTCCAGGGTCTCTCTGGATTGTGAGATACATTTAGGATGCAAACAGCAAGCAGTTAAGAGGGATGGAGAAAGGGGATGTTTTAAAGCCAAGTATAGTGGCACACAGCTGTAACCCCAGCACAAGGGAGGCAGAGGCAAGAGGGTTGCCACAGGTTTGAGGCTCAGGCTACACAGAGACTCTCACACCTCTATGGGATAAAGAGTGAGACCTTGTCTCAAAACACACACACACACACACACACACACACACACACACACACACACACACACAGAGTTTTAAGTTTTCATCACTTCATTCTTTAAAATATCTAATAAACATACTGCTTTCTGGTAAAGGGAAAACAACAATCTGTTTAAAAGAATGCAACCAGTTTATGGTTTGTGTATTGAAATCGATGAAATGCCAGCCTGGGAGGGTCATCCAGATCTCTGAGTCATTACCCTCATTTAACATACAAAAAACCCAAGGGCTTCAAGAGTGGGGCTTCTCACCTCTGGCAAGGGGACTCTGGACACTGAAGGAGTCCTAGCAGGGCTGGGAGAGTAAAGACAATGGAGGCGATGCAGGTGTGTGATTTGGGTGAGTGGGTTCAACTAAGCTACCAGTTCAACGTGAGGCTGGGATGTGGACCAGTAACTGTGGTGGTATTGTGTTCCCCGAAATATTGTGCACCCTAATAAACACATCTGGGGTCAGAGACAGAACAGCCACAATATTAAACATAGAGGATAGGCAGTGGTAGCACACACCTTTAATCCCAGTACTTGGGAGGCAGAGCTAGGCAGAAATCCATGTGTTCAAGGATACAGCCAAACATGGTGACTCACGCCTTTAATTCCAGAAAGTGAGCCTTTAATCCCAGGGAGTGATGGTAGACAGCAGAAAGATATATAAGGCGTGAGGACCAGGAACTAGAAGCATTTGGCCTGGTTAAGCTTTTAGCTGGTTAAGCTTCAGGCTTTTGAGCAGCAGTTCAGCTGAGACCCATTCTGGATGAGGACTCAGAGGCCTCAAGTCTGAGGAAACAAGACCAGCTGAGGATCCGGCAAGGTGAGGTAGCTGTGGCTTGTTCTGGTTCTCTGATCTTCCAGTTCACCCCAATACCTGGCTCAGGTTTGATTTTATTAATAGGAACTTTTAAGATTCCTGCTACGAGTAACAAATGTGAGCTTACAGAAACCTGGATGAGAACATAAGGGACAGGCAGCTAGCATGTCTCTAGCTCCTCCTGTTAAATGGCTCATGCTAACTCATGAAGAAAACACTAGTGGACTCTCATTTCTTGAGCAACAGGGCACTGAAGTCCTTGGTCATGGGCTGGCTTTCAGGATGGACTCCACCGCACAGCCCATTACTCCCTTTGCACACTGACCCGGAGACACCTTGATTCATACAAGCTTATGGCTCATACATTCACAGTGGCATTCTGAGTTTCATCTGCATCAAACACTGTAAGTGCTAACTCACTAGTGTGGGGACTATCCACAGTAGGGCCTGGCACAAACCAAAGATCCGAAGGGGGCACGTTCGTGGAATGAACTAACTAAAATCTAGTTAGCTCCCCCTGCCTCCAGCCTGTGTTTTGAAACTGCATGTCTGGTTATCCTGTCCTGTCAGATATCAAGGCACCTGTGCTTCTTTTTAATACACAGCTCCCAACACTCACTAGGCTCTCTGCACGGCCCAGGAAACACAAGTGTTTAGGATGAGCAACGAGCTGTACGCTTTCTGGGTTATGCTGTGGAGGGAAACATGACGGTGGGGTCTGTACTACCGCCTCTCTTCTGGTATGGGATTAGACCAAAACAGGTCCAGATCACATTAAAGAGGGCTTCACCACCTATGAGCAACTTGCAGACACCAAGGCATGGTCACTGTCGAGCACTAAAATACTTATCCCATTGCAAGGTCTCCTCTTTCTCTCTCATTGCTTAGACCATCTTGGAGTCAGCGGCAGAGACTTCTCCCAAGTTTCCCCCCTGCAGTGATCCATGCCTTCCTCAGCAGTCTCTTACACCCACGTTAGTGCTGATGAGCACACACACACACACACACACACACACACACACACACACACACACACACACACACACACACGGCTCTCTAATTTACACTCTCCTGGACATCCACGCCTTCCTATCTGTCTCTTCATTGTGATTACCCTAACCCAGTATCAGAAAAATCAAACACTGAATAGTTAGTTATTTTAAAGTAGGCAAATGCCCAACGGAGCCTTATCATCTCAGGATCCAGGGCTAGTCCCTTGATGCGGTTTTCAAAGTTGTCTATACTATAACCCCGATTTTCCCTCTAGTCTCCTCATCCAATATGGGACACTTATCAGTTACTGCGCTGATGGCACTAGTTCAGATCTGCTGAGAGGCAGACACTAACATGGAGCCCATCTTGGGGAAGAGAGGGGGAGAGACAGAAAAAGCCTTTATATTAAAATGTGGTTCTGGTCCCTGGGAAGGAGGGAGCACAAGACAGGGAGTGCCATAAAGCCCAGCATGGTGCCAAGAGGAGTTGATCTATACCAGCGGGGAGTGCCTGAGCCCACACAGCTCAGTGGGAAATTATATGTAGCTGCAAGGGGCACAGTTAAGCACTTCTATGGTGCACAGCCACTGGTGGGGGGTCAGTCCTCAGAAACCAGGGCCTTCGTGCCAAAGCCGTGGGGGCTGGTGTAGCAGTAGCTGGGGTGTCAGTCATCTTCCCTAAAGTGGGAAAGCTGCGTGGCTTGTTTGCATGGCCACCAGTCATTCTGTAGTTTACCATTTCACTGTGATACTTTAGAGAGTAGGAGGGCGCTGGGCACAGTGGCACGCACCTGTAATGCCAGCCCTAGAGAGGCTGGGACAGGAGATAGCAAATATGAATCCAACCTGGGCTACAGAGCAAGAACAAAGCCAAAGCACACAGGACATCAGGATGTTTTAAAATAACTACCCCAGAGCAACATGGCAAGTAACTTAAGGTCCCCTCACAGTAACAGACACATCAAAGGGTGTCCAATGTCCCACGCAAGCACAGAGCTTTCCATTTTTGGCACTCCATCAACTTAGAATTGCTTTATCATTTCAACTATGGCCACAGGAATCTTAGGCATCTGTTCTACTTTGTTTTGTTTGAGACAGGGTCTTGCTATGTAGTCTAGGCTGGCTGTGAACTGGTAATCCCCTTGCCTCAACCTCCCAAGTGCTGATATTACAGGTCCAAACCAGAGCTCCTGTCTTTTAGGCATCTTTGAAAACTGACAAATAACATATTCTAAATGTCTTCTTTTCCTCCATCAGAGGCCCTTTCCTAAGGTCTAGATCCTATCCTGCTGTCTACTTAATTAATTTTGTACTATCTTATTTCCACACTGTGTGGTGAGATTCCTGGGACAATGGGCTACTTCCTGTTATTCTTCCCAGGTGATCAGCACCATGCCCACTCACATCAGAGGCACAAACAGAACACATGTTCTTAATCTTCTCATTCTCACCCAGTTTCTATTCTAAGCAAACACCTGTGTGTGCTTGTATTTCTTTTCTGTCTTTATAGTTCTGAGAAACCAAATGATCAGTCAATCCTGTTGAAAATAATTATTTTTAAAATTGTCTGGCTACTTTGTCCTTTTTTCGTGCTAAATCTCTACTGGACTCCTTCAACTCCTTAGCCAAACTGCAGAATATAATTTGCACTTTAAACAATAAAGCTACTAATGGCATTTTTTTTTTTAGCAAGAACACTATTATATTCTTTGCAGTAATAAATCAGCATTCTATCTATTATAAATTGCTTGGTCAGCTTCAAATGGCTTCAGAATGAATCTCTTTCTCTTCTCTGTCTCTGCTACCCAGGATAAAGAAAGGAAGCAGAGGGGATGCCTGGCAGATCATTTTCACGCTGCAAGGCTCTGTAATTTATTTCTTGTGATAAGCCTCTTACAGTCTGCATCCTTGCTCATGTCTAAATAGACCCAGAATAGACCCAGAAAGGCACAGGTAGTGCCACACAGTGCTGACACAGGACCCAATGCTTACGGGTTGTCAGATTTTGTTGCCGACTACAGATGTTAGTAAGCGGGCAGCTGAAGAAATATCCTAGCATCCTAAACTATTTTTTCAGCCTCATCTCAAGAGATGGGAAATGTCACAGGCTCTTCTGATAGGACACAGAACCATCTTCTGAAGATCAGAATACTGCCTTTACAGGCCTAACAAAGGCTGCCAAGATTCTCTCTTTGGAGTTCTTTTCCTGGAAATGAAAGGCCTGCATGACTTACACATTTGCACCTCTGATCATGGCCCAGTGCCACAAAGTGGACACCTGAAATGTTAAGTGAATGAGGTAATAGATGAATGCTTTCTCTTTTGTCCACCTATTCATTCATCAAAATGAAGTACCACCGTGCCATTTATAGTCACCATAGGCTGGTCCCACTTCTTTCCGGTAAAATTCACTGATCTTTGGAAGTATGCTTGCTGTTGATTATAATGCTAACATTTCAAATATGTGGAGAACTTTGTGAATATCATCATGGATAATGGCAATTAGATGCCTTTAATATCCTATAGAAAGTGTACGAAAGTAGATAAGCTACAGCACGTGAGATTTAAATTAGATAAGTGAGGTTCACACATCAATTCTAATTAAACACTAGACTACATTAATAAGGGAAGTTATAAAATACTCTTTCTTGGAAGACTTTAAGAATAAATTGAATCTCATGATACACACATCATTAAATATGCTGCCAAAAAAAGACAAAGGAGGAATTACTTTCATATTCTATTTACTAAGAGTATATTCATATTTACCAAGAGTATTTCTAAATAGTATAGTTTCTAGATTATGGACATTTCATATGAAATATAGGTGTCAATCACAGTTACAGACATGACTCACACACCACGCAACATTTATTCAGTGTTTTACTTATTATGTGACTTTGGGCAAGGCATACTACACCCAAGAGACTCTTTTCCAATAGGAATAATTCTACTTCTAAGTACCTGTTCCTCAATACATTACATCAGACCTTGTTGGCTACATTTTATTCTCTATGAATAAGCAATGCAACCTTCTATTCCCTAAGTTTCAAGTCACTCCGATTCTGTATTGCCATGTGCTGTCACACTAGGTTACACTGTATGAAAAGCAGGTTTTCTTTTCATCACATTGGAAACGATTAAAAAGGAAATACACTTTGGACTGTGGTAACTTCAGGACTGATTTTCAAAATCCCGAGCTTTCCTGTGCGGATTCCAAACCATCCATGCTGACACTGCATTGGGTCTTTGTCTGAATACCATGGTTGTTAAGAATTCTCAGGCAATCAGCAAATGTCACGGTCATCCTGTATTATAAAACTCAGAGAAAACCATGCTTTTCTCCCTGAGCTTCACTTGGCAATTTTTAAAGCAAAATCATAGTGTAGATTGTGCAGATTTATGCTAAAGGTCAAAGGGCGGCAAGTGTGTGAGGATGCGTGTCTGAGAAAGGCCCATGCCCTCTCTCTGTTGCATGGGGACAGATCTAATTCAGCTCTGGTCACTAAAGCCCACACAGCCTACTAAGAACATAGCATCCTCTATTTCTTTTAAGAATAAGGACTTGGGGACACACTAAGCCTTTCCCAACTCCCTCAAGCGAGTTCATCCTGGGTCAAGGGTGGATTCAGAGCCTCCACTGGTAGGACGGCCCTCAGTAGGCAAAGAATGGGTGACGGTGAAAAGAACAGAAGTTGTCATCCGTGGACAGAACTAGAGAGGCAAAAAGTGAAGACATGGAAGAGGCCAGTCATGTCAACCAAGCTGCTCTAGGAAGGTCGCCCCTGGGGCTGTACTGACATTGAACCAGGAGGCAATCTTCCAGGCCACGTGAAGACTGATCCTATCCTTTACAGAGGAGAGAAACTGAGGCATAAAGAGTGCAGGTGGCATCTTCAAGGTCACTTCTGTGGTCTGGATCACAAGTGTTCCTCAGAGTTCCTGTGAAAAACCTTTTCTCCTAGGGAGGCATTACTGGGAGGGTAGCAGCAGACCTGTGGGAAGTGAGGCCTGATGGGAAGTTTTCAGGTTACTGGGATGTTCCTTTAAGGGTCCTGTGGGGCCCTGACCCCTCCCTTCTTCTCTTTGCCTCCATCCATGAGATGAGTTTTTTTTTTTTTTTTTTTTTTCTGCCACATGCTCACATCATGACACACCATCAGGTCTACAGCGACTAAAATGTCTACACCTGTGAGTCAGAGCAAACGTTTTCTCTTCATAAGCTGGCAATTTCACATGTTTGTTGTAGCAGCTGACTAGCGTGGTCTGATGCCAGAATGTGACAGAAGTATACTGCACAATTTAGAACAATGAGGGGCAGGCTCAGAGTCTGAAGAGCTTGCAGTGAGCCAAGGTAGACACCCATTCCCTCTGAGGATGCTCTCCCCAAGTACAGCACTCCCTCCATGGGCCAACCCACGTTATGTATATACTGAATGGTATATTCAGATGTCCCTCAGGCCAGTTCCAGAGGGACATCTGCCCACAGTCACGTGTTCTTTCTGATGGCCTTCTTCCTGCTCTATCTTTCCAATGGCACTTGTCCATCAGCAATGAACAAGAGGCATGAGGTCATCTAGACAGGGTCCTGACAATGGAGAGAGACTTGTGGGAAGCCTCTGGGCTACAGACTTGGCTGAGCGAAGAAGTCATACTCCATGAAATCCAGGAGAAAACCAAAGTGGGATGGAGAAAAAGAGGCAAGCTGTCAGGGAGAAGACACAAACACACAGAAGTGCACAGCGCAGGAGAGGACCATCCACACATGCAAGCACATGGTAAACACAGGAAGGGACACTGCACAGGAAAGCCGGATTCCACAAACACGATGCCATTCCAAGTAGACAGTGTGTGCTCTGCAATTTATATGGATATAATAAGTTCCATGCCTCAGACATAACAGCCCAGATCACTACCAAAACACAGCACACGTTTAAAAGGGCGAATTACCCACAGCAGTGAGGTTCTCCCACATGGCTGGACCAGCAGCAGGACTACAAATCACTGATGTGGGCTGGACAGCCAATGAAGGGAGCCTTCTTAGAGCTTTTAAAAGGAAACATCCTGGATGAATCTCTTGGTCTTGTAAGAAAGGGAGCTGGTTGTGTTTAACTGGGAACACTTGTCGGGAGGTGTCAGGGACACACTCAGCTGTCATTCGATAAATACTCCTTTCAGAAAAGGGAGCTAGTCTCAGGGGAATGTCAGGGGAAGGGGAGGGCACCTCTGCACTCTTCCATGAGCACTGAGCCATCAGGTCAGTGGCTGGCGGATCTCCCTTCACGTCATCAGAGTCATGTCTGCAATACAGAAGCCATCACAGCATTCTATCAAATTGACAGTGATGAGCCAGGAACCCAGGAGGGCTGTGCTAGCTGCAAGTGCACACCCAACCCTGCTCGTCTCCACACCGGCCGCCTCCTCACACGCTGACTTCTCTCCTCTCTTCACGGCAACGCTCAGGTTCTAACACACTGTCATTTGCTTACAGCTTACGTTTCTTGTTTCCTCCACGACTGAGGATAAGCTCCAGGAGGTAGAATTTGTGTCTGTTCCACTCATAGGTTTGATACATATTTGATATGTAGATTCATGCTTCATATACAATGTGTGGGCTAACAAAATAAGAACAAGAGGTGGATGAAATCCACAAGAGGTGGATGAAATCCCCAAGAGGTGGATGAAATCCCCAAGAGGTGGATGAAATCCACAAGAGGTGGATTTCAGTATTGGTTAAAGCCCTTTCCCCAGACTCCAGTGACATTCCCTGAGTAGAAGCAACCACAGGGTTTTCTCGAAAGTGACAATTTGGAGTTCAGGGAAGGAAACACCTCCACTACAAGTATTAAGGTATAGGGGAACACTTCCTGGAAGATGTGGGGCCAAGCCAATGACCATCCTCTGTATTTTTAGAGGTGTGGGCCACCAAGGAGGGTTCTGGGTCGTGTGAGAAGGTACTTGTTTAGTGTCTTCTAACACCGACACTTTTGTCTGGCACTCCCCAGGTGTACAAAGCACTCTTCCTGCATCTATGCTACTCCCACCCACCTTTCACGGCAGCAAGGATTGAATCCTGAGTCTTGGAGAGTCTAGTGGGCCAAGTGGACTGTTCCGACTTCCGGTTAAGAACATTAATTTTTACATTACAAACTCGGTGTTTGTCCCCCCTGGCCTGGCCACAGTCACAGGTGGGGAACCTACCTGCTCGCCCCCAAGGCTTATCACCAAGGGAGCATGTGGCAAAAGCAGGTGGCTGTCTACGCCTTGTTGCCAAAGGGCCAGGAAATCAAGTAAGCAGGAGAGAAGGCTTCTTCACGCCTCAGGTGGTCTTTATCAAAGGCCCGGCATCAACTAGGTTACGCTGTGTTATACTGAGCTGTGTGTGTGTGTGTGTGTGTGTGTGTGTGTGTGTGTGGTGGGGGTGTCTAAAGAAGAAACAGACAGGGCAGCGCTGGAGTCCTTAACACAGGAAATGCTCAGAAAGAAATTAATTCTCCTGTACAGTGGCTATCCCATGCTAATGGCAGACAGACAGACAGACAGAGGTGGGGGGGGAGAAAGAGAGAGAGAGAGAGAGAGAGAGAGAGAGAGAGAGAGAGAGAGAGAGAGAGAGAGAGAGAGAGAGGAAGAAAGACCCCAAAATGCATTCCACCTGAACCTGGAAAGACAGGTGGGGCATGAAGTGGGCGGGCCATGAGCAGCTCATCCCCACACAAGGAAAAGTGGCACGACATCTTCTCATCGCTGAGGAGAAGACAAGGGATGGTGGCTGGGGAGCTGAAGAGCTCTGGGGAATTAACGAGCAGAGGGGTGAATCAGAGCCACATCTGGAAACACCCACAGACCTGTCAGAGCTGCCTGCACTTATCACCAGCTCAGAGGCTCACAAACAGGAAGCTGCTGGCATGACTTCACCTGACTCTCAAACTCCTCACAGAGGAACTTGCCCCCGAGAAGTTATGAACTAAGTGCAGAGCCAAAGGGTGAGGGGTGAAGCAAAGGAGTTCAAACTCAGGTTACAGGGCATCTGGTGAAGGAAGGGAGTCTCGAAATAATCTGGGCTCACTGCGGAGCACCATATTCACCGAGGCCCAACTTCATGGAAAGGAGGGGAAAACTCAATCACGCGGGGACTTGAGGAATCCGAAACTGACCAAGGGAGATCATGTTCATTTATTCTTTTGTCATTCACTGTGACACTCTGCATCAGAGAACGCTATCATGAGGGAAAACTCTGAACTGACCTAACCAAGCAAGAGGTTTTACTTCCCTGAGTGGAGGTGTCGGGAGGCAGAACCATCCCATGACTGGCTTATCCAGAAGTTCAACAGCATTGTCGAGGATGACGCTTTCCATCTTGTGGTTCTCAGTTTGCTGAGAACGACTGCAGATTCACCTGCAGGGATCAATGATCAGTCGGGGCTGGGCTGAGTTATCCTAGAGCAGAGAGTCACTCAGAGGACATGCTTCTACCTAGTAAGTGTTATGCTAGTAGGAAAGGATCTAGTGGCCATCCTGGGCCTCCAGACATATCTGGAGAAGACCACTTGACAGCTGCGCACTGAACACCTCCTACGGGACTACTCCTGTCCTGGCTACTGGAGAAACACACAAGGATCTGCTGGTCCACACATCTTAGAGATTAGTAACGGGATAGCTGTGGATGACTTAGCCACCCAATTCAAACTCCACTGTAACAAGCACCAGACTGCAAAGGTATGTGGTGTCATGAAAGCCAACAGGGGCCTCGGGCCAGATGAGAGGAGGGGAGGGCTTCTGAAGGGACCCTGAGGCTTCTGGAGAAGTGGAGTGGACAGACAGGGAGCGTGGACAAGCAGAAGGACAGCCCATTCAGAAGCCCAATGGGGAAGAGACAGGAGGCGAGCTTGGAGCAAGACAAAGCTGACGAGTCAGACAAGAGCAAAATCAAACGGATAACACGACTCACCACGCTTCTTCCCACCCTCTCCTCTCCCCTCCCATACTGGGGGATCCTGCCCGAATTAATTGACATAACAATTAACTTTATGTTTCCACCCCCTCCCCCTTCCTCTTTTTCCCCCCAACATAATATTTTCATTAATTATTTGGGAATTTCATACAATGTACCCAGATCACACTCCCTTCCCATTCCTCCCAGGTACACCCCCCCCCCCCCCCCGCAAACAACAACAACAACGATAAACAAACAACAACAACACCAATTCAATTTGTGTTAGCCATACACTCATTGGAACATGGTCAAACTCCCAGTAGCCAGCACAGTCAAGAAAACCGAATCCTTCTCCTCTCCCTGACCACAAGCCATCAAACTGGGAAGAGCTAAACTTGAGCATCTTTATCACAATTTTTAAGGACTCTTCAATAGCTTCCTGTCTGGACTGCTTATTTTTGAGGGGAGGTTGTCACAGAAACCTTCAATGTCTCTCATTCTCAGTTGTGAGTCTGCAGCCAATGATACCACTGCAAAAGAAGCTTCCTTGCCCACAGCAGCTGGTGGCAGCATGGATCACAGACTTCCACATGATTTCTAGTGGTGGCACAAACCACGGACATCAGAAGGGCTTCCAGTAGCAGAAGAATGACAGATATCACATGCCCACATGGTTTCCGTGGGCAGCATGGATCATGGATGTTAACATGACCTCTGGCAGCAGCACAGACCGGGAACATCAATATGGTATGGTCTCTGTTGGCAATACGGATCACGGACATCAGCATGGCCTCCCGCAGTCAGCATGGACTATGGGAGTCTTTCAAGGAGGCTTAATCCAGGAAGTGAACCATCCTTCATCTCCACAGAGGCCCTGTGCTCTCCTCCCTAAGCAGAACGAGTGGGCCAGGCCAGGGGACAGTACCAGCCTAGCAGGCAGTGACAGGGCAAGGTGGGCCAGTGGTGGCCCGAGCCTCCAGGCAGCCCGTGGACTGGCTCTACTCGGCAATGACATGCTCCTTTGTCCCATAACTGTCACCACCAGGGTCCCCAGTTCCACCTCTCTCTGCCGTATGCTCTGCTTCATCCCACTGTCTTCTTTTCAATTCCATGAAGCCACTTTTTAAAAGACCTACCTCTTACTTTTAGTTGTTCTGGAGACACTGCCCACTCTCCCGGCTCATCCTCCGCTGCTGTGTCTCCCCTTGAAGTCTCTGTGGGTCTGTCAGGCTCCTCGGAGAAGGCAGCCACTGCCATCTTAGCCTGATGGGAATATCTGTGCTCTCTGCCTTTTTCATCCAGTACTGGGGACTGAACCTAATATTCATGCATGCTGGCTAAGTGCTCTACCATTGAGCTATATCTCCAGCTCTCTTATTTTTTTATCTGAGACAGGGTCTGGAAAGATGATCAGGCTGGCCTTGAACTCACTCTATGGACCGGACAGGCTTTGAACCTGCAACCTTCCTGCCTCAGTCTCCTGAGCCTTATCATCAGGCCCAGAACATGTATTTCTTTTCATTTTAAAGTATCAGACCCTTTGTTCTCATAAAGTTTTAGAACAGACATGTTCTAAAGTATCTTTGTACACATGTGCATTATGGGTAATAAATGGCCATTTCTTTTCTTTTCACAGTGTATACTTGTAGTGACGTCACTGAGATCACCCCATGGGAAAGAAGGCCACGTGGGGAGGAAGTGGGAAGTGAGGACACTGGCAGCTCTGGGAGCCAGCAGCCAAAGGAAGTCACTTAAGAGGCCTAGGTAGAACAAAGACGCAGAGGAGGCAAGGCTTCGACCAAGGCTGAGTGGGATCGCGGGCCTGGGGATGGGAAGTGTGGAGCAACAAGACATGGGGTACAGAGTCAATGGAAGGGTGCTGCTGAGGGAGAGGACTCTAGCCTCACAGAGAGGAGGAGAGCTCAGGGAGGAGTCTGGTGTTGCCTGTCTCTGCTCTGGGGCGGTAACAAGAGTGAGACTGTAGAGACTTCAGCGTAGCTGCTCCCTGTGGATGGGGTGGCTCTGCTCACTCAGCAAAGGATTAGCTAAGAACTCTTCAAAGAAAAGTGCCACGAAGGCCCTGGAAATACATGCGAATCTGCCTTAAGAAGAGAGAACACCGCTACCTCCACGGAGCCGAACAGGATCATCTCACTCCGGCTTTTTAATCACTAATAAGCTAACACATAATCTCTCAGTGGCTGAGTATAAATGGTCAAATTAACCATGCCCTGCCCTTTAAATACTTAAAACTTTCCATCATGAGTAACTACGCATTTAACACATGGATAAACAAGTAACTAAGTAGGTTCTCATCCTCCACAGCAGACATGTACATGTGACAAAGTCATCTCAGAAACTTCCCTTTTGAAATGAGATAACTAATTACCCAGTGAAAAGGCAGAGCTTTTTCCCTACTGGGAAATCAAGAATGCAGTCTAGCAGAATGCAGGACACGGACCATGGCAAATCAGGTCTGCAAAACAGTAAACAAAACAAGCCTCGGGGCAACTAACCCATGCACAAAGGGCAGACAGGGCTGTGCACAGCTGATCTGGTCCTAAGACCCCTGAGTCTGGGTTTCAGAAAGAAACAGAAAGAATTAAAATACCTATAAAGGTATTAAGAAAGAGAAACAAGGCACTGTAGGGTAAAACGGTCAACTGAAGCAAAGCAAAATCCTTCATGTACAGAGAGACTTCAAGGCCACACAGGCTCAGCTTGAGTTACCCTAGAGAATTAGGAAGTGCCCATTGTCTTTATCACTCAGGAAGGAAATCCATGTCTCTTCCCAAATCCCAGCTATTAAAAAACCAGAGCTCTGAGGATGGAGACCGTCCTGCCTTCAGAATAGGTGCATATCCCATTTCTCTACTGTAGTAACTGGCTTCCTGAGAGCCATGGATTTTGTAGTCATATGGAGAAAGAAGGAAGTGGATAATGAAAGTAAGCTTAATTGGGTGAGCCAGCAGCGTTATATGCACAAAACTGTCACAGGAGGCAGCCCAGGGACAGGCAAGGAAAGCACACCGATCATTTACAGCTTCATAAAAGTGTGTATACATCCGTGCCTTTTATCCTAAGCAGCATAAAAAAACTGACAATAAAAGGTGAGCTGAATGGAATGCTAGTCTCTGGCGTCAAGCACGGAAGGAATCATCATTGTTTTTCAAAGTTTCTTGGTTCTCGGCATCTGCTGGCCAGCTCCTGCTTCTTCAAAACTTCAAGTTCTCGAAATTAAACATAAGATTGTTTTCAGTTTCTGCAACCTATATGTGTATAATATTCAACTTTAGGAAAGGAGCTGTTACAGAAACATACAACTCCTAAAAAGAACAGCCCATTGTCTCTTAAGAGGACCCTTCATACAGACACTCACTCATGCAGTGCCTATGTGTGCACGTGAGGCCCCAGACCTTTCACAAAGGACAATCAGTGCACACACACTGGACAAATTAAAGAAGCCAAGTGCTTACTGCACACAAGCAAGAGGGGGCGAGCCCCTCTGTGTGAGTGTGGGGTGGGGGTGGGGGCAAGAACCACGTGAGCCTGACTCGTGACGGAGCCGAGACGAGGCCATCTTGGAAAGCTTTATTTAAAGTGCAGTTCTGCACTGATGTAAGCACTTCATGCGGTCACCACCATGAACTGTTTTCCAGTCCTTCCCAATCATGGATGTAAGTACTGGAAGCAGCATTACAAAAATAGTTTTCTTTTTATTAGCAGAGCAGACTCAAGCCAAAAACAAACTAAATGGGAATTTTGTAGCACAGACTTTTCAAAAACAGAGTCTCAGTATGCCTAAGACAGACATGGCCTCTTTATTGGAAACTTCTGTGCGGTGTTCAGAAGCCATACAGGTTTGGTCAGACCTCAAATCTGCACTTTCTCTCTCCAGAGACTAAGGAACCCTAGATAGACAGCAAGGGAGCTGCCATCTTGACCCAACACTCTTATTGGCTCTAAAAAAAGAATTTTTGCTCTAGCACTTTTACCAGAAGAGGCCAAACTATCACATAGCCCTTTTACAACAGAATAATCCAAACCTGGATGAACAAAATAGGTATTGTTTTGAAGGACTGCAACCTTAAAATTATTGCAATGAAAATTTGGACTAAGCAAAGTCAAAGCCA
Organism: Peromyscus maniculatus bairdii; assembly: GCF_049852395.1. NCBI lineage: Eukaryota > Metazoa > Chordata > Mammalia > Rodentia > Cricetidae > Peromyscus > Peromyscus maniculatus. Next base: position 57,674,405 of record NC_134853.1, on the reverse strand, counting down.
CCTAAAGTGTCATTGCTAAGAAAATTTTATCCTTTTGCAGATATAATGCTTCTGGCCAGCAACAGTGACTGGCAAACCCTATCAGCGACTATAATAATGTTAGTATTTCTAACAATACACAAGCACTTCACCACATTATTTAATCCATTAGGCAAATTAGACCTATTTTTAACCACATCTTACAAATGAGAACACTGGTATCCCCATTCATGATTTTCCCAGGATCAGGTATAACTAATGTCTGTATTTCTTTTAAGTAACCACAGACAATAATGTTCACATGTGTCTAGCTGAATAAGTGAGTATGCAATGTATCATGGATGGGCATAGCTAAAGAAGTAATTTAAAAAAAGTCATGCAAAGGCTGGCTACACACACACACACACACACACACACACACACACGCACACGTCATGGAAGTAGAAAAGAAGTAGGGGAGAACTTGCTAAGAAGAGTTCTAGCCCCAGAAGGAGGGGATGAGAGGTAAGAAAAAAATGTGGGGTCAAAATGGCTAAAATCTATTACATAAATGAATGAAATTGTCAAACAACAAACAGATTAAAGTTAAATGAAGTCCAGGTATGGCGCCTGGTAAAAGCACCATGTACTCAGCAATGGTACCAACCACTCTGGGTGGCAGTTGGAAGCCGAAATGATGTGTTGGAATTAATGGGACATCTGGCAAAGGGTTGCATTCTGTGTGGACTTTCAGGCAAGGAGGGCTCCGATATCTACTGCACTTTTGAGACCCAGCAGCTCTTCAGGAAGTTCCTCTGAGCCCAGGCTGGAGACTGCTCCCAGGCACCTGCTAACACTCTGCTAAAGCACTTTGCTGATGTTCAGACCTGGCTTCTCAAGTTCTTATGGGTAGTGACTACACATGTTTTGTTCATCTCCGAAGCCCTGTAAATGTTTATAAGCTGGCAGGGCTCTTGAAACATTAGCTGAGTGACGAGTGAGTATCTGTGCTGCATTTACTTAAGTTGTAATGTTCTTATGTATCAGATAATGTGTTAACTGGAGGAAGGTCTGAGAAGGATGGCGGAGGTCAAGAGAAAACTAGTTCCTGCTTATCTCAAAAACAAAAACAAACTGAGATCTCTGCATGCATATGCATCTTTATTTCCCAAGGAAGAGAGAGCCAAGAACTACCATGGTTTTCTGTGCTTACAACTTCAGGCAAAGGAACCAGCCACACATCTAAGATGCCACCCATTCCTTTGTCTTGAAGAAGTCCTACTCTGACTATGTCACATGAAATTTCTACAGCTGCAGCCAATCACTGGCATATACCTAGGAAATCTAAATACATCCAGTGTTCTGGTAGGAGACCTGGATTTTTAAAAATAACAAAGAAAATGATGCTAGTCAAATAACAAAAGTTAACACAACCTTGATAGGCTCCTAAGCCCCTGAGAAGCCATGCTGTTCCCCCTTCAAGAGTCCAAGTCACAGATACAGGCAGAAATCCACTCTCCTCTACCCACACAGTCCACTTTTCTAAAGGGATCCCTAAGGAACCATCTCTCGGCAAGAGCGTCACCTCAAGACTTCCACAGCTCCAACATTCTCCATCTACGCAAAGGGGTGAGGCCTGTTCTGTGGCAGCTCCTTGATAAACAGGCCACAGCCACTCTTTGTTTTCCTTCTGATATAGGTAGGACCAGTGCTTGGGTCTTCGGGCAGATACCAGGTGAGGATGATGAAGTGATGATTGATACCAACATTTCTGAGAGTTGCTACTTTAAGCAGGATCATCCTGCTTTGTATCGTATGCCACTCATTTTAATTTCAATTTAGAGTCCACTGGGCCTCCGAAGGAATCCACTCACCTTCCAGTGTCAGCTGGACACTCATTTTTCAAGACTTAGAGTACAATTTTAAAAGGAAAGCTTATCGCACGCCTTTAATCCCAGCACTCGGGAGGCAGAGCCAGGCGGATCTCTGTGAGTTCGAGGCCAGCCTGGGCTACCAAGTGAGCTCCAGGAAAGGCGCAAAGCTACACAGAGAAACCCTGTCTCGAAAAACCAAAAAAAAAAAAAAAAAAAAAAAAAAAAAAAAAAAAAAAAAAAAGGAAAGCTTATAAAATGTTGTGTTTTGGGGGGGTGTGCATGCATGTTTGCATGTGTGGAGGTCCATGTGTAGGTGTGAGTGTGCATGCATGTGTGCACATGCACGTTGAGTCCAGAGACTGATATCAGTTGTCTTGTCTATTGATGGGTACCTCATACGATAAAGTATGATCTCTTACTTAAACCCGAGCTTGAAGACTGGGTTACCCAAGCCAGCCGGGTTACTCCAGGGATCCCCTTGTCTCTAGATTAGAGCTGGCTGCCATGACTGGCAGCACTTACACAGAGCTGGGGATCTACCTCCAGTCCTTATGCCCCACCCCCCACGAGTACTCTGTCACTGAGCTACCTTGCCAGCTCTGTTTGTAAGTATCCTAAATAAACTGGAAAAAGATGGGTATTTGTCTTTTTTTTTTTTTAAGGAGGGGGAAATAGCTATACCATCCTATGAATACCAGTAAAAGCTTATGTGTTTAGAGCATCCCAGAGACACAGCCATACAAGATGGCTTATTCTCCTAAAGGGCTGAAAGGCTCCAGAGGTTTCTTTAAATGGAAATATTTCCAAGATATACATATAACTTCCATGTTCTGAGTCTAAAACATATAAAACATTTCTTTCTTGAGAACAAAATTGAAAATACCAGCTGAAGTGTAAGAGTCAATTAAATATTTAAAGAGATGCATATTTGGTCAGAGGTGGAAACAGATGCTGTGGACCACAGAGGAAAAAAAAAAATGCTTGATCTTCATCCTGAAGTTTGCCCTTCCAAAAGCATCCCTGACGTCAGCTCCTGTCTTAGACATCTGTCTCATCCTCATAGAGGTAAAATGAAACTGCAGGACAGTGTGACATTTGTCTGTGTGTCGGGGCATGGTCTCCTGCTGCTCAGGTTAGCCTTGAAAATGACCTTGGATACTTCCCTTTGTGTGTTTGTGTGTGTCTCTGTGTGTATACATGTGTGCCTCTGTGTCTGTCTCTCTGTTGTATGTGTCTGTTTTTCTCTGTGTCTCTGTGTATGTGTCTCTATCTGTGTGTGTGTGTGTGTGTGTGTATGCGTGTGTGTGTGTGTGTGTGTGTGTGTGTGTGTGTGTGTGTGTGTGTACACGCTACAGTTTAATAATGTCAGGGGTCTTCTTCAGCTGCTTTGCCTTTTTAATTCTATTTTTAAAGATGGTGTTTTTCACCGAACCTGCTGCTCACCGAGTTAGCTAGACTGCCTGGACAGCGAGCTCCAGGGAGCTACCTTTCTCTGTCCCTGGCACTGGGGTTATAGACTCATGCTCTCATGCCCAACTTTTAAAAAGGTCCTGGACACTTGAACTCAGCCCCTCATGCTTACATGGATGACTAGCAACATACACCTAAGCCACCTCCTCTGGCCCAGACCTTGGCCTTCTGATCCCGTTGCCTCTGATGACAGGCATGTTGCACCACACCTGGTTTATTTGGTGATGGGGTCAAGGGAGGAGTTTTTTGCAGGCAAGGCAAGCACTGTACCGACTGAGCTGCATCCCTATTCTCCACAGTGTAACCTGTTGAGGAGGATAATGGTTTGAAAGGCCTGTAGTGAGCACGTTTCCTAGCAACGGCTTTCCTCTTCTTCCCTATGTGGCATCTCTCCAATGGTGCTCTCAGCAACCCCCAGCTTCTGCTGTAGTCTCTGCAGTGGAGCCTCCCAGGCACTTCCGGCCAGCCCAGACTTAGCTAGTGTTCTCATTGGTGTTGGATTTATACTCTGTGGTTGGGACAGAGGAACACCCTTGGCTTGTTCACAACTCTGAGTACCGATGACTGGATTCCCCAATGCATTTCTTCTTTTTGCTGAGGTATTTTCATCTCTTCTAGGGGGCAGCTTGTCACTCTTACCCCCCATCTGGACATTAGAAGGTTCCTAGTCTTTGATCCTGGGAATCACTTTCCTGTAGTGTTGCTAAAAAAAACTACTGGCTACTGACTGTGTCAACAAGCAGGCTGAGCAGAGTCTGAAGAGACCTCTGATGAGAGAGAAGTGGTGACAAATCAATGTCCCCAGAGGACTGGCTTAAAAATATGGAAATTCAAGTAACAGAAAACCGTTTAGTACAAAGTTTAAGTAATAATCTACGCTACTGACATGGAAAGACTTCCATAATACATTAAACAAAAGAAAACAATAAATTCAGAACTGAATGTGCGTGTTCATAGGGTGGGACATACATTACAAAGAGTGCTTGAAGCTCGTGATTGTCTTACAATGACCCAGGGATTGTCTTCCAGTGTCTGCACACCAATACAGACACTTGACAGTGCTATTTGTTTGTTACGTTGTTTGAATCCAAACAACATAGTAACTATTTATGTACTCATGGCTTAGTCACTGTTGGAGAAACACACACAGTAAGAACTACTATTTTTATTTCCTTCATAAGTAACCTTGTAATCATTTACTAATGGAGCTTCTCTACATCTGTTCGCGGTACAGAACTTCAGACTGTGCTATCAGCTCAACTCCCAGCACCCTCACTTCCTGTTCAACAAGCAACTTGCAAAACTCTCTCTAGCAGTGAGATGAGGTCATCAAAAGGAATGTGGCGGGGTTTAATGCCGAGGCATAACCTGCTTCCAACTAATATTGGCACGCCGCTGTCATGCTGGAAAATGTCTGCTGCCAACCCTAGAGCTGCACTCAGACTTTAACACGCTGTCCCAGAGCACCTTGGCACACAGGTTGGGAAACACAGATAAATAACAAAAACGCCAACAGCTGCTTTCTCTCCGGTTATTGGTGATTTAAAAACAAAGAAAGATTTTTCTGAACCTTTTCCAAACAAGCAGCTGTTAGTTTTACAAAGGGAATCCACTGCAGTGACCGACGGCTTCTCAGGAGTCCTTTGTCCTTATGGGAAGGTGGATATTTTGCTCCCATCTAGTCTGCTCCCTAAAGCAAAATCTCAGCATAAACATTAGAAAAGGAAATGTCTTGGGTAATGCTTTCATTACTAAAATAGCAAAAAGCGTAAAGAGTCATGAATAACCTTCAATCACTCTTCCTCCTCAGAGTCTTGTCAGATACTCACCCAGGTCAGATCAATGAAGTCACTGGTGTCACTAGCCCAGACAGTCACCCTACTTCCTGCGGGTAGCCCTTACCACTGTTCAACAATAAACTCTCTGTCCCTCAGCTGATGCGCTGTACAGAGCACAGTCGTGCCCTCGTGGGAACTGAGCTATAAATGGTCCTTTGCTATTGGTCTGCGGGGCTGTGGTCGCCAGGTTAACGGTGCTCCTTTAGAAACAGTGCCTGCTGCTTGTCACCCCAGTGTCCCCGCTGCTGTCTGTAAAGGACTGCTGCTCTCTTTGTTCTCCATGGCTTACTTCTGACCTGTTTGTCAGTTTTTGTACTAAAGGAATGAATAGCCTATTATATCTTCACCAGTGGGGGCTTTCAGAACCGAGCCAGTGAGTTGGGTATAACAGACAATTAGTTCCTTAGAGTATTTAGTGGTTGGTGAATGTTTTGTTTGTCTTTGGGCTTGTGGGGGTTGATAGATAGAAATGAGTTATTTTCCTATTCAATGCTAGACTTTAAACCTCAGAAATCTCTGGTTTGGGTACCATATAGTTGGAGTTTTATTGCAATCAGCGTTTTATTCAATTTTTGTGTGAATGTGCACATGCGCGCGCGCGAGGGAGAGTGTGTGTGTGTGTGTGTGTGCGCGGTGTATGTACTTGAAGTCGATATCTATTATGTATCTTTACTCAATTTCTTTTCACCTTATTACTGAGACAGGGTCTCTAACTGACCCTGAGGCTCATCAATTTGGGCAGGCTGGCCGGCCAATGAACTTCAAGGATCTGCCTGTCTCTACACCCTCAGAGGTAGGTTACAGACACAGACTGCCGCCACACTCACCTTTACATGAGTTCTGGGAAGTCAAGCTTAGGTCTTTATGCTTGTGTGGCAAACTCTTTACCCACCGAGCCATCTTCTCCGTGCCTTATTATCTTTTAAGTAGAGATGCCCAAAGATCTATAAAAACACTCATCATTTCAATCTATTAGCTTCTACAAATGGACACGTTAATCTCTACTTCGAGTTAGAATTAATTATGGTGTAGTGATACAATGTTTATGGAACAGTTTAGATGAACCTTAATAAAAGCAGAACTCCCAAGACTCTTAGGGATGTTCTTTAAAATATGAAAATAATAACTCCCCATCTTTCTGTAAGTCAGCGGTTCTCAACCTATGGATCACAACTCCCACAGGGGTCGTGTATCAGACATCCTGCATGTCAGATATTTACATTATGATTTATAACAGTAGCAAAATTAATGATGAAGTAGCAATGAAATAATTTTATGGTTGGGATCACCACAACCTGAGGAACTGGATTAAAGGGTCACAGCATTAGGAAGGTTGAGAATCTATGCAAGTGTTCAACTGCTCCCAACTACATTCATTACTTTTTCCTGCTAGCTGTCTATCTCCTCTAACTAGAATTAAGCTTAACAAGGGTAGCTATCATTAACCAGTGATTTATCTGTTCCCAACACATATAGATCACCTGGATCTAGAGCTACAGATGGTTGTGAGCTGCCATGGGGGAATCCACCCTGGTCCTCTAGAACAAGTAAGTGCTCTTAGCTCCTGAGCCCTCTCTCCAGCCCTTAAAGATTTTTTTATAACATGACTTCAGTGGATCAAAAAAGAAGACAAAGTCTTCTAAACATAAATACTAAGGTTTATGGAAACCAGTAGAAATGCCCGAGACCAGAAATGTATCAGATTTTGGAGCTTTTCACATTTGGGGATGTCTATGTCATCTTGGACATTTATCTATCCCTAAATGGAGAAATCCCAGATCCAAAATGCTTTAAAATCTGAAACTTTGTAAGTGGTCAAAGTGCAGATTTTGCAGCGCTTCAGAATTCAGGTTTCCAGTTTGGGTGTCTTATTGTTCCTTAAGTGAGAAGGACGCCTCTGTGGCACCGAGCCAACTTCTTCACGGAAGTAAAACCCAACAGTGGAAACGATCGAACTCACTCACTATCTCTTCCCATTTGGATAGTTTCAAATATCTAAGAGATAAGGAGGCTGTGCATTAAAAGAAAGTTTAATGTCTACATATGGAGAGTGAGAGCCAAAGCCAATACTTCTGAAGGTAAAATCTACAGTGGGTAAGCAAAAAATTCAATTCAATTAAAACTCTCCCGTGGACCACACACAAAGACAAGAGATGAGAAAAGGGAGAGGAAGAAGTACACTCAACAATTCAGATTCACACTCCTTCACACACACTATAATCCATTAGGACAGTGGGAAGCCTCTCAGCACGTGGCAGAAGCAATGCCTCTCCAGAAAAGTGAACTTTGTCAAAATTTCAAAGGACTTTCATTTACAGAGATCGCAGTAATTGAGTTAAAAAAACCAAAACCAAAAACAAAACCCAAAACAACCACCACTACAACAAACCCACACAACATAAGAAGCTAGCTACCCTGAGTAAGAATGAAGCAGAAGAAAGTGGACTTGGTTTCTCAAAGGTTGCAAATATTAGACAGACTCAATACAAAATGAAAAACACCTATGTTTAGAGAAAGAGAAGACTTCAAATATGAAAAAAGAACAAAATGTGGTTAGTCATATTTTTAAAAAGCAAAATAAATCTAGAAACAAAAAATGCAATAATTATAATAACAGGCTCAATGAGTGAGTTCAATACCAAATTAGATCAGTAGGAAATAGAGCTGGTGCTCTGGTAGATAGAAAGACATTATACATAAACCTATAAAGAAACAGAAAGGAGACACAGTATGAAGGAAGGGCTAGAGTACAAAGACAAGAACAGAGGCAGCCAGAGAGGCAGCGTGAGAAGTGATCTAGTTTCTGAGATTCCAGAATCTCTTACATCTGGGAAGCCATGGGGCTCCTAACTAATAGAGGCCCACACCAGACAGAGGCCGCTGAAACTTAGAATGCTAATGCCACCACTTAAGATGGCACTAGCCAGGGGAAAATGGCAGATTACCCACCCATGAGTGACGATGGGCTGATGGCTGACTTCACACAAGAGGAGAGACCCTGGGGAAATGTCTTTTAAAAACTGGGCGCAAATCCTTCCATCTACCTGTATGGCTGGTAAAGCTAGCTTTCACAAACAAAAACAAACAGAAAGGTATTTGGGAGCAAACGGAAAATAAGAAAATCTAAACCCCAAACCATTCTCATCTAAGGAATTTCACAGGATGCACAGGCAGCAGCAGGGGGCTGTGATGACGGCAGCCCACATGTCTAGCCCTGAACAACCACAAACTGTGGCAGAAGACCACCGGGTAATGTCTTATAAAAAACTATATGACCATGGCACACTGGAGCAAAAGCAAGTGATCACAATTCAGGAAGCTTAAGACTCCTGAAATGCTTGAGGAGAAAAGTGAAGACACAGCTTAGTGTGAGGGTGTAAGTGAAATAGGGTGCCAAGATACCTAGGGTAAGTACAGAAGACTCTTCCAAGGAAAAAGACAGACTTACGGAAACAAAACCAAGAAAAGCCCATTCGACCTAAGTGAGGCAGGAAAGCAACAGAAAGCAGCCCAAAGGCAAGCAAGATAGAAGGCAGAAAAGAAGAAGAAAAAGGAACCCAAAGGAGGGCATATGTTGAGTGCTATTGGTGAGGTCCACCAGCAACAGAGATCAACTGGAGTTTCGGTTAAATTTAAAAAAATGAACTGTGTGTTCACACAAAGAGTCACCGGTCAATATGCACCGCAGCCTAATTTACAATACCCCAATAAAATAATTCCAGTGTCCAGCTGCTGCAAATGAAGAACAAATTCTGCATGTATGTACAGTGGAAGTATATTTCATGTGAAAAAAATGAAATGCTGAAAACCTAACAACATGGACGGCTGAAAAGCATGGTGCTAAGGGCAAGGCAAACATCACTGTCTACATACTGTATGAGTCCATTTCTATGACATTCAAGAGAAGACGAAACTGAAGAGATACACACAGGTCAGAGACAAAGGGAAGGCTTAAGGGCACGCAGAACATTAGGCTGTCTTTGAAATGATGTGTATCTTTATTGCGGTCATGGCTGCACAATGGTACATACTAGTGAAAATTCATCAAACAGTATGCTTATGATGTGTGAGTTTCATTATATGAAAACTATATGAAAGTAACAAGGTAGTAAGAAATACAAAACCCAATAAAATAACTTAGAAAAGGGAAGGGCAGATACCAACATTAACCTGTAAAATCTCGATTAGCTAAATCAGATGAATACAAAATTAATTTTAGCAAAAGATGTTTAAAGTATCATGGCATACTAATAAAAATGTTTAGCTCACCAGGAAACGCAACCAATACTATGTTCCTAATGACTTATCTTCAAAATATATAAAACCAAAACTGGCAGGGCCTCAGGGAAAACGGAGCATAGGGCAGACCAAGGTGAACAAAATGTAAAATCCCAGACAAAAGATTAGCAACTTAAATCTAATGATCTGCAAAGAAAGGCAAACAATGCCCAAGTTCAGATCATTTTCGTTATTGAAAGTAGTTAAAATACCAAAGTTACTCACCAGATAGAGAGAATGTATTCACTACAATCTGATATTTACTTGTAAATAGAACTCTAAATTACAAGAAGTGGAAGGAGACTTTCTACTGGACAAAGGAGTCATGAAATGATCTCATCAGAAGCATCTACGGCAGGGAAAACTTGGACCACTGTCTCTAAAGCCCATGAAAGTTGTTATTCTAGAGATTCCAGCAAGCCCAAGAAGACAAGAAAAAGGAACTAAGATGATAGGAACTAGAAAGCCAAATGTATCCAAACTCATAAATGATAGGACTTAAATAGAAAACTCCCAAATAACCTATATATTTTTTTATTAATAAGGAGGCTGGTAGAGTTAACCTATACATGATAAAATTGTATAGCCATTCAGCCATGTGTCAGCTGTATAAATTATAGTGTACTAAATAATACCATAAAGAAATGGATGAACTATATGGTATACAGAATGAACCAAAAATCACACAGGTCAATAGGATGAAACTCAGAATAAAATGTTTTGCAGTGATCATCGTCATAGATCAATAGCACCCTATTCATACAAGGGTCGAAATAATACAGTATCACTTAGGGATACATATATGTATATATGGGTAAAATCCCAAAGGACCCAGACAAGGAGTTTCACAAGTTCAGAAAAGTTGTAGTGGAGGATTTCAGTAGGAGGAGGAAGGCACCTCAGGCTACACAACACTAATGATGTTTCAAAGACAGGCCAGGGAGCTCTGAGCATCCTTCACTTACTTCCCGCTCTTTGTACCCATTCCTACAAGAACATTACAGCGCTACAACATTGTTTCACACTGGAACAGGGCACCGAGGGAATCTCAATCTTTAAATCAATACTTGCTTTTTTTTTACTCCTTATTCTAGGAAAGTTGAAAGTCCTCATTCATACAGTGATTTCCCGAATACACTAAAGTAGTAAGAAACTGTGAGGAGGATGTAAAAGCAGATAGCAAAATCATCATCGTGCATTTTTAACTGTCTGCTCATGAAAGGAAGCCAAAATGAACAGTTAAATAATACAGAAAATACTCATACATAACAAATGATTAAAAGACTTGAATTCTTATGTTAAAAAAAAAACATTTAACTGAAAAAAATTAATCTCTTCTTTTGAAAAGGAATTTTGTTTAGCTTTGAACTAAACAAATGGCTGACCAGCGCCGGAAAGAGGGAAGCCCTTTCCTCCTGTATCAGAAACACTGAAACGCCAATACATTGAAAATGTGAGGAGAAGCCCAAACCCTCATCCTTCCTGGAACCTCTTCTTCTCCCTGTCCAAAACGTCATTTCCATGGAACATAAACGTTACCACATGACTTCCAGCATGAAGAGCACCTCCAGTTCTGACCCATGGCTACACACACGGCCTCCACCCATGTGGATACTGTCCTTATACCATCCTTTCTGCCTGGCCAGAGCGTTCCGAGCAGACTGAAGCTCTACATTAGTGTGCTAACATTTTAGCACTGATATATGTAAAGGGTCTACGTGATTGCCTGTTTTATACCTCTTCTCTCCTTGAAAAACTTTGACTACTTAAAAATTATTTATCTTCAAAAATCTGTGAACCTCAAGGCTTCTCAAACTAGGCTGCAATCCTTACATACTCACTGCTGTCCTTACGTTTTACACACACTGTTGTCTTTAGGTACATCTGACTTCTCAACTGTACTGCAAACCACCTGAGTGCAGAGACAGTGTCTTTCTTGTCTGCACTATGTAGCACAGCTGTCATTAATGAGCACCTACTGCATACCTGTACTGAGCTGTCCACACCACCACACTGAGTCCCCACAACTCAGGGAAGAAGTCATTATTCCCTTTTTAAAAAAGGAAACAAGATTCAAAGATGCTCAGCTAGGAAGTGATGAAATTTTCATTAGAGCTTGGGGCTCTCAGACTATACCTTGGGGTAGCTCCTGATGCCTCTGGTGACCTGTGTAACAAAAGAAGAATTTTTTTGGAATAATTTGGACGGAATAAGACCATCCGAGGCTCAGCCACCCAATAAAGGTTGTAATGTTGTCTAGAGTACAAAGGAGGCAATTCTCAACTGACCCAGGCCCTGTCTGTCCTACTTTCAGCGCCATGGAGGGCGCATATTTATCATTCCAGGCCATGCCCTCACCTCTTTGACCCTGGAAAGTCTTGTGAACCATAAATTTTTGCCTTGAGACATCTCTTCCTTTCCCGAAAATCTGAAGGATGGCCAAAGGCCTTGGGGGTGGGGGTGGGGGTGTCAGGAAATCCCATTTTTGTTCTCCACAGGTTCCTGGATGCTCCTCCTTACCACGTTTGTATGCCAGAATGGTAGCGCACCAGGATGACGTCAATCAAAGTCCTAACTTGCTGTAACCACTCCTCACAGAAGGGAAGATGCACAACCTGTGTTTACATAACACGCAGGGTGTGACACCAAACCCAACCCCCTCCCCCTTCCTCCTGGGGAAACCCAAAGCCAGCTGTGGCCTCGTTACAAAACTCCGGGAGAGTGAAGCAAGCGCCCTCTGGCTTGAACCACTCACCTGGCCCCTCACTATTATCTAAACTGGCACTGTGGCTATGAACACAACTGCATCCAAACATCACCCTGCACTCAGCATCAGGTTACAACACAGACAGCTGAATTCTACAGCTGTTCCTGCCCCACAACGATTCTTAACATTCTGAAAGGAAAAGGTGCTGGTTCAGAGATGTTTCCGAACCCCACTGATCAGGAAGGGTAGTAGCGGCTGTGAGTAAACCCTGATGATACTCGTCACCCCTTCTACCATTGGTTTCAAGTGCTTGCTTCGTCCCACCCCACAAACAGACAACTAAGCAAACAACACTCACTTGGAGGAAGAGAAACTAAAATTCTTTTCACTGTTCCTCTCAAGCAAACCCTTGCAGAAGCCAAAGTATTCACTGTGGTTTAAATACTTGTCGCTCAAAAACTGCCTAGAATTGCCACAAGCATCTGTACAGCCTCACTCCATTGATACTTTCTTTGGGTACAAAATGCAGAGCATTCCAGTGGCAATCTGGCAATGGCACAGATGAAAACATTTTTCTTTCTTTTTTTTTTTTTAAGTACACACATACCCATAAAGTATGTGCTCTTGTAGCCACGGGCTCTGGCATATTCTTTCTCAAAAACAAACCTTTCTGGGTGATACCTGCCAGGCTAATCAATTTAAATTATAACTCCTTAAGGCAGCCTCAAGAGGTAGACCTGTTACCCCTGCTTTCCAGATGAGGAAACCCTGGGGCTGCATGAATGGCTCCACCTCCAACACACAGGAGAAGAGTCAACTGGACTTGGGACATGTGAAGTTCTTTGAGGGAGCTAATGTGTACTCTTGCCCAACTCCTGGAGCTCACTCTTATCAGTCTCTCCCTCCCTCCCTCCCTCCCTTTCTTTTTCTCTCATAGAAATCCACCAATGAAATGCATATATTAAATCTTAGTCATTATTTTAATATCAAACAAACCAACCTGAAATACATCTGAGGTACTACAAACAAAAGGAACACAGGTCTGCCACTTAGAAGATGCAGGGGTGTGAGTGAGTATGTGTGTGAGTGTGTGTGTGTGTGTGTGTGTGTGTGTGTGTGTGTGTGTGTGTGTGTATGGACACTTAAGACAACAAATGTATCTCAACTACTGCCCCCTCCTGGGGACAGACCAATGACCAAGGCCACTTCCTTAGTGGACTCCACAGATTTTCCTGCAGCAGCTCTAACAAAGCACACAAGTTGGCAGAGAAAGACCTCAGGGGTGGCTCCTTGAGGACCTACTTGCCTCAGGATGAGTCAGGCATTGTCTAGCCAGGTATCTATCTGTCAGACCCTCGGGGAATAGCAACAGCTGCTCTACCTACCTCAGAGATCCTGTTAGCATCAAACAAATAACGATTTTCAAATCCTCTAAAATCGAAGGTATTTTTATTAATTAGGTAAATTCATTCGTAACCGCATCTGTTAACATTAAATTCACATTCACTTTTCCAATCCTGCCATCCTACTCCTAGGAATTTATGGCATAGAAACGATCACGTTCTATGTAAGGACACAGACATAGATACGTAGGATCTCTCCGTTGACAATGGCTGAAACAACCGGGACCGAGGGACATCTCCACCTGTGGGACAACGGCAGCACAGACTAACACCTGCACCGTAGAATATTACGTAGTTATTAAAAAGGACGCCCTCAAGCTTTACCAGCTGGACAAAGGCCAGTATCATACTGTCTGCGCTGTGCTTCTTGCAGTACTGTGGGATTTGTGAATGTTAGGCTAGGGCTCCACACTGACATCCGTCCTCCACCCTCATTTTTTTTTTTTTTTTTTAGGAAAAAACATTTTAAAGAATATAATAGGATCTGTCAAAAGTCTTACTGCATTTTAAACTTTAATAATTTCAGAGGCATAAAAGCTACATACTTACAAAAACAACATCTGAAATGTTAAATTTAACATTTTACGGTACTGATGACTCTTACTAAAATTTACCACAACAGGAAAGAATTACACATAAAAATAATATAAGAGCAAAACACATTCAAATTTCACAAAACTGAAGTATGAAATAAATATTCACATGTATCTTGGGTACATTTATAGCAATTACACTTCCCTCCAGTTATGAACTTAAAACTATACTTTGAGAACATCTTACGTAATGTATTTTACTCTCTAGTGAGAATAATCACCGATGCCCTGACTCCAGCTGTGTGCAGGGTATCTGTGAGAGCGTGCACGTGACTACAGGGTTGATTCTGAAGGTCAGCTTTGATGGGGGGAGGCTGAGTGACTTTGAGAAGCCCACCTCTGGGACAGTCTGAGTGAAAGTGGCGCATTCCCGCAGGCTGGGGACCTCACAGAATAAAAGGGGCAAACCACTGAGCCAGCTAGTGCAGGCATTCTTGCCACCCGCTTCTTGGCTGCCACGCTCCCCCCACCTCGATGGCCTGAGACCTGAGAGTGAGAGGGCCGCCTTCCTCCTGGAGTCGCTGGCGGGGATTTGGTTGCCTTCATGAGAAGTCTTGACTAATGCAACACCTCACTGTGGGAATACAAGAAGAATACAGAAGGCTGTCCAGGTACAGGCCGCCAAAGTGGAGGAAGAGAGGGACGAGAAGACTGGAGTGGTCCAGGGGAATGTGGGGCTTTTGGTGTGGCCCTTGTCATTTTCAGATTGAGTCCCCCTGACTCTCCAAGCTGCCCTTGATCTTTTAGGCTCAAGTGATCATCTTGTCTTTGCCTCCCAAATGGCAGGACTCAAGATACCGTCCCGTGTCAAGCTTATGCTTTGTTTTTTAATGGGGATTTAAAGTGTGCACAGTAGTATCACACAGATGCAAAATAATTTTGCATAGTTTACTTTTAAAGATCATTAAAAAAAAATCAAAAAAACCTTGCTGAAGCCCTTAGTAAATAAACAGCAGAAGAACCAGAAATTGTCCACAGGTCTCACTGCTCTTAAGGTCTTCAGTGGCTGCAGGTCCAGCTCTTATCAGGGTCACCTCTCCTGAAATTGGCATCTCTAGGGTGGAGCTCTGGACCAGCACTCGCAACCCTTAGGGGCTCTTTTAAATCAACAAGCTGTCCTTCAAGGAATCCTTGAGGATGGGAATATGATGGCAAGTGGACACTGGGGCAGAGGTTACTCCGAGAGCTTTTGGGCAAACACTGGAAGTACCCCTCTGGGTTCTGCAGGTGAAGTATCTGAGTCTCACCACTCTACACCTCCCATGGATCTGCTCATCTCTGAACTAGACATAACTTTTTTCTCTCTTAAGTCAATTAGAAATGTGAGTGTCTTCTTGATCCCTGAACATGCAGCTTGCTTTCTCCTGTCTATAATGCCATCTCTCTTGTCTCTGCTTGGGAAATTCCTCTGTATTCTTGGAGGAAAAGCTCAAACGTCAGCTCTCTGTCAAAGTTTCCCTGCTTGTCCAGACTGATGCTTCTCTGCATCACCTTCTGCTTGTTCAGTCAGTAGTTCTTTCTCTTATCATATCTCATCTTGGCTTTGACTGGGGCTAAGATACTGACCTTGCCCCTGGGCTCCAGGTTCCACACGGCAATGAGACTGAAAGCTTGACAGTGTTTTAATGCACAGGGTAAATTAGACAGCATCTCTAAGACCCAGGCAAACAAACACACAATGTTAGAGGCATCAGCCCAGAAGCCCCCACCTTTACATCACAAGTAACTAAACCCCTCCCTATCAGGAAAGATGCTCATCGCACACAGGGGTGGCTAGTCATTGCCGCTCTTCCTCAGGGCAGCATTCACACTTGGAACAAGAAGTATGTCCACAGTCATGAACTCAGATGAACCTTTCCCGCCTTCTAGATTGTTCCATTTTCTTTAATTAAGGTGGAGTCTTGCTATGTGGCCCAAGGTGGCCTTGAATTTACAAGCTTCTGACCTCCTCGGTGCTACTATCAGATGCCTGCTCAACCCCACCTGACTTCAATGTGAGATTATTTATAGAATATTTTAATGGCTGATATTGACATTTATGTTTATGCTTATACAATCCTGTAAAGTCACTCGCTGAACTTTGTGCCTTAACTCTGCTGTCCCAAACATTGTTGGCTAGGTACCTAATATATGAAGCACGATCCACGAAATTCTGACATTCCTAAAACCACACAGATCCCTTATTTATCGAGCATACACTCACATACGCCGGCCGGGGGGCTGGTGTGATGGGGCAACCCGGTCCAATCCATCACTGCTGGAGACCTGCTCTAGGGCTCTGTGAGCTGCCCATGATCCAGGATGTTTGACTGAGTTCTGCTAACTGTCAAGATTCAATCAGCTGAGCTAGCTAATGAGTGCTGGCTGCCTCTCACATCATGCATGCAGCCAGCAGGCACACACTTTATGGTCTCTCATGGGAGTTCCAATGGTGCTTATGAGAGACTAAATCCAGGGTGATTTGAGGGGAAATGAATAAGCGTCCCGAGCCACAAAGGATGGCAGAGGAGCTCTCTCTATGCTTCTCAGACCCATGATGAAGACTGTCAATTTATTCTTCACCCGCATAGGCTGTAGCACTATTTCTTTTCTTCATGGCTGTCTTTGTGAAGTTCTAATGAGCTCTTGTGATGTGCTACATGAAACCAAGTACCCTGACCCACAGGCACAGGACTCGTCATGAACAAGATAATATTTCAGAAAGTGCCGGGCAGGCTAGGCTGATTAACTCCTGCTTGGCAGGGACACCTGTGAATAGAAGAGAAGCAGGGCACACCCTCCCTCCTGGGTGCTCCCTTCCTCGGCATCCTCTCCTTCCTAGGGTGCTATGACCCTGCATGTGCACGTTTCCTCTTTAGATTCCTACCTGCAGGGGCTGCTGTTTGGTGCTTTGAAGAAAATAAGGCAGACTTTGGCAAGTAAACAGAATTCTGGAAAGGATTCTGACCCACCCCAGATTCCCACATAATCTGATTCTGCCCTCCTGCCCTGTACTTCCCTGCCCTCTTCCCCACCGCCCAGACTGGGCACGAGACAGAAGCAGCAGTAAGAGAAGCGCGTTCCTGGGAGACATCTGACCTGGTGAAGCTTTGTCAAGTGGAGGCTTCTAGATGATGAGGTGATTCTTTCCAACTGATTTTTTTTTAAAGTCCTAGCCAAGGCATACCCATCCTGCCAGGAGACCAGGAATGGTCTCTACCATTCTATGGAAGGCTGCTGAGTGTCTGCGGGATACAGCTGGAGCCTGAAGGAGTAAAACAAGCTGGAATGTATGGTAAGGCTAAGGGGACGGGGGTGGGGGGGTGGGGGGGGATGACAGCCTCTATAAGACACGTTCATATATTAGAGCCATTGTGTTTCCTTTCATTTGTGAGCATGAGCATAAGCAGGTAAGTAATTAGCCAGAGGCTGTCTCCATGGTTAGGGCACTACAGAGTGGTTCCTGTAGAGACTGAAGGAGTTAAGAGCACCTGACTAGTTACCAGAAGCTGAAAGATGGGGTATGAATGGTATGCAGCTGGGCAGTTTTCCAGAGCCCATGCCGTGGCTGCATATCAGGAAGACTGCTATAAACAAGCGTGTGTGTGCTTGGGGCCTGATAAGTCAACGGGGGCAGAGAAAGCAGTGTAGCCGCCCAGCCTGAGGAAATACGGAGAGTACTGAGCTTCCACTTTAGGTGAACAATAGCTCTGTATCGGAAGCAGGTCTGAAGGGCTCACACACACTCAGAATGAGCCTTTGACGTCCTGTACAGTAAAGGATTATGGCAGGGGACTGAAAGCTACATATCAACCTGTAAATTATTCTAAAATATAAAACCAGGAGAATGGTGTTCTTAAAATTCTCAACACAAAAAGCATGCTACGAAGAAAGCACAGAGCAGAATTACGCATATAGATCTCAGTTACATAAAATACAAGAATGCATTTTAAAAGACACATTAAATATATCACAAAATATAACACTATACAATTTCCCCTGGGTGGTAAAATTATGTGATTTTTTTGCATATATTTCACATTTCTGTTTTTCTAAAATAAACATATACTACTGTGATTGCAAAGAAAAGAAGGGCTATTTTTTTTCAAATATCCCTGAATGAAGCGTTATCTACTGATGGAATTATGCAGCATGAAATAGGACCGTTCCTGTTTATAAAATACTGCAACGTACTCGTCTTCATGTCTGTAAGGTTCAGTGTCTTCTGCCTTACATTGTAAACTTCCTGCAAGCGAAAGCTGAGTCTGTGCACTGTCTGGCTCAATTGGAAAAATGCAGACAGAACACTACATTCTGACGACGACACACACGCGCTGGGTTCTTTGTTACTTTGGTAGCCGGCTCTGCAAATCCCTTGCGCGATGCCTCCTTCCCCTCACCCTTTAAAACAACAGTGTGCTAATGGCCTACTTTTTTTTTTTTTTTTTTTTGCAACAAATATCTCCAGAGATTGCTCCTCTGCTCCTCTGGCCCACCTCAGTGTTTGAAACATGAGCTGGCGGTTTGATTTACTTAATGCAACCACTGGACTCGGGGCTGTCTTGGCCCCTGGAATAGAAAGTAAAATAAATCGAGACACAAAGCCAAACAGCTCTAACCAAGCACACGGTACTGGAGCCATAATCAGCCAGGGACCGCCTTCTCTAGGTCCTCAAGTCTTGACAGTCCTTGACAGGACACCCGCTCTAACTTTTGAGCTCACTCTCAAGATATACTCTGCTATCTACACACAGCAGCTTTTGATTTATTTTAGCATAATGGTCATTCAAGGATAGAAATTACTATTTAGAGGTAGTATTCTTATTAGAAACTTAAGATATATTTTAAAAAATGGCAGACATTAGCAGTCCCTTTGAAGGTTGTCACAAAATAGGCAGGAAAGCAAATGTGACATCCCAGCTGCTCGTTATATTGAAACACAGAAGCAAGTGTTTCAGCATCCTGACCCACCCCAGTCCTCTGTCCACACCTAGGGCAGTGCCTGACTTCCCAAGTGCTCTCCCTCACTGGTTTGGGAGTTAAGAGCTTAATATGCTTGGAGTTCCTATCAGTATTATAGGGAGGACAGCTGGGAAGTTTAGGGACCTCTGTGGTAGTGCCGGGATATGAACTACATCTGTGTAACTCTCAGGATAAACACTGTCCCCACTAAAGGACCTGCTGACTGAAGGGGGGCTAATTAAATGTAAAGTCAAATCAATAGGTAAATACAATTATTCCACTTTTACCTTGAGTCTGTTGCATATACAGAGTTGGCTTTCCTCTATATTAAGAACATGGTCCTATACACGAACAAACAAGGAAATCATCAATTCTTCTGGAGGGAAAAAAAATCACAAACTGGAGGGAACTAAGACCTTTTAAATAACAGCTCAAGTCTGTGGCGCACAGCAGTCTGAGGGCTTGGGTGCGGCCACCTGAGAGATGTGGAGGAAACCTAGAGGCAAACGGACCGAATTTTCGATTGCACAATAGAATCTGTCTGTGGAAAGCACCTCCTAACCGGAAGAATCTGTCAAAGTAAAAATAGACCAGGTCAACAGCATCTGAGAAATACATGAGTGGGATTCATATTCATCTCACTTGCTATGGTGCATACACACACACACACACACACACACACACACACACACACACACACCCCTTGTTGTTTGGTCTAAAGGAAATAAAACACTTTCACCCACAGTATAAAACTTTAACAAGGACTGGGAGGGGCTGGAGTAAGAGCCGAGTGGCTGAGGGCTCCCAGAGGCTCTTCTGGGGGAGGCAGGGCAATTTCAACCCGAGGGCTCAGCCCTGAACACACACAAGAGTCAACTGTATGTGTTCACATAGGGATGGGTCATTCTGCCCAAACTCACAGATGCCAGACTGACAGGTAAACTAAAATGTTGCAGATCAATTTATACTAAGAAGTGCACTCTCCCAGAGGGACAGGATGCTGGACTCAGCTATTTTCTGTAAGTCAAGCCGTTTACTGAGCACCTACTACAGTTGGCTCAGGATCTATCTAGGCATTTTTGCGTTTAGTTCTCACAACAGATCTTTGAGGTCCTGTCTGTGTACACTGTACACTGGGGTGGCAGGGGGGAGGGGCTGCTGGGATCTGTACTTAGAAGTGTTAAGGAAGCTCCCGGCTGACATCAGGGGTCTAAAAACATCAGTTCCAAAAGTGTGACAAGGAAGCCCAGAGATCATGGGTTAGTGTCATCAAACCTAATGATGTACAATACGCCGGCTGGTCTGTGATTATCAGGGACAACCTCAAGTTTTCAGTATATCTCCCCCCCCCCCCCCCCCCCCCCCCCCCGCCAGCTACTTTTGGTGGCTGCCACACACACACACACCAGAAGCCAACTGTTGGCTTCTCTTCTAATATTGTTAATATGCTACAACTTCTAAAATGTCATTTTATTTACATGTATTTTTATTTTTCTATGCATAGATTTATCTAAGTATGGGTTTACTTCTGAGACTTTTATACATAGCTATTTCGGCCATTTTATGTTAACATGATAGTTTCAGTTTCAGATGACATTTTCTGTACTTTTCCTTGAGATTCAAATTTTGAGGGTGTTAAGAACTTGTACCTACGCATTGATTTATTTGTGTCTATTAAGAGTACATATGTAAATACACATGGTAACGAAGATGTGCCATATTGTATACTTAGGTATAATCAAAACAGACATTGGTGATTTGTAAAGTTACTCTAGTAAGCTGAATCTAAGAATACAGTTAGCAATATTATGTGTTTTTTTTCTAATCCTACTGAAAATTTTGATGTTAAGTTTTTCAAACTACCAGACTACCTCAGAGAACCCTAAAAGGTTAGTAATGATCATGAGTTCATATTAAGTAGCTATAAAGACTGGCACTCCTTTGAGGTGGAGAGAGCTCTCTGGGTATTTGTTTTCAACACAAATAAGTAATAAATAAAAACACTGATTTCTAAAGGCCAACTCCAAACAGTTCACAGCCTCTGAACTGTGGGTGTGGCCTTGAGAATGACTTTGATGGTGATTGTTGGAAGAGATTCCAAGCACAGGTTATATCACTGTGGCCTAAGAAGAGTGAGCCAATAGGCTGCATTTTAAGCAGAAGTTGAAAGGGTAAATAGCTATAGAACACACAGGCAGTATCTCTATGAAGGAGATGAAAGCAAACTTTTTTTTTTTTTTTTTTTTTCTGGTTTTTCGAGACAGGGTTTCTCTGTGTAGCTTTGCACCTTTCGTGGGACTCACTTGGTAGTCCAGGCTGGCCTCGAACTCACAGAGATCCACCTGGCTCTGCCTCCCGAGTGCTGGGATTAAAGGCGTGCGCCACCACCGCCCGGCGAAAGCAAACTTTTAAAACACTGCCAACAGGGCAAAAATGCAAACTTTAGAGAGAATAATATAGTCCAACACCACTTTTCTTAAAGGTGTATCCAAACATCCAATCTCTGTCTGAACTGAACTAGCATTTCCAGAGAACAGTAGAATGTTCCAGTAAAGCGAAGGCCAAATGACTTTGAGTGTGCTCCTTGAGCATCAAGCTGAACACTGGGAAGAGGATGCTTCTTAGTTTTTTCTTCCCTAGCAAAGGGGGTAGGGGCGTGTTGGAGTGGAGGAAAGACAGGGGCGTCAACGAAGGCACATCCCCTCACCTCACAGCACCCACCTCCTCAACACCAAGGCCTCCTTACCTCCGGGACCTTGACTCCTGCAGGGTAAGAACTGCTTGGTTAACACTAGGCACTAACCTTCCAGTGTCTGATATCCCTAAGAAGTTGCTTCTTTGAATGAACCTTTACTACCATTGCATGTAACTACAAAAAACCTTTAGGCCTGAAAACATGTTCATTCATCACCTAAATGTGACTTACTTCTAACTGACTTACAATTGTCCTCAAACATTTATTGAACGTTAACTATATGGAACACTCATTTGAGGGAAGAAAGGAGCTGAGATCTACACTAAAAACACCCCAACATCTGTCCTGTATCACTGCAGAAAGAAGACGGAATGCACTCCTCCCTCATCTATTGGGTCTGAAACTCTGTGCTCAATACAGTCTGTAGTGGCTTAGGTAAGAATGGCCCCCATCGGCTCATGTATTTGAACACTTTTGATCCTCCATTGGTGGAACTGTTTGGAAAGGATTGGGGGGTCTGGCCTTGGAAGGTGTGTATCACTGGGGACTGGCTTTGAGGTTTCAAAAGTCTACACCATTTCCAGGATCTGTCTCTCCCCACCCACCACCACCTCATACTTGTAGATGAGATGAGAGCTATGTTTGCCTGCCTGCTGTCATGCTCCCTATCATGATGGCCATGGATTCACCCTCTGAAACTGTAAGTCCCTATAATCTCTTTCTTCTCTAAGTTTCTTTGTCTCATCACAGCAATAGGAAAGTAAGACACAGTGTAGGGATAAGTAGAATGCTGGTGTCCTACAAATTTCAGAGATGATCTGGCTTTTTCAATTCTTTGTGTGTAGAAGCTGTTTGGATAATCTAATAGGATTTATGAACCCCTATCTCCCTTCAAATGCCTATTAACAGTTAATACTTCTTTGCATCTTGGCATTTTAAGCCCTGGGCTAAGGACTCTGATCTAATTCCACTGCTTCATTTTCCATTTGGAGACATCACGTTTCCAACACAGGATATGACTTGCCCACAGCCACTCAGCAGAAACCCTGAGTAGAGTAGCCTGGTTGAAACTGAAAGACACCAACACCCAGCAACCAACCATCAGAAGCTAGGCTCATCATGCTGCTAGAGAGGTGAAAGGCTAATGTTGGAAAGGAATGCACCTTCTCTCCTCTGGTTTGAGCTGAGTTTCTCACTGGAAAGCCAGGAGGTTTTCTTTATCTTGCCCTCAGTCCAGGATCCACCCATGGCTCAGGCTGCCTTGGCCACTGTTTGTCTCAGCAAATTTGTAAAAACCTACTTCACCTGGGCACTTTTAGAAAAAAACTGAGCCAGAGCCTGCTTTCTAGAATTCTAAAGGGCTGTAATTGAGTTCTGTCATGGATATTTAGTAAGTATTCTGAATCAGTGTCTGCCTGTGTACTTAGGAGTCTTCTCAAGAGTCCTAGAGACCCGCCTTCATGACTAAACGAAACTTTCCCAACTCATCCATCAATTGGCTCATATGTAGGTGGATTAGTCTTTCAAGAGCTGAAATGTCCTGGAACCTTACACTAGCAAATTCATTTCGTATATTTCAAATTCATTAGACAGACATTCTTTCGAGTTGGCATGGCAGAAAAGAAGTGTTATGGGTTTGGGAGTTAATGAGACACGAATTCAAATGTCTAACCTGCTTTATGTAGACTTGTGATTGTTCTATCAGACTTTCTGAGACCCCCTCATCTGAAAAGTAAGAGTCATACCACCCACTCTCAAGTCTTAAAAAAATGTTGGTTATCAAACATCTACAAAGGCCAAGTTCAACCTAGACTGTTCTCCACAATTGAGATTTTTTTTTTTGCCCAGAAGAAAATCTACAGTATATTGATGTGTTTGAAGTCATTAGATTAAAGTTGTGTTTTTAATAGACACAATAAAACAGCAAGATAGTGGTTTCTTGACATGAAAGTTCATGACTAAAATCTTCAGCAGTATGGTTTAGGGTTACTGTTTTCACACTGCCTGCCGAGTTTTCAGACTCTACCTACTTAACTTTCTCAAATTGTTCTCACTCTTTCTTCATGGGAAATATTTCGTAAGTAAATTACTTTGAGAAACCAAAAATTTGCAGTAGAAAACTTTCCTGAGTCTTTATTTTTAATTTTTAGAATAAACCCTATTCAACTGGCATATCTAAATAATGGTTAGCAATTCTTTATGTAGAGAATTCATAACTTTTTACTGTAATTGAAAAGGAACACACCAAGCAGTTACTTAGTCACGGATAAAACCCACGTTCCACTTTCGAAATACTGACTAACCTGACAGGAGAGACAAGACTCTTGTAATTAAATACTGAAGTCTAGCCATTCAAGACAAGCACAACACATTGCACAATTTCCCTCTTTAGTCACAATAGCCTTCTTTCCCTCTTGGATATATATCAGTAATAATTGAACATGAAATTAAAAGGTTATTTTACTATAAGAAATCAGTTTACATTTTTAGCAAAGAATAAAGCCTCATTAATTTGGATTTTATTAGTTTCATAAGGAGAGAAAATATCCATTAGTAGTGTGGATAAAATTCCCTTGAGATTAAGACAAGACTCTTAAGGGAGCAAAACCATAAACAAATGTACAAATTCATTTGCATATTGATGCCTGGAATCATCACTGGGCTTGCCCCCAGTGGAATTCCCAAGCCTGGAGACTTTCACACTGTTTTAGTGCTCTTTGAGGGTGTGCTCAGGAGCAAATGAAGCACAGGCACATTTTCCTAGAAAGATGGGCAGCTCCATTGCATGGGGAGGTATCTGCAAGCCATCTAGCATAACTGCCATTCAGCCAGGGATTATACTACATTTCCCAGGCTGCCTTGCCTTAGGGTAGAGCTGGATGATTAGCTTTGACCAAGGCATGAGAAGAAAAGATGTTGCTGTGCTTTGATCTCTCAGGATTAAGAAGCAAAGGCTCGTTCTTCCTGCTCTTCTCTGTCCATCACCCAGAGGAAGACAACTGCATATCTCAATCCATGATGGTGTCACGAGTTGAATTATCCTCCCTTTCTCCTCCAAATTCATATATCAAATCCTAAACCACAGTGTGACCTCTTTGAAAATGGGGCTGTCATCAGATAAATTAGTTAAGATTAACTCATGCTGGACTAGAGAAGGCCCTTAATCTAGTATGACTTGTATTCTCCTAGAAGAGAACTTTGGGACCTGGTGTGCAGCACACTCCTGTAACTCCAGCACTTGGGGGTCAGTGGGTATTTGTGAATTCAAGGCCAACCTGACCTACATACCAAGTTCCAGACCAGCTAGAACTACACAGTGAGATTCTGTCTCAAAAAGACAGGAAGTGGGGGTGGGGCAGATATTTGGACCCAGTCACAAAATACAGGAAAGATGAATTGCAGATCGAAGTAAAGGCAGCAGAGAGAGAAGCCTGGACTATACCTGTGGCTCACTACCACAGAAGTAAATAGCCCTGTCTACATCTCGGCCTTGAACTTCCAGTCTCTAGAACAGAGAGATAACAAGCTACCATAGCCTGAGCAGACCAATACAGACAGTAAAACAGAAGATGGAAAGGGCCTGGCACAGAATCCCATCACTTCAGAATAAAAGCATACTGCTGAGCAGATACCTCCATGGTACTGAGCCAGAAAGGAAACTTTTACTGTGTCAGGCCAAACACATTTAGAGTCTATTTGTTATCACAGCTAACATTACCCTATACAGGATTTAAAGTCCTGTAACTGCATGTAAATGAAAGCAAACAGGAATACATCAGAGAACAATGCAAATGCCATCAATTGTTGGGGAAAATTATTATTATTATTATTATTATTATTATTATTATTATTATTATTATTATTTTGTTTTTCGAGACAGGGTTTCTCTGTGTAGCTTTGTGTCTTTTCCTGGTACTCACTGGTAGCCCTGGCTGGCCGCAAACTCACATAGATCCGCCTGGCTCTACCTCCCAAGTGCTGGGATTAAAGGTGTGTGCCACCACCGCCCAGCAGGGAGAAAATTATTTTAAGGTGTGTTACTTTTGTTTATGTTGCATTTGTTTAACTCTGTGAAGCTGTGTTACTTTGCCTGTCTAAAACACCGGATGGTCTAATAAAGAGCTGAATGGCCAATGAAGAGGCAGAAGAAGGACAGACAGAATTAACAGGAGAAATCTGGGAGGAGAGAAAAAGAAGTATCCAGAGAAGGGGGAGGACTCCAGGGACCAGCCACCCAGTTACATAGCAAGCCACAGAGTAAGATTTACAGAAGAGAATGGGAAAAGCCCAGAGGCAAAAGACAGACGGGTTAAGCTGGCTAGCAACAAGCCAAGCTAAGACCAGGCATTTATAAGTAAGAATAAGCCTCCATGTATGATTTATTTGAGAGCTGGGGGGCGGCCCCCCCCAAAAAGGGCAAAAACAAAGAACAATCAATGTGAAACCTCAGAGCAAAATAAACTCCAAAGAAGATTTAACTTTACAGGAAAGATATTTGGTGGTAATTTCCCAAATTCTCACTAGTATACAAATTCATTCTTTTATGCTTATAGAAGTACAATTTCTCCCAAGAATTGTAAATAAGCCCTTTTTTTTTTTTTTTTTTTTTTTTGGTTTTTCAAGACAGGGTTTCTTTGTGCAGCTATGCGCCTTTCCTGGAACTCACTTGGTAGCCCAGGCTGGCCTTGAACTCACAAAGATCCACCTGGCTCTGCCTTCCAAGTGCTGGGATTAAAGGCGTGCGCCACTGCCACCGCCGCCGCCACCACCTGGCTTGTAAATAAGCCTTTTTTATTGCATATTAGGGAGCATTTCTTCTTTTTTTTTAAAGATTTATTTATTATGTATATAGAAGAGGGGTGCCAGATCTCATTACAGATTGTTGTGAGCCACCATGTGGTTGCTGGGAATTGAACTCAGGACCTCTGGAAGACCAGTCGGTGCTCTTAACCTCTGAGCCATCTCTCTAGCCCCGGGAGCATTTCTTCTAAGTGGCCCCTGTATGAAAGGCTTTGATTGGGTGCTAAGGACAAGAAAGAGGTTGCAATCACATTACTTTAAAGCAATCCGAAAAGAAGTCACTGCATTTATAAAACCGCTGGTCCTTAAGTATACATAAAAATGCAGAGTCTTTCTAACAAGGTAACTGCCATGTACTATGTATGAGCTTGCTGTTATTTTTTTTTTTCTCTCTCTCTCTTGCATAAAGAAAAGGGGAAAGGGGAGACATCCTAAGTAGGAGTTACTGGTTCAAAATCCCTCAAAAGCTGAGCTGGCAGCTGGAGTCTCTGTTTATAAAAAGCCAGGGCTGGTTCTGCCTGAGCTCGATTTAGATCACAGCATCTGGATTTAAACACAGGCAGCAGCAGGTTTCCAGGTCAGGATTGCTGCGAAGTGAAGACTGGAGCCCCCTTGCCAGCCTGATTCCAAACAGAGAGGTGCTGGAGGGGAGGGCAGCCCACTCCCAGCAGCCAGGGAGCAGCAGGCTCAGCAGCATCTGTATGCACCCATCAGCAAGCTCTGCGGGGCCACTGAGGCTCACACCTGATGGTCCTCATTCACCTTAGTCATGGCCAGGAGCCGCCCCTCAGCAGTGACTTCTTTCTTGAATGACTGTTGTTCAGATTAAATTACAGAATCTGGTAAGAAAATGGAAGAGCTCAGAGAGAGCGTGTACTTCCTACTATGAGCCTCATTTAACTCTGCTCCACTGCAGAGGAAAACTGGGTAAAGGCTGGGAGAGAAATGGAAACACTTTCTTTTTTTAAGTGAAGGAAAGAAATCTCAGCCACGGTAATTAGAAGAAAGGCTATGAACTGAAATCTGCAGGATGGAAAATAGTAACTCGAAATCCGTGTGGCCCAATTGAAATCTCCATCAGAATTCACCTTGCACCCTCCTTGATTTTCTTTGGATGTGATCTGTCTAGAATGTTGGTGATTCTGCAGCTGTACGTTTTATGTGTGATAAAAAAAAAAAGTCCTTACCTGCTGCTTTCTCTCCCTTCCCCGCCATCATCTCTCTCCTCTCTCTCTCTCTCTTGCCTCTTTGTTGTGAATGTCAGGGCTGGCAGTGTCACCCAGTCTGACATGATTAGTGTTTCTGACATTACAGCAGAAGCAGACAGAGAGCCGGGAGTGTGGATGGAGGGGAGAGGAGTCAGGATGCGCAGCCACTTCAAGGAGCCGAAGGGAAAAGAGGCTTCCATCCTTTCTGAGACGCCCCTTGATTGTACAGCAGCTTATAAACACCCTGGATTTTCCCTCATTTATCCAATTAGTCCCTCTCCCTGATTCTGTGGAGAGCCCCAAGGTGTAGATCTATTCTGAGAGATCAAGGCCAGTGGCCCAGATATCAGATAAGACAGAATCGGAAATCCAGCGGATGCTAGGCTGTGCGGTAACAATCGTGCACTGTGAGCAGGTAATGCTAGTCCACTTCACGTACTGACGCTCTGCACTTTGTCATCCTCATGATGTTACCTCATTAAAAGAGATAAATGCTCCACTGTTCTCCAGGCATCTGCTCCATGCATGCTCTTCTCTCTCCTTCAGCAGCAGGACTCTAAGCTGCTGTACATTAGGGTCACACTAAAATCCCAGGCAAGGCTTGTGTCGGGTGCTACTTATCAAGGCCTTTTAACTGTACTTTCTCCTCTGGATCCCTTCCTGTCTCCCCACAACGGACAAGCACAGAAACAAGACGTATGAAAAGAAACAGTTGTAGAAAGTTGTCATGATGGAAACTGCTGCGTGCCCAGCGTGAATTGGCCTCTGCCATGCCAACACTTAACTTACCCCCACAACCTGTGAGGCAGACCACATTCCATGTAGCTCCATGCTGAGCAACTTGCACACGCGGCTTAGGCAGTGAAGACAGGTGGAGCCCTGATTTGAACAAGGGTTGATCCAAAACAAGAGTGTTTTTACAGCCCCAGTTTCACCCGTGGAACAAGAAAGTAAAGACGATTGTAACTTGTTTAGAGCACAGGAAATGTAGGTGGGAGCCCCGGTTCAGCACTCTCATGCCCAGGAACCTGGTGCTATGGCAAAGCAGTGGTTTTGTTTCGGCCGCTTTCTCATTAAATAAAAAGGTAGCAATTTTCCATAATGAATGTTTTATACATTATCCCGTTGTGTATCAGGCCTCTAAAATACACATTATTAAAGTCTATTAGAGTCTGTAGTCAGCAGCATCACTAATGTGCCATTGGGGGAATTATCACAATGACACGGCATCAGTCTCTCACGAAATTTCAACTGTTAAATATTCTTTTTCTTCAATAACGTGCCTATTTTTAGCCATAATCTCAGCCCAGAGCTGTCACAACAAATTGTTTATGGGTTAGGTTTAGGAATAATAGAAGCATACATCGCCAGTTTCGCCCAGCACTTTTTTCCCATAATTTACCACAATGTCCCCCTGCTCTAATTAACCAGTGTTCCTGACCACTATGACATGTGTTGACACCTTCCCTCCCTGGCCAGGTTGGATCTTTTAATTAATTGCTTAGATTTCTGCCTAATTGAGCCTAGACTCTCAAGATAATGCTTATGCATTTAACTGTTGCATTAAGAAAAAAAAAAAAAAAGAAGAAAAAAGAAAAGAAACCCAAATAGACAAACCAGAGGGGTACAGAAGCCATGATTAATCAAGTCTAAATGTTTCCATTTATGGGTTGACACTGTCACTTACGTTTGTCTAGAAATGACTTTTAAACACTAAAGGGGTTTTGCAACATGCAGTTTTATGTATTCTAAGTGGGCATCTCTATCCTGTACAGTCCACGTATTAATCTTACTACACAGCATGAGGTTTTTTAAAAACAAAGTCAATGATCCATATGTGCTCCAAAGCAGGGTTCTGTGAGAACATCTAACAGAAATGGAAAACCTTGGGACAAAAGACACAGAAGAGTGACGGCTGATGGTCACACACTGTAAAGCCCCGGTGCCAGAAAGGAAGAGGGAAGAACTGGTCTAAAACTCCAGGCCCTGGGAGGAAAACCCTGCCTTGGGAGCAATCTCTCTGTTAGCTGTTTCCCCTCATATAAACCGTCTCACTGTTCGAGATGATGATACTGTTCGCAAAATCAGACAAATGAGTCAATATTCTAAAGATGGACAACCACATACTTACTAAGCAAGTAAACAATCATGTTCCCAATCACCAATTAACTAAATAGGACTTAACCTAATTATATCCATTACTGCTTAGTAATGAGAAGAAAAGGGCAAGACTGAGGACGGGGAGGGGAGACAGAAGCAGCCCTCTGTTTGATTCACAAAGGCCAAGATCACTAGCCTGTTACAGAATTCAGTAGCCACCAGCCTGACAAGAGACGGTAGCCCACAGCAAGCTTCCAAAGGGGCTCTGCACACAGCTGGGGTACCCAGACTCAGCGCCATACAGGGGTGCAGAGAAGAAGCCACCCAGTCAACATCCAAGTACCACAAGAGCCTGGCACAAAACTCTTCAGTACTGGGGTAGCAAAGCCCGTTTCTAATGAAGGAAAGTCTAGGCACTCCTCTTTAAATCCTCAGGGAATATGGACGAACAAGGTTCCCAAAGGAATCTGTACCATATGTGTGAAAGCACCACTCAGTTGTGAAGCAGTGATGGAGCCCCTCTTATCTTCAAGTGAGACCTGAAGACATGTAGCAAAGGCCTATCCCAGTTCACCACAAGCCCTTTCAGACTGTGGTTTCATTACGACCGTGACAATCGACTGCCCTTACTTTCTCTGGCTGCTTTCCTACTCTGAAACCATATTGTACCTCCTAACGACCAGGACTTTCCTTCACCTTCTCTTGCAGGTTTTGGGCACTAATAAGTCAGGCACCTGACTCCCTTACAAGGGCTCTCCTGGGTTCATGGGACACTGCAGGTAGTCCCTGCTGCCTCAGGTCTCCTGGGACCACACCGTCACAACCACTCACATAAGGTTCAGCTAGTTCAGGCTTTCAGTATCTACCTACCCCAAGCCCTGCAGACTGCCTCTAGACACAGCAGCAACAACCGTTCTACTGCGGCTGCTCTGAGATTCAGGGGAGAACCACGTCTCCAAGGAGACACAGTGCTCTACACAAAAGAGGAGAGGCCCAAACTTGGAGAAACAATTCGACAAAACTTAGGAAACAATTCTCTAAAATGTACCTATTCTACAGTCATTTTGCATGCACCTTAAAGCCAAGTACTGCCTAAACACAGTTAATTGTTTACAACGTGTCTCCTCACAAAGCCCCAACCAGACATCTTAGGTCACATAGTAAAACTTCCAGTGCCAGGAATGAGTTACATCCTGAGGAGTCAGGCATGGGCCAAAGGAGTCTAACAGAACCCCTTGCCCCTCACCTCCACTTCAAACATCACAGGCTGTAGCCAAGGCTAATGGTTACTTTCTACAACCCTACAGCTGAGGACAATGCTTACGACATCAGACACGGAGAAGGCAAGCTGGTGCTTAACTAGCGGCTTTACCACTACAGACTAGTGTTCGTAGTACTGGCAGGTACCCTGCACACTACCAGAAGAGAAAAAACGTCATTAAAATCTGCCAGCTACAAACCCTGTGGCCTGCAACAGTGACCCGTCTGCAAGAAATACTGATGCAACACAGACACAAATGTTATGGGAGTAACCAACCACTTTTTAAGTTGGATTTAAGGCCCGCTCCATGAGAAGGAACCCATACCCAACACTGCTAAAGTGTCAAAACAAACAACAAACAAACAAAAAACCCCAAACCTGAGACTAGATAGGTCATGGGCACAGGTAATATCTAATACTATTATTGTAACGTGGCAAAAAATGATTCCTAATGACACCAGTAGATCAGTGCCTTGCTCGACCCTCATCAGATAAACTACTTCTTGTAGTGATGGGAACTATCACAGAGACCCAGAACTGTAAAACAGGCAAGGAGACAGAGACTTTGGAGAAGTCCTAAATGCTGTCTTCATCAACCTGCTTCCTTCAAAGCTCAGGGATCTTGTGGACAAAGAGGTGGAAAGATTATAAGAGCCAGAGGTGATGACTCCAATGAAAGACTATCTTCCAGATGCAAGAGGACTGATGCACATATGGACTTACAGAGACTGTGCAGAACTCATTAAGATCTGCACAGGTTCAAACCAGACAGGATCCCGGCACTGAGAGGAGGAAATGGACACAGGGTTTAATGAAGAGGCGATCTGTGCTTGTTGTCTAGTGGACAGGGAAAATTTTCAGCTTTCTCCAGTGAGTGTCACTGGGTATATCAACCAAACTCCAGGGCAGGCCTCACGCCCAGGAGTAACTGGCCAACACAGAACAAACTCCATGTTGTCCCCCCCACCCCACCCTGCGGGCTTTTGTTTTATTTTGATTTTTTTTTTGTCTTATTGATCTTTTCTTGTTTGTTTTGATTTTTGTTCTTGTGGGGATTTTTTTTTTTTTTGAGGGGGGAGAGAGAAACAAAGTTGGGTGGGTAAGTAGTAAGATGAAGAGTATCTGGGAGGAATTGAGAGAGGAAAACATGATGAAGACATATTGTATGAAAAAATTAATTAAAAAGTACATATAAAAATAAAAAATAAAATAAGATTTGTGTCCTCTTTCCTTCAGGAAAATCAGCCGTCTACTGGATGAGATGGCCAATCCTTACTTTTTTGTTCAGTATTTGGAGACAGATTCCCCCCATGTACCTCTAGCTGGCCTAGAACTCAATATGTAGCCAAGGCTAGCTTCAAACTTGCCATCTTTGGCCTCCACCTCGGTGCTGGGATTATAGACATGCAACTCCGCACCTGGCCCAGTTTCTCTCAGAAAGGAATTATATCCCTGTCCCAACCCCAGTGTCACTAAATTTCCCAGTGTGA
The DNA here is from genome assembly GCF_049852395.1 of Peromyscus maniculatus bairdii. Lineage (NCBI taxonomy): Eukaryota > Metazoa > Chordata > Mammalia > Rodentia > Cricetidae > Peromyscus > Peromyscus maniculatus. The sequence goes on along the minus strand of NC_134853.1, from coordinate 57,641,789 downwards.
TGAAAGTGCAGACAGTCAGGTGATCTAGTGCCACTCACTAGTCCGCACAACCTGCATTCGATAGTACTGGGTTTACCCATCACACATTAGTTTGTAAGCAGGTTCCTTCTTAGCCTCCCAAACTATGAAAATGAAGCTGTCAGAAGGACTAAGGGCAAGCACTTCTTAAGGATACAGAAGATACAAACAGAAGTGATGTCCTCGGTACTCCAGCCCCAGGATCCATCTTCTTGATGGAGGAGGTCTCCCTACACATACGACACATTTAATTCAGCTAATTGGTTCTTCAACTCTTGCCTCAAGATTCCTTTATAGGTTTATGCATTAATGGAGGCCCTGAAAATGTCTGTTTTTGTGGGTTATTCCTATACCTACCATATTGGAGATTATAACTAAGCCATATGAGGAACATGAAAACATAAGCACATATTCCAAGAACTGCCTGGATTATGTCACTACACAGTCCCCTGAAACACTGTCCCATGTGTTTGAGAGAGAAAGAATAAATGCTATCTTGGTGTCATTAAAATTGATCTTGGGGGTGAATCACTTGAAGGGGTTGAAGGGTCTCAGAGTCTCCCCTAGAGTTCCCAAATCTCAGCTTGAAACCTAAATCAACAGTATCTTTGAAGAGGTAAATGGAGAAATTATGTGACATCTACTTTCAAAAAGTGAGCCACTGAACCATAGGACCTCATCCTTACCTAGAGCATCTACCCCTTGCTGACAATGGATCCCAAACTGGTACTGGAACAGCAGTAATGTGCAATGCCCAAATCAAAGCTGATTTCTTCAAATCAAAGCTGAAGCCAACCTCTTTCTCCTTTGTTATGTATCCTCTAAACATCTTTAACCCACAAATCTCAAGTACAAGGCAACTAAAATAGTGTTTATTTTTAAGTATTTGCCTTTTCTGGCCATTAATGAAATGTACAAATACTTGCAGGAAAATTGGAAAATAGAAAATCTGGGGGAAAAAATGAGAAAGAAATGGATATATGTCATGTACTTACCACTACCAGCATTCTGGGTAGTGTCTTCTATCATGTATATTTTTCAAAAGGTGGAATTCATATCTTAAACATAATTTAGTGTCTTAAAAAATTGCTTTAACATGAGGAACCCCACATTGCTGAAGAAGAATTGAAAACATACATGTGAAAAGATACTGATATAATATGCTGACATGCACCTGCAGCCTTTCTTGTGGGCAGGCACAAATCTTTCTAAACAGGGACATAATAAGCAAAGCCTACATAATGCTATGTTAACTTGCCTTCCTCTCAAGGTGTCTGTTTAGGTCACTGAATACTCCTCCATGTGTCCCTGACTTTTATTATATGGCTCCACCACACTTACTACCTGAGAAAACGATAATATTTTGTCTAATGTCTTGGCAAAAATTTTACATACATTCATGGCAGTTTTCTTTGAGTTAATATTGTATAAATGAAATCTATCAGTCAAAGTTATGTGAATTAGGTTTTGGCATTCAATAATTGCCCTTGAAAAATAAGTTCTTTCAGTGTGTATCCTCAATTTCTACCTCTACTGAGTAAAATTTCAAATTTTGATCAGCTGTAATTTATTTGCCTTTCTTTGATTACTCTTAAGTTTAAAACTTTTCATGTTATTTATTTTCAGTTTTCCTTTATGGGTTTTATATTTCTGCTCACTTTATATTAAAGTAATTGTTTCATCTTATCATTTTTCTGATTTGTAATCACTATTAACAAATTAGCTATCCATCACATGCATTATGTATATGTACACATACTCACACACAGTCATACATACACACACTCACACACAGTCACACATACACACACAGTCACACATTCACACATACATGCATGCTCACACAGTCACACATATGCACACACACAAAACCTCAGCTTGTCTTTTAAACTAGTTAATAATATCTTTTGATGTAAAGAAAAAATGAGGTAATACACAGATAGAGCATTTTTTTAAATGTCTGCACCAGGAATTAAGAATGCCTTATTTCAAGCTCACTTAATGCTTACTTAGCTTTTCCTTCATGTTACTAGATTTTTTTTTTAAAGCTATAGTTCTTCAATTTCTGACCCAAAGAGGATTAGCTACTCCTCCCGGAAAATGGAAGTTGGTGCGGATTAAATAGAGGTTGGGCATCTGGTGAGGGCACTGCACTGAGGCTGTGCTGGAGAGGAACGAGGGGAGCTGCTGGCTTTTCTATCGCCCCATTCTTTGTCTGGACCAGCAGCTCTTTGCTTGCTCTCCAGCAGAGGACGTTTAAGCTGGAGAACCATTTCATATCAGGTTCATGTTTGCAGCCCAGGATGGGATGGCTCTCTCTACCCTTGGCAGAGTGGAAGTTCAGACAGCCTGTTCTTTTTCCTGATTGGTTTACTGTAAGCGTAACACAGAGAACTCAGGATGTGTGTGGGAATCTCTGCTGGTGCTCAGTAAAATGTTTTTGATAAATAAAATATAACTGATAATTTATAAATTATAAGATGTAGTTGATAAATTAGAGCCATGCCTACAACAAGGGCTGGGTGGATAAACCGGGGGAATGAATTCTGGATTTCACTGTGTCATGGTCTGTGAAAAGTAAGAAAGACTGCAGAAGAAGGGAGAAATGAAGTAAATTTCCGGTTTCCTTTTTAGTTGACTGTAGAGATATTGGCCTGAGTGTCGATGTGAAGCTGCTTCCGCCACTGATACAGCAGTGTGAGGAGCTGGGAACATTCAGAGAAGAGCTTGGGGATGGGGAGCGATTACTCCAGCAAGCAGCTGTGCACAATAGAGATCAGAGGCATTCCTAACCCTCTGCACGCTAGGGCACTCTGCACTCTTACAAAGCCATCAGAGCTGAGCCGGCCTCACTGGAACATGACACGGGTGTGGAAGAAGACTGTGTCACCGGTGAGGTGCAGAAACGGGGAGGGTCATTTTGTGTGACACCAGAAAAGGCATTTTTGTTTTCCAATCAGATGGAATGTACTCACCAACCCAAAGAAGAAGTCATGGGACATACCTTCATGAAAATGATAACTGTGTGAGAGAGTGATGGGCCATCACCTCAAGATTGCCACAGGAGGAGACCCCATCACTGTGGGTGCCGTTTGTGACCTCCGAGGCCGGGCTGTATGCAGTGAGGGGCATCACCCTGCACTGCTTTCCTCTGGGGATCCTGATTTTCCCATTTTTGTCTGCTGTTTTTTGTTCATTCATTTTGTTTTGTTCCAAACTACATTTCTTTCTTTACAGCCACAGCAGCACATACAGAACATAGATAAACCCCCAACATTCATCCTTGTAAGGAATATAAGTGTATAATGTGAGATGAGGTAGATATTTATAAACATCAGGAAAAATGATTCCAGAAAATAGAAAGGGTAAAGGCTTTTTATAAAATAAAATGTTAACTCCCAATTGTGAAATTTGTCAATCATCATAAAGATCGAAAAGTCAGCTTTAGAAAAATGCCTAAGAAAGTTGGAAAGATGGTCTTCCTGTCTAATGGGTAGGGGTGGGGTGTGGAACGGGTGTCCCAGAAAACATGCATCTCACAACTTGTTCAATGCGTAAGGCTCAGACTGTACAGCCACTAAGCCTGTTTTACGGTGGTAGGAAGGTGAGTCAGCATGAGGTAAGCTTTCTAGGGTGCACATCCAATGGACATAATCCATGCATACTAGCCTCAGGAAACGGCAGTCTGTTCACAGTGAGCCTAGGAATACCTTGTTCCCCTGTCTGCCCACAGTAAAGCAGAGGCATCAGCAGGGCCTCAGTATACCCTCACCCCCAGCCACAGGTAAGAAGGGAAAAATTGGAGAAATAAAAGCCCTACCTGGTGGATGCAGTTCACTAGCTACTAGGTGAGCCCCACGATCAAATTACTAAAATAAGCTAGCAATTCCTTGTGCCATGGGGGCCATTCCTGCTTTCTAGAGGGTTCAGCCCTGATAGAGCACAAAGAAAATCTGTCACCAGTGTCACCCTGGTGGCTCAAAGGAGTAAGAACTCTAGAACCCTGTGGCTACCTTCTGTCCTGTCCTTTCCCTAACTGAAATCATACTAGCTGATATTTGGGAAGGAAGGACAGAATTAGAGGATCTATCCAATGAAGAGGTACAGTTGTCTCCCAGCTTTCTAGGAACAAATCCACTTAGAACACCAGCCACACCCATAACCACACTTCCAGCATTCTGTTACATACCTCACTGATGAGATGACTCTCTAGTTTTATTGTATTGAGAAGAGCTATTTCCTCACCCAGAGAAAGACCTATCCTTTGTCTGATGCCAAGAAAGCCATAAAAAAAGAGAGAGAAAATGCTGACCAAGAGGAGTGGCACATCCAGCTTAATCACTCCTTCCAATTAAAATGATATAAAATAAGGCATTCACTGGGCCATTCAGGCAGAACACAACTTCCCAAGCACAGACACACCTAATGGTTCCCAAGAGTCTGCTTCCTAAGTGCACTCTAAGAGCAGGACCATGACATCAGTTGCTGAGATGTCCTGGAGGCAACTTGGAGCTGGCTGACGGCACGAACTGTGCGTATGGATCAGAAGTTTCCCAAGCACTGCCTTGACTTTCCAGTATACCAACCTCAAAATAACAGAAGCCAGGGTTTGTGGTGATAGACTTCTGTCTCCAGCCATGACTGGGGCAGAACTGTGGTCTGTCTTTCAAAACTCCCAAGGCTGACTTCTGAGCCTGTTAAAAGCTAAGTACTTAAGCTTGGATAGGGACCTGTGGGGGACAGTGGGACATCCATCAGGAGGCTTCCTTTATTTTAGTGCGGAGGGTGGGGGTGGGGAGGGGGGTCAGCTCAGTCAAATGTAAAATTCTCCCACATAATTGGTTCCGTTGTTGTTATTTTGTTCTGGTTTTCGGGCCCCTTCAGATACTGTAGCAGCCACAACCTCCTATTAAGGTGCAAACACTGAAGGGGCCTTAGCTCTTCCCCACCCTTAGGAAGGCAAGAATGGACTAAGAAAAATCCCCTAGGGGTGGCTTTAGACCAGGGACTCAGCAGGTTAAATGCCTCTTCTGCAGTCAAGACCAAAGCACCCCTAAGTCTACCACAACCCATACATTATGTCATGAGATGTCTGTTTTTCTAGAAACCTCTCCCCTGTTTGACATCCATTTGTGGCTCAAAAGCTGGCCTTCCCTCCATCACTGGGCTCATGCATGGCCCCTGGCCTCCACTTGTGTAGTTCTCACCAGAGGGGATCTTTGCCAAGGGACACGGGGAATAAACACCAGGGGACAGTTTTTGTTGTCATGACTAGAACGGGAAGAAGGGGATACCATGAGAAAATCCTCAAATGCAGAGGACAGTCACTCACTACAGAGTTCTCTTGTCACGGTGCCACGTGTCATGGAGAGAGGACTCTGCTCCAGCCATGCCAGACAGCTGCTGTTTCTGACCATACCAGACCTTCTCACATGCCTTTGTGCCCAAACACAGGCTTTGCCCTTTAGCTGTAGCGCCTACTTCTACCCTGGCTGCTCAGAAAATTACCATTTCCCATCCAGGTTCCAACTCAGAATTTCACCTCCTCTGTACTGTCTCTCCTGGATCACTACCCTGGTTTGGTTTGGTTTTGTCAACTTACTTGACATAAACTAGAGTGGCCTGGGATGAAGAACTTCAGTTAGGTCAGTCTATAGAGCATTTTCTTGATTAATGGTTGATGTGGGAGGGTCCAGCCCATGGTGGGCAATACTTGTTCAGGTAGCTCTGGGTGTGATAAAGGAGCAAGCTGAGCAAGCCATGGAAGGAAGCCAGTAAACGGCATTGCCCTATGGTCTCTGGTTCTGTTTCTGCCTTGATTTCCCCTGCTGATGGGCTGTAAGCTATAAGCCATATAAATGTTCTCCTTCCCAAGTCTACTTTTGGTCAGTGTTTTATCACAACAATAGAAAGCTAAGACTGTCACAGATCTGACTGTTTCTTCTGTGCCTACAGAGATTCTGGTACATAACTTATTAGAATACTCAAACCTGAAATGGTCTGCCACCTGCTAGCAGTTCAATCCAAACCTTATTCATCACTTATCCCTAATGTGCCCATCTGGTAATCAATTGCTATTCTGCAAATCAATCAGAGAACAAATGGAAATTTTGCACATACTTGCTAGACTCGCTTGCAGCTATGTCTAGGGATTAACAGTGTCCCAACATTAAAACTGTGGCAAATGTTTCTAAGAGGCCTGTAATACAGACAGGCACTATGCAAGGCAAGTGGTACATGAATTAGTACATTTCACCCACTATTATTATTATATTACATGTAAGAAAAGAGAGGCATCAAGAAGTTAGGTCACTTGCCTGAGGTCTAGCAGAGCTGATAGTCATCTCAGGAAATCTAGCTCTACAGACTAGTTCTTCAATAGTCAGGTCAACACAGTCACACAAATAGTCAACATTTCAGCTATCCAACACCTCTGGAAAATGCAAGAGATACTCTAGAGGACCACAGAATCATGAAGTGTCCATCAGCTCCTGCACCCTGCCTGAAAGATGGCTTATGGAGATTACACGACCACCCAACCTCTAAAACTGTAATGGCAAGAAAAGCAACCTCCTTGGGCCATTGACAGACATATGTGCCCAAGAAAATCATGATACAGGAAAATTCAAAAAGCATATTCAAAACATCCCTTACCTTGTTCATGCTGCAGTGATGGGCACAAGGGATCAGACATGTCACAGTGTGAAGCAGCTCCTGAAGGTCCTTCTTGTTCCAGAACCCTCACTTCCTGAAGCAGACAGCTGCATTATAAACACAAGCAAGAAACTCATTAGGCCCAGGAAAACTCAGTGAAGTTCCTCCCGTGTCCAGCAGAATTGTCTGCCATGACTCTAGCCACTCATGCTATTCAGCTGGACAGCCACATGGACCTATTGAGCCCTGGGTTCTCAGGGCAGCAGGGAAGGCACCGAGGACAGCACACAGTAGTGCCGCTCACATTCTAGCTTCTTAGTGTTCTCAAGGAGATGAAAGCCTAAACCAAGAAATAACTCGGGAAACTGAGGGCTGTTTTTAAACTTGTATACAATTTAAATTAAAATAACAAAGGCATTTAGTAGCCACCATATTGGATAGTGCAGGTCTAGGCAGTCATGTTTAGAGTCCCAGGGCATGCCCGTGGCTCAGAGGACTACATACCATGGCTACAGAGCCATAGGGACAAGGGTATTCTTTGAAATAACCAATTATTGAGCACTGACTAAGGGCTAGGAGCTGAGGCACTGGTGAGCAAAGCCAACGACTTAGGAATTTCTAGCTGGTACTTGGATATCTTTAATAAAGGGAAGAAACCGTTGAGTGGCAGCAGTACCGTGTGCCAGACCTTAGTGCCCTTCCCTACCGACCCCAAGGAGTTGAGGAACCAGTGGGCAGAGGTCAGAGCCCGGCTGCATCATCCTCAGGACTGATATGTAGAAGCTCCTTGGCAGGTAACACTCCACCAAGGATTTTAAGAAGTTGGTTTGCCATCAGCCAAATGAACAAAGTAATCCAGTACCCCCACACCCCTCCAAAACCAGACTAAGGATCTGTTTTGGATTGTGCTATTGGTTCTTTACAGAGTTTTAAATTATTTTAATTAACTTCACATTTTGGAATAAAACTGTGGTATGGTTCCAGGGCTTTTGGTTTGTCAAATATCAAACGAAAACAGGAGTAGATGTGTGGCTTTTTCCCTTGAAAGATGGTCACAGAGCTACAAGAGGAAAGCAGTGCACTGTCCAGTACACTGATAGTGCATCATCTCCTCAGAGGCTGCATCTACAAAGTATTTCAATGTCTGAATCTTTCTGTGAAAAATGGAATTAGAGACTTAACTAGAACTATAGTGATTTAATAGTAAAAATCACAGACTCTCAATGGCCCACCACAGCCCCTTCTGTTCTTAGTCCTCTATCTTTGTCTACTGAGAATACACATTCACTGAGGCCAGGATGCAAGGTGCAATGCTATATTCCCCATACTGACACTTTCCATACTATGAGAAGTATTTTGCAATTGTGTTTTCAAAAGGTAAATTCTTTTTTTTTTTTTTTTTTTTTTTTTTTTTTTTTTTTTTTTGGTTTTTTCGAGACAGGGTTTCTCTGTGTAGCTTTGCGCCTTTCCTGGAGCTCACTTGGTAGCCCAGGCTGGCCTCGAACTCACAGAGATCCGCCTGGCTCTGCCTCCCGAGTGCTGGGATTAAAGGCGTGCGCCACCACGCCCGGCTCAAAAGGTAAATTCTTAATCTGCATATACTACTATCCAGTGTACATAATGTTATATACCTTTTAAAAAAATAAATAAATAAACCAGGAGAGAAGGTAATGCCATTGCCAATCATGGCAGACAGAGATTTGAAAGAAAATGGCATGCCAGCCTCAGTAGAAACACACCTTAGCAACAGTACTCAAGGGAGGATCCCAGCACCCCATCTCTGCAGGGTGAGTCCACACAGACATCTCCATAGGTACGCAATGTCTGGGCAACAGTGGCTTCAACGGCATAAAAATTCAGTATCCAATTGACTAAAAGATGAATGAAAAATGATGAAAAATAACTGAATTACCAGAAGCAGTGGCTAAGGGATTTCTGACCTTTAAAGTAGAAACTCTATACATGTTGTTTCTTACTTAGTACATGTATTGATCCATTTCAAATCCAGCCTATCACATAACTGGAAAGCTTGTCCCCATTCCTTACAGAGATGTCTAATGTCACAAAATGTCACTTTATTGTTTACACTGGCACACAGGAAATGGCACAATGTCTTAACTGACAGACAAAGATGCTCGGCCAGCTACCAAATAACCCAGCTTTTATTCCCCACAGTCCTCAATCCTTGGAATCTGAACACACGGTTCTCAGTAAACTAACTGTCCTGTCCCTCCCTGTTCCTCCCTCAGGTGTTCTTAGGTCATCTGCATGTACGCCATTCTACAACCAAGCCAGACTAAAACTTCTTTGATGGACATATAAGTGACATAGAGAGTTCTTTACTCTCACTCATGAACACACTATTGACATGGGATTGAAAACAATCTTGATAACTATTAGCCTTAGAGGTTTTTTCTTTTCTTTTCTTTTTTTTTTTTAAGGAAAAATATTTTAGTGCCAGGGTTTAAATCTTTTTTTAAAAAATTAATGTGTGTGTGTGTGTGTGTGTGTGTGTGTGTGTGTGTTGGGTGGAAGGAGTGAAGAGCATGCATGTACATATGGGTGCCCCTGCCCATGCATGCACATGGCATGCACACGGCTTTGGTGTCTTCTTCAAGTGTTCTACACCTTCTTTTCTGAGACAGGGTATTTTACTGAACCTGTTGCTCACCTATGGGCTAGAATGGCTGACCAGCGATGCCCCAGGTCCTCCTATCTCTGCTGCCCACCGCTGGGATTAAAGGTATGGTCTGCAAAGCACTGCCATGACCAGCGTTTGACATGGGTTCTGGGATTCTAACTGAGACTTTCATGCTTGCCCAACGAGCACTCGAGCCACTGAGCTGTCTCCCTCCCAGGGTTGTAGATTTTCTTCAACACTTACTGGGAAGAACACACAGCTGTTTAGTAGTTACAAGTATACAGTGTGTTTTCTGATTAATGCTCTCAGTCCTGACGTCAATGTAAGAGAGTTTTCCTAACCAGACACAAGGATGTGAAAAGTCCTTTGGGTCATGCTATAATAAGCTGGAGACTCTGGGCTAGAGGTGACTTCCTTTTGAGATGCTATGGAATTTAAACAGGTACAAAGAGCAAAGTAAACCCCACATGCTCTCTGCCAATAAAATACATGCACACATGTGTGTGTATATATATGATATATATAATATATATGTATATTATATACATCATATATATCATATATATGACCACTGCTAATAGAAAATACCTTGGTGAATAGATGACACTTTTAGAAACTGGGTCAGCTCATTTGTGGACAGCAACCAGAAAAATTGGCCTTGTTCTATCAAATATTCCCATCTCTGCTGAAACATGGAAAACCTGGCTGTCCCACAGTCAATTTGCCTATGAAGCAGTACAGAAAGGCCTACAGCTTAAAAACACAACCTGCTCTCTTAAGTACAAACCATTAAGACACAACCTGCCCAAGATATCATAACAGAATCAAGGGTGTCTTCACTCAATTTCTAAATATTTTCTTTTTCTTTCAAGTTGAGATCCTCTTGTATTGAGCAAAATTAAGTAGAGATTTAAAGGGTGCCTTTAGGAAACCAATCCCATATGCCATTGTGTTTCCTAGTCAGCTGATCCTGACAAAACTGACCCACTGGTTAATAAAGTCTGTGTTCAACCCTACACAACTAAAAGGCCAATGAAACGTAAACCTTCAAGGTGAGTAGAAGAAGTGGGAATGAGCGTGAAGGATGGGGACATGGCAAGTCTAAGAAGAAGGCAGGGGAGCTGGGCTGTGGCTCAGCAGCAGAGCACCTGCTCAGGATGCTCAAGGCTCCAGGTTTAAGTCCCAGTTTCAAGGAGGGAGGAAAGGAAGGAAGAAGGTAGACAGGTAGTGGGTGGGGTTGAAAGTTTCCAAATAAGTGAAAAGTAAGGATCAGGTAAGCAAATAAAACAGCACTGGCAATATAGCCAAGTGCCCCTCACCAGCCAAGTCCTCTCTATGGTGGGGACTGGTAGATTCAGGTTCTTGGTGAGAATCCCACATCGGGTGGCATTTCTAGGGTTATATACGCTCATGGTTTGGGCGTCTTGGGCCTCAGCAAGTGGGAGTTGGAGAAAGGTGAAGACTGGGTCTACCTGTTTCACCACTATTTACCAACAACCTCCACCTACAGTGAGACCTGTTTCACCTTGGATCACTGCTAAGACGCTTTGAGGTATGATAAGAACAGAATAAGCCAGCTTGATTCCATCCTCCTTCCTCTAAGGGAAGCTTAAGAGTGTCAAGAGCTGTTTCTTTGTGTGCCATGTCTTGGCCCTTGAAAAACGCTGTTGATACTGACAGTTGAGAATGGAATATGCTGACTCGGGCTTTTCTCCCCTCTCTAATGCTCCTCTCCCTCCCCAAGTGTTTATTCTAGAAGCCTTTTGTAATCTGTCTCAAAGCTGGGTAGCTCAGGCTCTCCAAAGTGATATAGGCCAATGCAAGCAAGCACCTCACTATTCACAGTGTTAAAGATGTCCCTTGCTGGCTTTCAGATGCCATGTGCCCTGGGACCTTCGTGGATTCTCTTGGCCATGCTTTTCCCTACACTACACTCAGCAGTGTAAACAAAGAGCTAGACTTGACAGATAGACCAAGAGCTTCGGTAAGAGTGACTGAAGAATAAAAAGATGAGAAGACTTCAGAGAGAAAAGACAGGACACTCCTGGGGAAATGCCTCAAAATCCAGGACTTAGGAGCCTGGGCAATCAGAAGAGCAGGTGAGAGAAACCTTTAGTTGCCCGTTTTTAGGATTGGAGTACTTCACATGTTTCTTCAAGTCCTGACAGCCTTGAACTGGAATCCATGTGCAAAACTAGATGAACATAAATCCAATTTATTCCAGAAATTCTAATAGCTCCCTTCCACTCGAAGGAACATGGCGCTAGAATTAAGTACCCAAAGAGGAGGGGAAGATCTTTCCCCATGACACCTCTTCTGAGGCTGCTTATTCCATTGTTCCTGAAGAGGCAGCGAAACAAGGGGGGGGGGGGCTGCCTGAGGACTGTTTGCAGGAACTTCTGGGTGTGTAGCTGTTTCTTCAGAGCCACAGTGTTCTCACCAAGCCCATCCTGAGGCAGCAAGCAACCCCACCACAGCGCTGACCAAGAGCCTGGCAAGGTCTGCCACCCGCCTTGATGCCTGCACCCATCCAAAGCCAGAGACAAGAGCACCTTTCTACAGCTGTTACCATGGCTTCTTCCCCGGGGCCGGGTATGTGACTGGAAATTAATATCGGCATTTTAGCTAGAATATGAACTATAGTTCAGTAGGAAATTGTGACAAGGAAGAGGAAACAAGCGACTTTGTGTTATAAAGAAGGGATGCCTGCTGGTAACAAAGAAGCTGCTCTGGATGTCAGACAGAAAAGAACAAAAGCCACTGAGAAGCAAGAGTGCCAATACTTCCACACAACCTTTCCTGGTCCATACACTTGTGACTGACTTCCTGTGGTGGTAAAACTGCCAGGGAACCAATGCTTAGAGTCAGGCAGCCACTACCAAAAGCCAATCTGTCTCTCAGTGGCACTGAAGATGCCACCTGTCCCAGCTGCATCTCCTGCCGTATTGACTGTCCAAAACAAGAATCCAGAAGGAATGAGAAGAGCGAATGGTCAGACCATGAAGACGCCACCGAGTCTGCCACCTGGTGCCTGTCCCAGCAAAGAAGGAACGTAGCACAGGTGTTGCAAGTTCATGAGATTCATGAAAGGAAGGAAACAGTATCACACAAAGCAACTTCCCTGTTCAGTGTTAGAGACTTGTGTTACACTTTGAAATCTAGGAGTGGGCTACAGGGGGCCAGTGCACATCATCTACTACCCATGACCTTGGAAGTCAGCCAGAGGAGTTTCCATTTCTTTACATTTCCAAGGGTGGAATTGCTGAGCCTGTCCGTTGGCCTTTCCAGAGCTGCGCTACTGCGGCTTTGTGGGACAGAGAAACCTCTGAGGAGAGCAGCCCAAGCAGGGCCTGATGGGTGTCCTAGTTAGCTGTGACCATCAACTTGACATAAGTCATCGGAGAAGAGAGCTTGATTGCGGAATTGCCTACATAAGATGGTGGGCATGTCTGTTGGGGGTTGTTTTGACTGTTAACTGATATAGAAAGGCCTACTCCACTGTTTGTGACAGCATCCTTAGGCCGGAGACCCTGGACTGTAGAGGAAATCTACTTGAATATAAATTGGCCTTCAAGCCAACTAAGAAGCAACACCCTTCATGATTCCTGCTGCATTTCTTTGGCTGTAAAGGGAGTTCCTTGGTGGGAGGCAATATCGTGTGGAATAAACAGCTTCCTTCAGTGATGGACTGTGACATGGAATTTTAAGTTGAATAATCCCTTTCCTCCCTTTATGTTGGGTTTGGTCAGAGTGTTTTATCACAGCAAAAAAGGAAATTAGAGTTGTGGGCAATACAGTTGATCTGACCTTCAACTGTCTTTCGGCATGTGAGTGGAGTGTGTGATTAAATCTTTGTCATCCCCACCCCCACCCCAAGAGTGGAGTAAATTCTATCACTCATAACTGTGCTAAGGGCCAAATGGCATAACATGAAAAAAAAGTGCCCAACATGCAGCACTCAAATAAGATAGAGCCTTTTCTCTTCGGTTCTCTGGCCCCTACTCAGCACAACTCTATTCTGCAGAAAACTGCCAAACAGGCAATCACTTTCAATCATCCTATTGGATTATAAGTGTTTCAAAAGAAAATAACTTGTCTGGTTTGTGTAGCCCTCACATTCACAACATTTGTTGACATTGCCTTATGTAACAGGCACTAAGTAGTTACACTAATTTAATCACAATCCTTAAGGTAATTTCCTTTGATTTGACATCAGCTGAGCCCATTTTCCTTTATTCTATCATCTTCTAATGTTTTAATATTAATATCTATTGGTAGTCTTCATTTGGTCAGAATATATTTCAAGACTACATGAAAAATAAGAATAAAATATTGAAGAGTCTTCACCTAAGAAGTATGGCATCACTTTGGCCAGCAGAGTTCTGTTTTCATATTGCCAGGAACATCATTTTTTTTATGCCTTAGAAGAGGAAGAACAGAAGAGATTCCATTACCCTACTGATACACAGAGTCCTGCTTTAATTTTAGGAGCTCTAATTCATGTTTGTCAATGGTACATACCACTGAAAGGTGTATCATTGGTGGCTGTCACATGTACTAAGAAACTCTCAATCCATCTGACTATTTTAGATGGAGAAGCCTGAGTTTCACTCATCTAGGATGAAGGTTTAGCAACCACACCTGGCTTACCAGGTGTGTTATCTAGTAATTTCCTCCCAATTACATCATTCCCATCCGAAAGGAGGCTCCTTGGAGACTAGGGAGATAAATGAGGTTTACAAGGCTCAGGAAAAAAACAAAACTCCTAAGTTGTAAGAAGTTCCTAAAACTCATAAGACTCACAAGGGTCTTCGCAAAGGTTACATAAGCAATGACTTCTGGGGAGAGGAGACTTTTGGACAAGCTGAGCTGCCTGCAAGTCATGAAGGGAGCTGAGCTGCCTGCAAGTCATGCAGGGAGCTCCAGGGATGCAACTTTTCTTAATCATCACCTATGCTGGGGTGGGCTTTCTGGTGCTGCAGCTACATTTGAGTCATCCATGCTTCTGTAACTAACCTGTCTTAGTCACTCTTCTATTGCTGTGAAGAGACACCATGACTAGGGTGACTAATAGAAGGAAGAGTTTATTTGGGGCTTACAATTTCAGAGGGTTAGAGTCCATGACCATCATGGTGGTGGGGCATGGTAGCAGGCAGGCAGGGATGGCACTGGAGCAGTAGCTGACAGCTCACATCTTGACCCACAGGCACCAGGCAGAAAGAGAGAGCTAAGTGGGAATAGTGTGGCTTTTGAAACATCAAATCCTGCCCCCAGCAACACACTTCCTCTAACAAGGCCACACCTCCTAATCCTTTCCAAACAGTTCAACCAAGAGGGAACCATTATTCAAATATATGAGCCTATGGGGGCCATTCTCATTCAAACCGCCACATAACTTCTCACCTACATTCATGTTAGTAATCCCAATAAACACACTGTGCACAAAGCTAGCCTTGGGTAGAGTTGTTCTTCTAGTCTGCTGTCAGCGCTGTATCTGGAGTGAACAGACTTGTGCTCATGTCTCCCCAGGAACAGTCAAACAACACATGCAGACAGACTCCTAGAGCTTCCTTCTCTTTTGAGGGTTTGAATAATTCAGGCAAGTCCATTTTCCATGATTTGGTGGAAATCTGAAGTAACAGTATCATGAGTAGTTACTTCCAAATGACCCACCGAAGAGGGAGCGATGTCACAGGAAATCAATGGCAAGCACCTCTTTGAAGAAGCCAAGAGGCCAGTTGACTCTTGGATCAAAGGTCACAATTATAGGACCTGTTTTCTCTCGAGCAGACCTGGACAGCAAGCTGCACAGAGAGGCGAGCAGCTTAACAGGAGATGGATACACAGCTTCAGTCTGCCCACTTTGGAAGCCCAGCACGGTTCTCCTGTCTTGCTTCTCTGGGAAAAAAGCTTTTGTTGATTCCCAGAAGAGAGCTCTACTTGGCATGATAGGCTCGACTGGAAGACAGCCTCAGAGAGGATCTCTGAGTTTGCCTCAGCGTGCCTGGGGCTCAGAGTCAGCAATTTTCATCACCAGCTTCATCGTAGCATGACTTGTTCTCTCTGAGACGTTACCACGTGCTGGGGTGTAAAAACTAGTCCACAAACATAAGGTTTGCTTTGACCACAAGCACAAATGCTTCTGTACGCTGGACTTTCGAAATCAATACAGCTTGTCACCTACCATGCTGGCAACGAAACTTCAGGTTTATTCACACATGGTGCCCTGGAGCTCCATCCTAGTCCCTGAAAACTTAGAAGACATTCTTGCTGTCTGACCATCCCAGCCCCTAGAGTCGAGAGCTGACAGCAGTCTCTACATCATCACAACTGATGGCATTAGGGTCTTCTGTACCTGGAGCTTATATACTTGAAAGTATTGTTTGTTTTATCGAACACATAAGGTTCCATGTGCATGTGGAGGGAGGGATTATGCAAAAGTGGTCCAGCTTGCATCACTGAGTATATACTAGGCTGCCGGAAATGCCCTAAAATTCAAGTCTGCCATAGTTTATGTCCCATATGTGTCCATGTAGCTGCTGTTCAGGCTAGACCAAGTAATATATTCGTTGTAGATTCAGCTGTATTGCGACTTACTCTTTAACTCTTCATCCTAATGGTACCGTCAGGTGAGAAATATCTTAAGAACAGCTCGGGCCTATCGACCATCCTTAGCATCAGCCGTCTAGGCAACCGTTCTAAGGAAGCAGGTCATCTTTGTGCCCTCTCGGTTCTGTGGAGAAGCAGCTGCCTTCTATTTACTTCACCGTGATTTACAAGTGGATGACGGGATGCTAATGGTGGGATAAGAGGGAAGGGGTAAGAAACAGAGCAAGGCTCAGTCACACCACTGTGTCACCAGCAGGAACTGTCGGGCTTGGCTGCACGCTGCAACAGCAGCTCAAGGGACTGTCAAGGACACAGCCAGGCCACATCGTCCCTCAGGGCCCCTCTGATCTCATTAGAGCCGTCCTGACCAGGCCTCACAAAACAAACAGGAAATTTACGCCTGCCCCTTGGTGGAAAGCTGCACTTTCCTTCCTACGGAGACCACAGCCGCCAGCAGGGAAGGAAAGGAAGGTTGCTCCTGAGAAGCCTGTGTCTGCGGCCTTTCTCTCTCTCTGAGGTGGCGTACAAAGTGGGGGAGCTCCAGGCCCCAGCTCTGTGCACTGCTACCATGAGACATTTCCTGGCTGCTGATGTCAACATTCCAAGGCTCGGCCAGTAGGGCCATTTCCTCTGGTGTAGCTTTGGGAAAGTCCTGTGAGGCAGCGCTGAAGGATTCCACCTGCTAAGGCCAGCGGACAAGAGAGGGGCTGTTCTGCAAGAGCGAATTCCAGGCCTCAGTCGTGTGTGTGTGTGTGTGTGTGTGTGTGTGTGTGTGTGTGTGTGTGTTCTCCCTAAAATTCTGTTTGCTACCTAGAAAACTTTACATACTTTACATAATCTGGTATTTCCATTTTAAATGACAAGAGAAGGGTGTAACCTGTGAGTTACAGGCTCAGTATAGATCCAACACATGCTGTGGTGCGAACAAGAAACGACCCCAGAGCCTTAGGCGCTTGAACATGTGGTCCCCATTTAGCCACACTGACGGAGAGGTGTAGGCAGTACAGCCTTGTTGGAGGAGGTGCATCGCTGGACGCAGGCTCTGAAATGAGAACACTTCCATCTCTTCCGGTCTGCTCTCACTGCTCCATGCCTGTGGTTCAGGAAATGAGGTCTCCGCTTCCTGTTCCTGCTGCCATGCTGTCCTCATCATGATGGACTCTAACCCTGGAGCCACAAGCTAAAATAGACTCTTTCTTTCATAAGTTGGCCTTGGTCAGGGTGTTTTATCATAGCAAGAGAAAAGTTACTGCTACAGGATGCATGAGGCTCTGGGTTTAGTCTCCAGCAGAGTACACCACACACAGACACAGACACAGACACACACACACACACACACACACACACACACACACACACACACAGAGACAGAGCAGAAAGAGATCACTTTACATCCTATCTCACAAGTGCTAAAGGCCTAGTTCCTGAAGCAAGCAGTAAACTGTGAAGCTGAAACGAGAAGGCAGAGTGGTACTTCTCAGCCAGGGTGGCAGTGTTGATGCTGTCCCATTGGGGATATTTATGAATGTGTGGAGACATTTTTGGTTGTCTCTATAAGGGGAAGGTGCCACTGACATGTGGAAGACAGAAACTTGCAAAGCTGCTGAAATTCATACTCTCCCACCTACAGGACAGTGTCCATAATCATTACCTGGTCCAGACTGTCAGCAATGTGAATCAGATGCTCTGACACAGAGGAGGCCTCAGAGGCACAGACTAGCGTTACAACAAGGCCACTTCAAAGGAACAGCAATGTTGCTGTTATGTGGTCTGGGGTTCCCGAAATGCACAACCACCACAAAACTGTCCTCATTCTCTCTTCAAGTCTAACAATCCAGAGCTGGGCTGGACCTCAGCAGAGTGATGGAACTGGAGCAGCATGGAGGAAAGTGAAGGGTGTGAACGATAGAGCATTTTATCGGCAACCTTTCTAGCGCTGTGTTCATCCAGGTGAGGGTGTATCTGAATACTCAAGTTCACTGGTGACTAGCAACAGCAGGAATGTATGAGCTGATTCTGGAATTACTGAAACCACACAGGCAACTTAAACATATTTCCGTCTCCAAACACTGGCAAAATGTTCCAACTTTTAAAATGCTAACAAAATATGAGGAGCCATGGTGACGTTGACCTACATTCTAGGGTGGTTAAAAAGGGAAAAAAAGCTACATAGTGGAGTTGAAAATAAACGCAAAATTGCAGGGATGCTTCCTATGAAGTTACTCATGCTAAGTATTTTTGAAATGCCCCTCATTTCTAATTTTCTGTTCCAGTTTCCACGCATTTCCTATTCTCTGCATAGCACGCTTCCTAACATTTGAGAGAAGAATGTACATTTAGATAATTTGGTAATTTTTCTCTTAGGAAGCATTTTATTCTTTAAAACAAGGAAAATTCCTGCAGCCTTGTAAATGAGCGAGTTCAGACTTTATGAATGAGCGGGGACAGTTCCAGTGGGCTGCTTTAAAGGCTTGTGGTAGAAAGAGTAAGCAAAACTGATTTGTGAAGTTAATACAGCTTCCCACAATTACCATTCCAGCTTTTCTTACTGCCCAAATGCTAAAGGAAAACAAAAGCCATGGTGGGGGAAACGGTGCCCTCCTTGGCACCTCAAAATTGTTGCTCAAGCCACCTTGCATGGAAGCCATAGTAACGACTCTATTTTACCTACCGTAATTATGGTATACCTCGCAGCAATTCGCCACAACATCCACTTTCCTCCCTCCACTCAAGTCCTGCTCAGCGATCTCTGGAAACTATTACCCAAGAGTCCTGTTCCAGCTTTCTTTCCTCCTCTCCCTCCTGTGTGTCCTCCGTCATGCTGGCGTCAGGACAAAGCAAACTTGTATTACATCACAGAGCGACTCGCTCTCTCTAAACCAGCCCACTGGCCGCTTACTGCTACTGGAACCAGCACTGTCAGAGTGTAGTCTCTGCTCTGGGTGCTGCTTTACAAAAAGAAGTGTCCCCATATTCCTTTCCTCTGCTGAAGAAGAGGGGAGCTTCCAGCCCGGCTCCACCCATGCTGTAAACTAGACGTTGCCTATATACAAGGGACTCTAAGGCATTCCTCAGTCTAGCTGTCTGCTGCAAAATTCCTGCACTAGGCAGCTAGCAAGCTCCCCTGGCTCTTCCTCCTTTCTGCTTTGAGCTCTCTCTCTCTCTCTCTCTCTCTCTCTCTCTTTCCACTGCCTCACTGTGTTTTTGTGTAAATGATCTCACATGACTCAACAAATCCATCTGCCTGAAGCAGGCCAAGTCTGGAGCCCTCCCAGGAGGGAGGAGAAGAATTGCTTTGTGGAAAGGACCTGGAGCGCTGCCCTTCCTCTGGCTCAAATTACCCGCCTGTCAGGCCTGACGGATCTGGCTAAAAATAAAAGGAAGCGGGCTGTGAAAAGCAGATGAATGGGCTCAGCAGCTCCTCAGATAACACAGACCTGCTGTTGCCCCGCAGCTTCCCAAACAGAAACTTCAAATGTGCGACCTCTGAGTGCAGTGAGGTGGATTCCAGGTGAAGGGGCTGTCTGGCCCACCAGAGTGGGTGACACAGCCTGGATTTCCATTTTAGTCCCTCCCACCCTCCCTCTGCGTGTGTGTGTGTGTGTGTGTGTGTGTGTGTGTGTGTGTGTGTGTGTGTGTGTGTGTGTTAGAGGAGGGAGAGAAGGGAGAATAGAGAGAGACGTGTACAAGAAGGTTTCCCAGAAAACAGCTGAATTCGGTGGAGTGAAGGCTTCCCACGTCTTAAAACAATGTTGTTTCCACTACATAATTCTCCACACCAGACATTGTCAGCCTCCCTCTGATGTCACTTCTCCATTCAGAGCCTGCAAAGAGTTAAAAGTCCTTCTTGTAAGTGTATGGCCAGCGCCTGCAGTGGGTATTAAGCACTTAGGTTTGCGATGTAATGACACACTGTAACAATCTGTAATATGAAACATCAGCAAAGCTCTGGCTCTGAGGCTCGCTCTCCCCACAATTAGCCATATGTTTGGCTCCTCGGATAGCCAAGCGGGTGTTCCAGCATGCCATCTGGTTTCTATCCACATAGGCAACTGCAAGGCAAGGGCTGTATCCCTCTGGAGCTGCATGTTTCTTTTTCTCTCTCTTCACCCGTCTTCCCTTTCCCCCCTCCCAGCTCCTTTGGTTCCCCTGCAAAAGAATTCTCTGCCATTCATCACATGCAAAGAAAATGTTACCTGACCTGGCAGCAATGGAGCCATTAAGAATGCACAGCTGAATTGTAAACACGCCAGAGGGGCCTTTACATGGCCAGAGTCTCTACAAGTCAGTCTTACCCCCCACATTCTCTACCCCCTTCCTCATCTCCTGTGAGTGCTGACACTTGATCCAGCATGTTAAAAATAGGTACATTCTTGACAGATCCTGGGGTTGCTGTGGTGACCTTCAGAGTCACTTCACTTACTGACAGGAAGGCTTTAAATCGTCCATGTGTCCGCATGCACACACACATTTGTCTCAGCGTTCTATCTGCTTGACGTCAGTCAGTCTCACACAGGATGACATAGCCCTGACCAAGTGCAGGATCCAATCCCTCCTGCTCCTAAGGTATTCAATTCTATTGTTCAGTTTTCTGGTGGCTCTCTCCCCTTAAAGAGGGGCTGGCACAGGGAGAGAGCTGTGGCACTTTAGAATAAGAACATGTAGCCACCTTTAGCCAACTGATAACCGATAAAATGATGCTTTCTTCCTTCTGCATTTTTTCAGGGGTGAGTGGGGACAGGATCTCATGTATACACCAGGCTGGCCTCCAGCTAACCATGCAGCCAAGGATAATGCCCCTCCTCTTGCCTGCACCCTGAGGCCGAGCTTACTGGTGTGCGCCACCACACCTGGGTTATGCGGTGCTGGGGATCAAACCTAGGGCTTCATTCATGTTAGGTAAGTACTCTGCCAACACAGCTCCTTCCCAGGCCTGCACTTTAACAGCATGCAAGGATGGCCCATGCTGTTGGAATTTACAGGATTCTCCTAGAGTTTCTCCTTTAGAGGATTTGAAGTACTCTATTTGTACTTTGAAGATATTAAAATATCTGTATACCTGAAGATAATGAAAGTGTATCTTCTGACTGTATATTGGGATATCTGATATACAGAAAAATATTCTTATTTATGTAAGAACTGAAGCCCAATTTGCTGCATTAGGAGGCCATTAATTAGGAACTAACACTTGCCATATCTTATTTTAAAAGCTGGATTCTTACATGCCAAGAACAAAAGGAAGACTGTCGTTAAAAAGTGATTAGGCAGAATGTCAGATTCTGTCAACACAGCGGGGCTGGAGAGGACCTGTCAGGGAAGTTCTCTTCAGTAAGTGTAACAAGGGTGTCAAGAAGGCCACTGCCTGGGCAAACAAAGGCCACTGCCTTTGTGGCTCTGCACTCTCATGATCTTAAATATATGCTTTATTAGCTAATAGAGGCATTACAATTCTGTCACACACAGGTTTTAGAGGATGACAGGAAAGGGAACTTTTAATTTAGGAAGCTTTAGAAAATTAGGCAGATGAGCCCAACATATATGAATTATTATTTTAACACGTTCTTAATATACTAATTATTAATGAGCCATTTTACATTTTATTCTGGCTCTTGAAAACAGTGTAGACATGTAGCATCTCCCAGTGTGTTTTAGTCCTAATTCAAGGGCTGTGTGGCTGCCTGTGGATAGACTGACTGGCAGCATGGACACAGATCTTATAGACAGTACAGGTCAAAGGATGTGCACAGGTTTTCCTCGTAAGCTGACCACACAAGAGCCAGATGCAGGAGAAGGAATACTGGGCTGGGGAAATGGCTTTAAGCCGCTTGCCCAATCCATGCCAAGGATGAAGAAAAAAACATAGCTTGAGGCCAAAATAGGAAAAGTAAGGTGGCATGAGAGAGTCAGAGCTCGTACGCATTTCTAGAAAGAATTAGAAAATCTTAAATGATTGGTCATTCAGAGAAGAAAGAGAAGGGCTCTGAAGACTGTCCAACATGGTGGCTGCTGTGTATTTTAAGGCTATAGCGTGTACTTTCAGTGAAATGTCACTGATTGTGTATTGAAGGTGAGTGCTGCAGGATACCTCTGCAGTTGAAAAAAAGCAATGCTATTTATTAAACACATGCTGAGCATTCCTCACAGGTTAGGCAGTGCTGGGTACAGGAGAGGGCAAAGCTTTGGGACACAATCCGAAGCTTCTGCTGTTGTTTTTGAGACGGGGTCTCTACTATGTGGGGTCCATGCTGACCTTAACATCATTATGAAATCTAGTCTGGCCTCAGACGCCGGACCTTCCTGTTTCTGCCTCCCAAGTGTTGAGGTCAGAGGTGTACAACACAACACATGGCCACAATCATTACTTCTGAGGGGCTCAAATATGATGGGGGGACGCAACACAAATTAGAACAATGTGTAAGAGGTCTTTAAGATGCTCCCTAAAACATAACTAAGACTTTGTACTGTAAGGTATTCAGCAGACTTCTGCTTTGGTTAGAAGTGCATCTTTTGGGCACCAGGGTCCACATCAATTGACTTCGAAGCAATCCAGGATTTGATTTCAATGTTTGTATTCGGTTTTGCTGAATTAAGAAAATCCCCAAACAGGCAACTACAGAGATCGCTCACTCTCTGAACCATATGATTCAAAACTTGGACAGATTTTCAGACAGAGCCCTGGTTCCTTGCTCTCTTAATGCTTTCTCCGGCTTCAACTTGACACGAAGGATACTGGATGCTTTGCTATTTCAAACACTACGTGAAATGCCTGCTTTTGTGTTCTGGAGATGAACGGATGTGAATAGAAAGCTACACTGGTCACTCCAATGGTTTTGTAGTCTTACATTGTATAATTTGATAATCTGCCTCAAACTTAACCAAACGCTTTATAGAAATCTAGTCAGATTTTGTTTCAAATTTAGTAACTAATGTAATTACTTGAATGTGTAATTGGACAACTACTTAAATTCCCTAAAACAAGGAATATCCAAAACACAGAGTACAGTGACCCTGTAACAGCATGTGGGTTGTCAACCCACACAGAAGCCTGCAGCCCACAGGGGCTCTGGAGCCTGTGGCAGGTAATCCACTTGCTGAATATGTGTGATGGAGAAATTTAACTGTTCAATTTATGAGCCTAATCAGGCTGGAATCTAAAAAACATAGCTATGGAATTTCTGATCAATGGTTAAGTTGTGTGCTAGCTAATTCCAGCTGTCACCCGGACACACCTGGGAAGAGGGACTCTCACCTGAGGAATTGCCTTCTTAAGACTGCCCTGTGGGTGTATTTGTGGGGCATTTTGGTGATTGCTAAGTGATGGAAAAGGGTCTAGGCCACCGTGAGCAATGCCACCCCTGAGCAGGTAGTTCTGAGTTACATAGGAAAGCTAGCTGAGTAGATGCTTCCAGTTAGCCCGTAAGCAGCATTCCTCTGTGGTTTCTCCTCCAGGCTCCTCCTGCCTTGAGTTTCTGCCTTGGCTCCCCTCAATAATGGACTGTAAGATGAAGTAAACTCTTCCCTCCTTAATCTCAAACAACTTGTAAGAAATTCAGATATATACATCAAATTAGCAAAAAGCACTATTTTGAAGTTAACTTGATTAATCTAATTCAATGTACTAGCAGTCTCAATGCATTCAAATTTGGTAATGCATTAAGTGTGTTTTTAAAATTATAGTTATAAAGATATTTTAAAGTGTTAAGGTGAAATGCAAATTAAATATTTACAGAACCTTTCAAATCTCTCCAAGAACTAAGTAGACCAGGGGTTGAAGGCCATGGGTTTAGTAAGCACTTTGAAGTTAAAGTAAATTTAAGAGGAATCACTGATGCACCACTACATGAGGATCATCAGGTCAGGACCAAACTTCATCCAAGAGGAGAAACCATTTCTCATTGCCACGAAAGTAGAGAAGCTGAAAAATGATGCTCCAGAGAGCATCTAATGACTTAGACTCAAAGGAGCTGGGCCAATATTTGAGATACATTATTCATGCTTCAGTGTTTCTCATTGGTTAATTCTTCAATAATTTATCCACTCATCATGTACCAGGAACACTCTGAGAAACTTGGGATACAACAGTGAAGAAATAGAACAAAATTCCTATCTTTACGGAATTTATAATCTACTGAGGACAGATGATAAACACAGATAAGAGTCACAACAGCCCTGGTTTTGTTATAAGGTGACAAGAGCTGTGACAAAATAATCTTGGAGTCAGCTAGAAGGATGGAGGAGGTGGCTGCAGTTTTAAATGGGATGATCAGAGCAGGCCTCAAGGATGCACCCGATGAGCAGACCAAGAAGTTATCATGTAGATCAGGTTCTCCAGCTCTACTCCCAAAGATCCTCAAAAGCATGACTTGGAAACCTGTTCCTGGTCAGCAACACTGGTCTGAGGCCCTCTGGGTAATCCTAATGGACCCTGAAATCTGAGTACCACCGGCTTCATGATAAGGACTTAAAAAACATGTTGGGCTGGCTGTGGTTATGTACATCTGCAATACAAGTACCCAGAACCCGAGAGGGGATGACTGAGTTCAAGACCAGCCTGGGTTAGAAAGGAAGTCCAAAAGAGGAGCACAGCTATGCATTCTGCACACAGAAACTGTGATGAGACCAGGTGTCTGGCGATGAGAACCTTGAGGAGAGGGGTAGGAATGAGGAAATAGAAGCCAAGGACCCTAGGTCACTGGTAGCCTTAAGGTCTCTGTGAGGTTCTTACTCTAAGAGCACCTGGAGGGTTGCAGGCAGAAGGGCCACATGGTTTGACTCATTTCATAAATCGCTGGACTGAGCAGAAGCACAACAGGACTTTCCTCAGAGAAACCTCCTGGACTTTGAAAGTCTACTTTGAGCAGTGGTGTGCCTCTAAATGTTTGCAGTCAGCTCTGAGGACGAAGAACTCTGATTCGCGATGTTTGCCGATTTCCACGGTGTAACACTTCTGCTTCAGTGATCAATCGCAAGCTACCAGGAGACTCACAGAAGGTGGAGGTGCAGAGAGACGTGCACAGCGGACTGAACACTGACTGGAGGTGGTCCCTAGGCCACTGCTAACGTCAAGAACAGGGAGACTTCCTTAAGTTGGGTTGAAAGTGTTAACAAGATTCCATCAGTCCACATACATGTAGTAACTTCCACAAAGACAGACCCAATTCCTTAGATAGTCTATTACATTCTTTAATTCAGGCATGGGGTTCACACCACTGACCCCAGAACACAGAAGGCTGAAGCAGAAGGACTGCCTGAGTTCCTAGCCATCCTGAGCTACAAATGCGAGATATCGCCTGAATATATTACTACCTTCCCTAAGAGTGTTGCATTAACACCACACCCTATTTTCTTAAAAAGAATCTATCTACTTGACTGGGAAGTTATCTGTCATTCCATTTTCTCCCTACCAGAATTACTATTTTATACACTCAGAAAGTACACTGAGTGGGACTGGTCACGCAGATCACGGTCTGCCTCTCCAAGAACTCACTTGAATCCGGCAGGCGATTAACAGCGTCCAGTGCCTTGCAGGGAATGAAAGTTTCAATTGATTTGAAGACAGAGCCAAGTCTGCATGAGCCTTTATCCATTCGGTTTGCCACTAAGGAACACCCCCCCCCCCCCCCCCCCCCCCCCCCCGCCTATCAGGCTGCAGTTTGTGAATGACACTAAGAAGCAGCATCTTCTGTCAGAGAAGGGCATTCTGTGGCCTGGAGGGACAGTGTTTTGCTCCCACCAGGGGTCCCTTCATTCTCCACTCTGTACAGCCCAGCGGGTGCACCACCCACATTCAGACCCCAGGCAGCCAGACAGCACCGCTACAAGCTCGCACTCCTGCGAAACAATGGGGTCTTTCAGGCCTCACAGTCTTGTGAAGAAACAGGCTAGAACGTCATGGGAAAAATTAGGAAATATGGGAGCAAAACAGCCCACAAAACGAGGGGTGGAGCCGCCTGCTCGGATGTTCTAATTCCCGAACAAAGAGGAACAACCATGACAGCTCCCTGCCTGCTCTGACTCTGCCCTTCCAAAAGCAAAGCTCCCAACTCCCTTCCCCTTTCTTTTCCTGGGTGTTAGGGCACCGAGTCACAGACGGCAGGATGAGGAAATTCTAAACCTAACAGGGGCAGAGTTCGTTTCAAAAAGCTTGGCCTGAGGAAAGTCGTAATAAGCAGGCCTACACTCCAGCCTTGTTCTGTGATCCAAACACCAGTACAGTTACAGATATCTGGACATCAACAGTTGCACAAAGAAAAATGGAAACTCTTCATACCACCCCCACCCCCACCCCCACACACTTTTTAGGTCTTCCAAACATTCTTGCTGTTAAATCTGACATAATAGCCACCTCTACACCTCAATTATCTTTTATCACCTATCAAACTCAATCTCCTAGCCCAGGAGCTGCAATGCACTATTTCCCAGCCTTTGCCATGTATGTGTTCCTCCCACCAGACAACATCTCTCTCCATTTAAGATCCACCTGGGGCAATAAGGAGTTCTAAGTTAACCAAGGACATCTGTAAGCTACTCAGGAAATGTATCCTCTGCTTCAGTATGTTTTCATAATGCAACTATATTTTCCAGTTGATCATGTGAACTGGAATGTACTAAACCCCCCGAGGATAAACTGACTCAAGTTATTCCTCAGTTGGTTTCCAGCTCTTGACCATGTTGTTACCTGTAAGATATTATCAGCTTTTGAGCACACCACACCACAGCTGTTGTCCTTCCAACAGTGAAGGCGATGACCCAATATTTGTGGAAACGAATCTTAAGTTACATGAAAAAGAAGTTTGCTTTGCTCTTAGAAGAATATCACAGCATACTATAAAGATATAACAACGTCTTAAAGGTAAAACAATTTCAAAAGAAATGTACTTCATAGTAAAAACAAGAGTCAAATTAGGATGCAAACTTTGTGACTCTATCACCACAGACATGCCACCAGTAGCGCTCCAAGAACGATTCTGGTTTAATAGTATTCTTGGGGGGAAAAAGCCATCATCTGACTATGAGGTAGAGTTCAGAGGCAGGTAGTGAAATTAGCAGAATTAGGCACAAATTAATCACGCTGGCTGAAAACACATGAGAGGGGCTCCGGCCGACTATGCAGCCACAGAACCTGCCCCCTAGTTAGTGGTTCTGGCTGCTGGCTTGCAAACCCAGTCTACACAGCAGCTTCCTAGAGTCTGACTGGGCTGGAGTGGGGCCCCTAGTCCCTACCTATCTGAAATTCTCCAGGTGATTGACTGTTGTACCATACAAGTGGCGGAGAGGTTATGAGAAGGGCTCTGAGGCCATGCTATGTGGGATCAAATCCTTGTCCCACTAGTTAGTAATTATAGCTCAGTTTCTTTGTCCGGCAAAAAAGTGAAGAGAGTTGATTACCTCCTTTGTCATGAAGTTTAACTTAATGTATCAACTTTCTGGACTGTGGGGAATATTTGCCCTGATATCTAGTACAGGGCAAATGCTCAGTTCTATGCATGCCATGTGCACATGTGATCCGGGGCAAGGATGAGACGGCATAATGTATGCAAAGCAGTGTTCCCGTACAGCAAATGTTCACAAGTTTGCTGACTGCAGCAGGTCAGTGCACTGTGACCAGCCATCTTCAGTGTGGATTTTATCCTTCCCTTATCATACAGCAACCTCTGCTTCAGAAGCCAGACTTTGAACACTTGAAGGATGATGGGGGTGAGGAGGAATTCTTTTGCTCTCTCATTTAATGGACAGTGGGTCCCACTCACCATGACGGACAGTTCTGCCAAGTCAGGGCGGACACAAGAGCTAACTGGCAAAGGGCAAGGCGGACACTTGGCTATGCCCACAAGATGATAAATGCCACCACTAGACAACCAGAGGAAACGCAACCCCTTTATCTCCTCGGGGCACCCAGAAAGGAGCTGTGTTTTGTTCCAGATCATGGGGTCTGGCTGAGAATGAGAACTCTCCCTCTTCCACACGGCTTCCATCCCTGCTGAGGTCACACTCAGAGACACATGACTACGCCAAGATGCAGCGCTCATGGATGAGGCCATGTGACGGTGCCTTGTTCTCAACAGATTCCCGCCACCATCTGCCCGAGACCTTCTCTGATCTACAATCCACACCCAGAAGAGCAGGCTGTTTTCAGCTGTGTCTCAGACAACAGTCTTGGTTAGCTTTGTGGCCAAACTGTTTGCTTGAGGATGTTCAGTCCCACTGCTCTAAGGCAATTATAAAAAGGTTTAATTTCTCAATTTTGCCTTCGATATACCCTTTCACAGGCACACTACGCACATACTTTGTATTCGCTGCCCAAGGACAGGACACCCTGTCTTTTGGCTACTGAGTCTCAGACACTGAATCTTTTCACTGGCGGATGTGACCTTGTCTAGGTTCCACAGTAATTTAAATGTTCTTTCGGTGTCTTTTCTGCTTGACCTTGGCAACATGACCAACCAGCAAATTTAAATGATGTCGAGTAAAGATACAACGTTTGCATCCTGCTACCAAATCCCCATCCAATTCCAACACAGTGACCCTGGGCCAGAACCTAATCCAAAAGATTATAAAGCTACATCCTGACAGGTTGCCATGGCAACCCCTTAATGTCAACTCTTCCATGTCCCAGGGCTGCGAGTCTCATTTAGAGTCTACTCATATTCTACTATTTCATGTTATAACAACCAACTAAAATGTAATTTGATATGTCAGCAGCCAAACATAATAAGAGATGCCACTTGCTATTACAGCCAATAATAAAAAGGCTTCTGCTCCAAAAATACAGCAAATCATGGAATATTCTAAGTCTGGTTTTCAAAGAGAGGTTATTTTGCCAGATTTCCTCCATTTTAACTAATTAGTCCATATTTAAGAGAGCCTTGGCGATAAAGAGAACTCTAGTGAAAGCTAGACATTATTATTTTCTCATCAGGAAGAAATAAGCTGGTCTTCCAGCCTTCCACAGACACAGTATATCCGACCCAAAGTGGAGGGGTCTAACTAGAATATGAACCTTCCACGGGTACAAATAAACAAGTGTGCCTTCTACGAATTTCCACCTTTACTGCTGAAGGAGAGGGAACTACTTATCAGGCCCGAACTCCAAATATTCAAGGCACCCCTTGTAGCCAGCAGCTCCCCCACCCTCACGCTGTAGCAGTTCTCCAAAGGAGAACGTTTTTTAAGATATAATGGGGTTAAAACCCATCCCTTTATGCGTCCCTGCTCTCCTGCCTTACCCGTGACCCAGGAGGAGCACAGTGAGAGAGAGCTCCAGGACAAGTAGACCCACGTGGAGAACTCCTCTGAGTCATTCCCACCCACTGAGGAAAACACACTAAAATGTCCCCTTGTAAGTACCAGAACTCATTTATTTTCCCTGTTTCTCTATTAGCATAAAAGTTATTGAGAAAATGTCCATGAGGGTCAACAATAAGCCTGGGATGACAGAGAAATTAAGACAGAATATACACAAACCAAATAGTCAATCTCTAAGTCATGGTATTTTATACCATGTAAGACTTTTAATCCTAAAAATAAGGGTATTATACATACACTGAGGGGCTTCAAGCCACCAACCTTAAACCAATGCGATATCTACAATCTCTATGCCAGTTTGCACACTATTTTTCTAAAATTTTAACAGATTTCCTTTTTCCTTTAAAACCTGAAAATCAGCCAGGCATGATGGAACAAACCTGTAATTCAGCACTTTGGAGGCTGAGGCAGGAGGTCTGTGAGCCTGAGACTGCTAAGGGCCCTCTAGCAAGTTGGAGGCCTGTACAGTGAGACTCTGTCTCTAAAAGAAAAATCAAGCCCAGTTTCCATGAGACTTCTCTTCCCATCCTCACAATAGCTGCCAGAAAGTTCTAGTCCTGTTTCTACCAAGTCCTTAAACATCCTCTTGCCATTTCTAATCCTTAGAGGCACTTTTCTTACTTTGTGTTGTCTATTTAACAGGCTGTATCCCTCCATCCACAGGAAATCTTTTTGCAATGATACAGAGTATTATTTGCTAGATAGCTACCACTAAGCCTCAAGTATTTGTGCTGACTGCTATTCTAGTCTGCCTGTCTTTGGTCTGAGGGATAGGGACTTGTATGCCTATAAAACAGTTCAGTTCACACAGCAACGTGAATTCCTCATATTGTTTTAATGACATTTTGATTGAATGTGATTTCTGAGGTGAGACCTGCACCAGGGCCTCTTCTCTGTGTCTTCTCAGCCTGCCCTAGAGAGTTCCTGTGCACACAGACGCCACCTCTAGTGAAACCCATCAGACCACTCAGACTGCTGGCCTGGAAGAACATATATTTAGGTTTAAATCTGCGGTTTTTCAATGCCTAGGTGACCTGGACAAAGTAGTTAAGCCCTATGAGTTTCAAGTATTCAATCTGAAAATTGGAATAACACAGCAAGCCTCTGGGAGAGTTTATGTGATTAACTAATGTGCATGGGGTCCTTGGCAAATACAGGTACACCATGGTACATTCAATAGAGACCAGCAGCTGTCATTACCACTACCAGCATAGACAGTTTTAAAACTAGTAGGTGGCCAGCGTAAGTTTATTGTCTTTAGAGTTCCCAACTACACAGGCTCATGTGAGAATCCTCCCAGAGGCATTTCAGTCCCTTGTGATGAGAGAGTGCTACCATAGC
Organism: Peromyscus maniculatus bairdii; assembly: GCF_049852395.1. Lineage (NCBI taxonomy): Eukaryota > Metazoa > Chordata > Mammalia > Rodentia > Cricetidae > Peromyscus > Peromyscus maniculatus. Next base: position 57,611,221 of record NC_134853.1, on the reverse strand, counting down.
CCCTTGGGTCAGGCAGAGGACACAGCTCACAGTCATACAGTATTCACACTCTCAGAAACTGAGGGCTTGAAGCGTTTTTTTTTTTTTTTTTTTTTTCTTAAATTTCCCTTAAGCCTACGGGCTTGCTTTCTCTAAGCTTCTACCAGCGCAGTGACAGGATGAGAGCACTCCCGCTCCTTATCTCCACCTCCATCAGCACGCCGATGCCTACACCAGGGTATTCTGGGCTGTGCAGATTGGGCAGCTGGTGATGTAGTTCAGTTTCCTGGAAATACAGGCAGCAATTTCCTGTGGCTTCCTCTGTTTTTGATGTAGAGATGAGCACATGTAAAGACTAAACACATCAAGAGTCAGAGCTTCAGTCACCGTTTCTGTAAATGTCGAAAAACACTGTAATTTCCTCCTCATAAACAGATCAAGAGCAGAGGCTAGGCCGTCTCCCATACAGCATGCTCCCTGAGAGCCCACACAGTAAGACCGAGAGGTGATGGTGTGAACACAGACACATCTGTCTAGGGCCTGCTACCTGAACTGATGAACACTTCCATGAACTTGTTTACCAAAGCGACCAAGAAACACCTCCAGGAAGGTCAGAGCTTTGCACAAAACAGGCTGAGAAAGCTCTTGTCTGCTCATAGGACTTTAGTCAAGATTTCTCCAGAATTAAGAGGCCAGGTCAGAAAAAGGTCACGCTTTGAAGTGGAAAGCAATAAAAATGTCAAATGAATGAGACTGTTCGCGCCAGCCATATTCTAAAAGACAGTTTAGGAAGAAAGAGAGCCAGGTACAGTCAGTTGACCACTAGCCAGTCTCGCTGAAGGTGTTCATGGTAGGTGCTGAGGACTAGAAGGAATTCATCTTGGCCAACAGTCCCATAGCCTGCTGTTGAGAAGGTGGCAGAAGCCGTATGCACACTTGCACGGAGATCAGGTCATTCATGGTAGACTTGGAACGGCTTTGGAAGCTCACTTGACTTTGCCATTCACCCGCTAAGTTACCTTGGGCCAGTGATTTCACCTTTCAAACCCTCCACTGCCCCTGTGATTTCTGTTTGTCTATTCCTGGCTTGCTTTCACTGTGAAATACTGTGAATTTCACTGTGAAATACTGCTCCTATCCACCAATGGATAGGATCCACCGGTGGCTATGGCCAGTGGCGTGGCCCAAAGACAAGCACTGTAACAAACTGTCAAGTAGCTTGTGTTTAAGATAGCCTGACCTTTTTCAATAGAGAAAGTCTGAGCTAACACAGCTCACTGATCAAAGTTTCTGTGACCATTAACCACACAAAGAAGATGCAAGAGGGCCAGGAAGATGGCTCAGGGGCTGAGGTACTTCCCACAGAAGCCTGAGGACCTGAGTCGGATCCCCCAGAACCCACACACAGAAAGGCAGTGCGTGCAATGATGTGTGGCTGCAACCCCAGCTGATGGGGTGGATGCAGAAGGAGCCATTCCTGGACAGCCAGGCGAAGCCAATCGCCAGCTTCAGCCCCCTGAACAGAAAAGGAAGCCTCTTACTTGGACAGACTGGGGCTAAATGTAAACTGGACACTCTGTGGTCTCGTAAGAGGGGGCGAGGCAAAGCTATCTCCCCTCACCCAGGAGCATCAAGAATCTTAGTGTCAAGGCCTGGAAGGAGTTGAAAGTGCAGAAACAGGCTCCAACATTAAATATTCATTCCTACCACGTGTTGTTATTACCAAACGTATCTAACAGGCTCCGAGACATCCTGGCTTCTCTGTCATCTCTATAGGCCACACGAAATTCCCCAGCTGCTGGGCCCAGTACAGTTTATTTCCTTAGTATCTCTCTATTTCCTGCCACTTTATTTGCCTCATAGAATGGTTCCCTCTGGATTTAACCAGATAAATGCTGTGAGCTTGCTGTGACGCCACTACTCTCAGTGAACATGTGTTTTATATCACAAGAACATCTGGCCATATCTATTCATTTTGTAACATGACAGAGCTTGAGAAAGCAGAAATGTTTCTCCGAATAACCCCCAAATTCGTTAAAAAAAAAAACACCCTGAAATACAACACAATCCTTTCTTGCCAATGGTTACATTGCCAACTTTTCTGAATGAACCTGTTGGGAAACATTGAGATCCATGAATAAATTAGCTGTGATTTCTATCATATGTTCCAGTCATATACCCTCTGATAAGGAAGAATGGCTAAAAAGAAGGTTGATTAAGTCCCAGAAGGAGATCCACCAAGACCTTACAAGGTCTTGTGGGAACAGCAAATGAGTCTGAATTTAAAAGGCCATCAGTCACTCTAGAAATCAATGTACCTCACATGTTAATATCAGAAAACAGGGTCCTATTTTGCTGTTTTATGAATTAGTACTTAACAGGTCTCATTACTAGTTTAAAATAAATTAAAACAATAGATCTGTCCCTTAGTCAAATATATTTATGCTGAGAATAAAATAATATTCTATATGAATCTAAAGAAATTTTTATAATAGTCTTAAATTCTCCCTAGGGAAAATGCATCTCTATCTCTGTCACTTAATTACCCATCCATCCATCCACCTTAGGAAAGAAAATTCAAGGAACTCCTTAAAACATGCAAAGAAAAATTATAGGAAGATACACACCGGCCAGATACATTTCAGAAGTGGTTGCCATAGAAACTAGTCAGTAGGTTTCATTTTTAGAGTTGTGCCTTTGATAAAATATTAAGTTTCTTGGTGTATTCACACACACACACATACAGAGACAGACAGACAGACAGACAGACAGACAGACACACACACACACACACACACCAGCACAACTACTGATGTCCAAATAAATTGCTTTAAAACTATTTAAATGATTTCTACTTTTCAGCTGCCAATTATCTACAAAGAAAATAATTCATCTAAATAAGCTGATTGCCGAAGCTCACTCGCCTCTGCTCCCAGGTGTTGCACGTTGAGCAGAAACTGAAGCCGGGATGGTACAGGCATGAGAGAGGTCAGGTACTGGACAGAAACCTACGAAAACAAGCCGGTCTTCAGGGGCTCCTAGAAGCCTGCCAGCCACTGGTGCTAGTCTACCAGGCTAGCTGGACAAAACCCATTATTACTCAGCTCTCATTTTCCTGTGACAAGGTGGCCATTTCTCCCCCGTAAGAAATGATGGCCTATTTCATCATGGGAGAAGGTGTTATAACATTGCCATGCATGAGGCTTACCTGGTGTCTCCTTTTCAACAGCTACTTGCTGTGGGTCTGAGTCCAAAAAGCACACACTGCACTTCTTATTTTCAAAATTAAGAAAAATGACACATTCTAACACTGAATCAAAACTGCAGTCAGTAATTCAGACACTGATTTTCAAGCAAAGGGAGCACATTAGAAGCTGCAATAAATTTTTCTGACCAAAAGGCATCTGTGTTTGTAGAACAATGCTCAAATAATCTTTGGATTATAACCAATAGGCAATCAGTATGCCTGTGGTATGCCAGGAGAGGCCTAGCGATTACTTAAGCTGGCCTAGAAAATGTCTTTGAGCCATAAACCTGGCAATCTTTGAAATGGGGGCTGGTGGATTTCGTTTTCTATCAGCTGGGAACACACTGGCTTCAGACCAAAAGTCAGTCCCCGCTAAACAATAAAATCAGCAACAAGCCTGACTTCCTAGACACTCGAAGGTAAATCACATTACCAGCTGAGGAGAGGCGATGAACTTTCTATTTGAAGGGCAACTAGAAAAGAAAACAAGGAAGGATCAACTGAAAATGTCATGGCGGTGCCTGAGCCAGGTGCCGGCTCTCGAGTGACTGACAGGTCCCCGTGAAGAGTGAAGGGATACAGCTACCCCTCTGAAGCACTGTGGATCACTCTCTCTTTTGCTTTAAAAATGATAAATGTTTGTGTATAAATATTTCAACAATTTCTGGCAAAGTACATATGTTTATATCTATAGTTAGATATGACTAAGAAATTTTATCTATATGACTAAGAGATGATGATTATCTCTGGTAGGATCAAAGGTCATGTTTGTTTTTATATTTTCCCCAGGCACTGGCATTCATGATCTCTTATAGAAAGGAAGATAAGTGTACACTAACACACACACACAGAGAGAGAGAGAGAGAGAGAGAGAGAGAAACGCAGTGGCCCCTGAGTGTCTGTGGGCACTCGTGAATGTCCAGATCCAAGGAGGCACAAATCCCTTATATAAAATGGCACAGCATCTGCATGTAGCTCACAAATCCTACTGTGTACTTCAAATGCTCTAGATTCCTTGTAACACTAACGTAAAGACAACACCAACAGTTGTGCCGTCCTGTCTAGGGAATGACAAGAAAAACAAGGTCTGTATATATTCAGTACAGATCAATTTTTCCCAGACATTTTCAAGCACGAGTTGGTTGTCTATATCAGGGGGTGGGGCCCATGGGATCGAAATGGCTATGATGGAGCAAACCTCTACTGCTATTTCAGTCCTGCTAAGCAAAATAATGACACACATATGCACACAAATCATACAGAAAAAGAAAAAAAAAACAGAGAAAATATTTCTAAACTTCTACAGGAAATCTAGAAACAAATATGAATGAATATATTATTCCAAGTTAAACATTTTTAAATTAATCTTATACGTCACAAAAGTGTATACTAAGTTTTAAAAATTCAATGTGTACTAATTATGGCTTAGGTCCTAGGTCCAAAAATAGTTAAATATAAGATATGTTGGAGTCAATCAAAGGATAGTTTGTTTTGAGAATTTATCTTGCCTCACAAAAGAATATGAAGTGAGTTGTAAAACATTTTAACCACAATGTAGTACGTTCCATGTCTTAAAGAGGTAAACCAGTTGCATTCAAACTTTTTTATTTAAAATTTTTAATTAACATTATAAAAACTTGGAAATAAATATCAGAGACAGATTCAAACAATACATGTCAATGAACTTCTACACAGAACAGGCACTCGGAAGTTATAGAGCTTCATATTACATTTTCACTATGGACTAACTTAAAGGACAAGAATTTTAAAAATATTTATGCTAAATAAATACACTCTGGTTTGGCTTAGGAGTAAATCCATAATATTCAATTATCTCTAGCTACCTTGCTACCTGATTTACTATATTAAGAGAACACAAAGATACATAATAATTGTTCCTTTGGCCACCACTGTGAGGTTAACAGAATCTTACAAGACTCTCAAGCTAAATAAGAGAAAACATAAGTTCCAGTACCTTCAAGTTTCATCACAAAGTAAGAAGCACTGACTTTCAAAGCCATGGTCTACAGAACAGCTCTGGCTCCTCAGCATGCAGAGGCCTGTTCTGTAAAGTAGCTGGAATGACCATTTACCACATTAGCTTTGCCCTGCCATGGACTATGTGGCTTTCTCCTGCATCACAAATATCTGCAGGCTAAAAGATGGAAGCCAAATGTCAATACTGCCTTCTGCCAAACATACTTGAGAAGCCAGATGGCTAACCACTAAAATAATACATGATTTCCAAAGCCAAATGTGTGATACATTTGAATCTTATCACTCCTCCATATAGGACTAGACATTATGATTTAACTAGATGAACACATGCTTCCCATATAATGTATACAATATAATAATATGTATGTAGTAACAATGCTATGACAATGGTGAATCATTTCAGGGGTTAAAATACTGAGATGACTCTTCTCAATGACAGCCGCTGTTCGGTTGGGTTGCTGGCATCTATGGGAGATAAAACCACTGATCACTTCAGTAGCATAGGGTGGGACCAACCTACCCAAATGGCTGCACTTTCAATCACCCCAGACAGCTGGGGGCAGGTTAGGAAAGGCAATCATACACATTCACGCTAGCCTAGCTGTCAACAAGCAGGCTGGAGCTTAGGAATCTTCTCCTTCCCAGAGGTTTCATTTCCTCTCCATCAAACAGAACTACAACATACATTTGAAAATATAATGTTTATCATGGTGAACGCTAGTCCCAAGGCCTGCTGTTGAAAGCAAGCCAGGGCCTAGGCCTGAAGGCCAGGTGGGTGGGGTAGAGGTAGAGGCAGGCAGGAAGAAGGGAGCCTACCAGGCATGGAGAAGGCAGCTCTCCTAGTCGCCACTCAAAACGTCTAAGAGGAATTGTCAAACCTTGTGTTTGTTATTAGATATGATGAAATAAAATCTAGACGAGATGGAGAAATGTTTAACTGGAAATACCAAGTGTGGATGTTATATAACAAGCTCTCTTGGGGCTTTATTTTGTTTGGGGGTGTTCTTTCATTTCTGAGCTGCTTTTGTTTTGTTTACTTTTAGTTTTTTTTTTAAGTAATAAAAAAATACTTTAATTTTAGTTCAGTTTTAGGCTTATAGAAAAACAATGGTCAGAAAGTTCCCTGTCCCCTGGCTTTCCCATTTAATTGACATCTTGTGTGAGTATGATACATCATTTGTTATAATTAATGATCGAATACTAGCACACTATTGTTAACTATATTCTACAGTTAACATTAGGGTCTGTTTTCTGTGTTACATAGGTCTATGGATTGTTGCAAATGCAGCATGTTATTACATCATTACAATATCATATCGAATAGTTTCATGACCCTAAACCTGTGTTCTACCCATGCAGAACTGTGTAAGAAGTACCCAAACTATCCTTCAAAGTGGCTGTACTAACCAACCCTTTTTAGTACTTAAAAATCCACTTAGGAGCGGGGATATAGCTCAGGATTGGTATATTTGCCTACCGTGTGCCAATCCCTGGTGATTCCCCAGCACAGTGAGATCCACACACAAAGAACCCACCAATTTTATCTAAACAAATAATCAGGAAACATTCTCCACATACTGTCTGTGATTTAACTTTCAGAGTCTGAATAAACATATAACCGGCCTAAAACATCTAAGAGTCTTATGGTCTCAAAGAGTGGAACTGGGCATAAGGATTACCTTTAGAATTCTTTATTGATGGGCCTGGAGAGATAAGTCAGCAGCTAAGAGCATTTACTGCTCTTGCAGAAGACCCAGGTTAAGTTCCCACCACCAACGTCAGGTAGCTCACTACTGCCCAACTCCTGGTCTCAGGGGATCCAATGCTCTCTGGATTTGCAGGTATATGCACTCTTATGGGACATATAAACTCACACAGGCATACATACATACACAGAAATTTAAAAAGTCTTTATGGTTATTGAATTCTATTCAATTCTCTTTTAAAACTGTATTGCACTTATTAACACCCCCCTGGCCCCCGTGTGTGTGTGTGTGTGTGTGTGTGTGTGTGTGTGTGTGTGTGTGTGTCCCCACATGCCTGCCACAGCACTTGTGTGGAGCTCAGAGGAAAACTTATAGGAGCTGGTTCTCTCCTTCCACCAAATGGGTCCTGGGATGGAACTTAAAGAATCAGGCTTGGTGTGGACACCTTTACCCACTGAGCCATCTCTACAGTCCATTTAGATTCAGTTATTAAGTGGACAATTTGTGATGTCAACAATTCCACTGACTTTTGAACAGGTTTTTTTTTTTGGTATGAGTCAAAAAACTCTCAACCAATTGGGAAAAAGCCAACAGTCACCAATGACTGCAGTGAAAAGCTCCTGGGTGTTTGTGCTAGGTGTTCTTGTTGTTCTAGTAAGTCTTGTTCCAGTAGAAGAAAGTATTATCTTTGCATTACAGTCTTTGTGTATACTGCCCATCTACCAGGATAGCCCCACAACACTCATGTGCACATACATGCACATCCATGTGCACACACACACATCCAAGTGCACACACATATGCACATGTATATGCATACACATGTGACATATAAAACCTGTGTACATACACATGCCCATGTGCAAACATATACCTTCATGTGCACATACACATCCATGTGCGCACACATATATTCATGCATACAGCCACATGTGCACACACATACCTTCCTGTACACACACACATGTGCACACACATATATTCCATGTGCATAAGCTTTGGGCTATGCCTCATGGAAGCTGTCTTTTTCATAGGTACCACTGTCTGGAACTGCATTGAGCCTGCTAACTTTGACTTCTCCCTAACCAGATGGATTCAGAGCAAACTTCTACCAGACTTTCAAAGAAGATCTACAGCCAATACTTCTTAAACTATGCAAAAAAAAAAAAATGGCAACAGAAGAAGCACTCCCAAAATCTTCTGTGAAGTCTGTATTACTTTAACAACAATACCAGGTAAAGACACACACATATACACACACACACAAACACACACAGAAAATTAAGGCCAATATCCCTGATGAACACAGACTTAAAAATCCTCAGTAGAATACTTGCAAACAGAATACAGACATACATCAAAAAGATTATCTACCATGACCAAGTTGGCTTTATCCTGTAGTGATACAAGGATGGTTCATCGTACATAAGTCAATAAATGTAATATATAACATAAATGGACTTGGAGACAAAATCACACGATCATCTCAATAGACTCAGAAAATGACTTTGACAAAATCCAACATGCCTTAATGATGAAAGTCTTAGAGAGAGTAGGACTGAGAGGAATATATGCCAACACAATAAAGGCTACTGTGGTGGTTTGAAAGAAAATGGCTTCCAAAGGGAGTGACACTATTAGGAGGTGTGGCCTTGTTGGAGGAAGTGTGTCACTGTGGGGGCGGGCTTTGAGGTCTCTTGCTCAAGCTTCCCTCAGTGTGACTTTTAGTCAACTTTCTGCTGCCTTCTGGTCAATACGTAGCCAGCACCATGTCTGCCTGCATGTTGCCATGCTCCCTGTCATGAGGATAATGGACTGAACCTCACAAACTGTAAGTGAACCACCTCAATTAAATGTTTTCGTTGTAAGAATTGTTGTGGTCATGGTGTCTCTTCACAGCAATAAAAAACCAAAAACCAAAAACCAACCAAACAAAAAAAACCTAACTAAGACAGCTATATATGCCAAACCCAGGCAGCAGCATCCTAACTGGAGAAAAACTCAACGCAATCTCGTGAAAGTGAGGAACGGGATAGGGCTGGTCACTATCCCCACTCCTTTTCAGTATGCTGCTCAAAGCACTAGCCGGAGCAACAGGGCAAGAGAGGGAATTAAAGGGGCACAAAGAGAAAAGGAAAAAGCCACACCAGCTCTATCTGCAGTGATACCACATATACACACATACACAAGTACTTCATTTTTTAAAGGTACTTGAACGTACCCTTTCCCAAATTTAAGGAACGCCTTACCCTCAAGGCCAACAGCCTCCACATGACGTTCAGCCCGAGGCTCTCTTTACCATCACTTCTCGGCTTCTGCCAAAAGGGGCGGCTGCCATCCCAAGTATTTTCCAGTCCTGTGCCTTCCCTCAAGTGGTCTCTGTGCCCAGAATTCTTTTAGAGATTCAACTGTCAAAGTTCTCCCCATTGTTTGAGAACATGTCACTATTTTATCCAAGATGCTTTCTGATGTCCTTAGCGTTATTTGAGGGGTCACTCTACAGTATTCGGCACCTTTCTTTGGGGTTGTTCTTATCTTCATTACAGACAAGAATACATTTTTCCTAAGAGTTTAGGCTAGTGTATATCCTAGATCTTAGCTTAGAGTAGGTATACACTGTTATTCAATAAACTTTTTGTATGAATGGATACATAAGAGAAAAGACCTTACCTTAATTTTCTTTGTCATCTATAGCAATGTCCAGCACTGGATTTATAAGCAATCAGTAGATGAACTGAACAGCCTATGTGAGTTACATTTGGCCAGACTGTTCCTTTGTCAATTGAGAAAACAAATCCACAAGTGACATATCCCACACTTGAGACTTCTGCAAAGCCAGGGACCCTCCTGTATGCCTAGAATATCACACTATAGCGCATGCTCAACAACACTGAACAAATGTTAATCAATCAACTTGCTGATTTACTACAGTTTTAAGTATCTGAAACTCCCGATAAGGATTGCAAATCCTATCACACATGGTAGCACAGAGACCAGAAGAATAAATTTGATGCCAGCCAGGGCTAAGCAGTATGGTCATATAGCAAAACAGAACAGAAGTTTTCACATCATTAGAACTGACTGGTTATACTCTTCATCTAATAAAAAGAATGAAAACATTCACTTCTTTTCCTTGAGTGTCTTCTCCTAGTTAGAAACCGATACTGTGTACACAAACCAACCAGCCATGCTCCCTGATGCGGCTTACAGTGTTATAAAAGAGAAAACCATTAGAGAGACAAACTCATAGGTGAAAAATGAACTTAAAATTCTGAGAACAACTAGAAGAGAAAGGAGAAGAGAAATCGTGAACAACAGGGTGGTGCTCACCGAGGGTGGGGATCATGGGAAGGGCTTCTCTGAGGAAGTGAAGAATGAGCAAGAATCAGAAGAATGGAAAGCGAGGGTGGCAGCAGCTCAGGCATTCAGAAAGACAGACAGACAGACAGACAGAGCATGTCTGGGAAGCTCCTGGCCCTGCCCATGAAGGGAGGTGGTGGCTGAGTGAGGCCAGAGAGCCTGGCTGGAGCTCATGCCACCAAGTCCAAGAGGCTGTGAGGAGGAGGCTGGCTTCTGTGTGCAGCAGGGACCACCTGGGGGGACAGGTGGGGACAACTGAGTTGCTGCTTCAGCGGGACCCCGGCCTCAGGGCCCAGGCCATGTGTACTCTTTGGTTTCTATTCCTCTTTAGGTACAGAATCAAACAAGAGAATTGAAACATTAGGGAAGTTTATGTTTGCATATAAAAATAGATACATTTTATATTTTACGTACAACGTATGTCTTATAGATTTATTTTCTTGCTATTAGAATCTAAATATAAGAAAATGTTAACAGTCTCATTACACATATTTATATTTAGGTGTGTGGGTGTGTATGTGTCTGCACACAAGCACGGAGGTCAGAGGACAACGTAAGGTAATTAATGCTCTCCTCCCGCCACGCAGTGACCCAACTCAGGTCATCAGTCTTAGCACCCAACTGTCTCACTGGCCCAAGAACGTGCTCATCTGGTTATTATGGCCTCTGATTCGCAGATAAACTTCATCCTCAGGCTCAGGAAGAAATAAGTAAGTACGATCACTTTCCTTTACACTTTCCAGAAGTCACAAGGGAAAGGGCGCAAGCCAACACACAATCAGAAGATGAGTAACCATGCCACAGAGCTGAGCCAGAGTTCAGTGAGAGAGAGCATCCATGAAAGGGGCGCTACAGCCCAGCTCCCCTTCTGCCAGGCACCACACTGCGTGGACCCGTTAAGATGCTGGCAGGCCACAGGCTTCCTGTCTCCAGCACACCCTCCCAGGGCCCACAGGCACTTTTCCCTGTAGGAGGAAGTGAGTCTGTGCACAGCCGGCATTTTCTGCTTACTTTCTAATGGTAATATTTAAACAAAAAGTCAAGTGCTCCTTTTAACATTCTAATTTCTCATAAAACAAAACCTAAGATTTGGCAAAACAAAAACAAAAACAAAACCCAAAACAGAAAACAAAACAGAACAACAAAAAAAAAAAAACATTTAAGTGCTTTGCCCATGAGCAAAATAAACCCTAGCAAAGATTTAACATTTTCAATAATCTACAGAACACAATGGTAATTTGTTACAGATGGGAGGGTTTTAAGTCAGAGACACAGTTTTCCTCCCTTTCTTCTGTTCAGAGTGCTGGCCTTCTCTAGGCCATGTTCACCAGACATTCTTTTAAAAGATCCAAAAAGGGACCAGACTGGACTGGGCCAGACAGGACTGGACAGCACAGACCCAGACCAGACCGGGACTAGACCAGACTAGACCCAGACCAAACCAGACCCAACCAGACCAGATCAGACAGACCTAAACCAGACCAGACCAGACCAGACCAGACCAGACCAGACCCAGACCAGACCAGATAGACCTAGACCAGACCAGACCAGACCCATACCCATACCAGACCAGACCCAGGCTGGACCGACTTGGCCAGGCTGGACCAGACCAGATCTCAAGGGAAATTAGTATTCCATTAATTCTGGCAAATACAGATGAAGGCTTGAACTTCTGATCTAAATGGAAGAACAAGATGATTCATATGTTCCCTAAGGAAATAGGAAGTCTAGTGGCCAGGGCTGAATGAAAAGAACAAGGTTTGAACTTAAAATGAATGCTTTTTTAATTCTGGGCAAATTGGCTAGAATTTCCTCTTTACTTTTATCATCTACATTAAGTATATATTCTTTTTCCAGTCGAAGAAAAGTTGAATTAGAAAAGTCAGAATTTATAATAATCAAGAAATAGTACAAATAAGTCTTTTAACAATGAATGGGGGTGGGTGGGGGGTGGAGAGATTGCTCAGCAGTTCAAGAGTGCTTGGGGCTCTTGCACAGGACTCAAGTTCAGTTCCCAGGACCCATGTCAGGTGACTGCACAAGTACCTTTAACTCCAGCTCCAGGAGATCCAACACATTACACACACACACACACACACACACACACACACACACACACACACACACACACACGAGATGCACACACAACACACATACATAGAAATAAATCTAAGGAAAAAGAAGCAATAGTTGCCTTATGGACCACCCTGGCCAGGTGTGGACCATACCTGTAAACCCCACACTAAAAAGGCTGAGGCAGGAGGATTATGAGTTTGAAGCTAGCCTGGCCTACGTAAGTAAGACCCTGTTTCAAATCAAAACAAAAATCACCTTAACTTGGGAAGGCAGTCAGGTTTCCATTTAAATCATTCCACTTAACACCATTTAAAAATAGATTTACTTGTGAAGTAAGAAATAATTTTTCAAAACCACATCCACTATGCCATTGTTTTATTCACTCATTCAAGGAACAAGGCAGGGCTGCGGTTGGCTCTTTCAGTACATCACTGAGCACTCAAAATCCCTGCCCCGTGGAGTCTCCATCCTCCATCCACAGAACTGTGCAACCAACTGCGGGAGAGAATGAGATTGAAAATAATAACAATAACAAACATTTCAGGGCTATAAAATGGAAATTCTATAGATCTGTTACACAACAATTTAAATATAACTACCACCTCTGAACTATACACTTAAAAAGAACATACATATTGTGTTTATTTAACCACAATTTAAAAAAAAAGAACTAAAATACATTTAAAACATGAAAATTTCCAATATACACCGAGTGTTTACCATGTACTGGCTCCACTCCAAGCTAATCCTCACAACACCTGGGAACATAAAAGACCAGAAGGGCAAACAACTTAGCCAGAATCCTGGGCCTGAGCAACACCCGAGACACGAGCTTGGTCTGAACAGTGAGTTCCTGGAATGACAGGACAAAGAGAGACCTTATCTCAAAAAAAAAAAAAAAAAGTGTACAGTCGCAGCAAGCATCAGTAGTAGTACCTAATTGTATGTAACCCCTATTTTCATCCTTCAGTTTCCTCTGTGTGAGCCGATGACTTACAGTCCAGCTAAGGCCCTGTGGAAGGTGATCTGTCTTCAAACAGGCACTGAGAACCCACTCTCAATCACACCCAAACCATGATATTCTCTTCCTACGAATGGAAAAAGGAGGGCAGAAGATGGTTTCTTCTAAAGCAGACATTACAGAAACTGTGAGTATTTTTAGCCCTTTGTACGTTTTTATCCAGCAGCCTGGCTGAGAATAATATAGAAACACTTAAAAATAGCCATTCAGTTCTCTGAAAATCATGAAATAGCTCTGCACATGCCCAGCACCTGTTTGACACATCTTAATCAATGCAGCTTCTCGAGTCATATAAAAAGAGGGAACTTTTCAGTTCTAGAATCGGTCCCCTTTAGAACCAAATGTCTCCCCGGGACGCACAGCTCAGCTCGCCTCTCTCTCCCAAACTTAGAAGGCACAGCTGGGCTCAGTCCCGAGTAGCTAATGAAGTTGCAGCTTTGGCTTCCATTACCTGCTCACGGGGTGTGAGAAATGTCCTCAAGTAAGAGCCTTTAGAAGGACAGGGTTAACTTGGTTCTGTTTTCCAAAGTGACTTGGGAGTGAACTTTTGGAAAATGGTGATGACAACACAGGACAGTCTCTGGGAGGCTCCTCCTGTCACAGGATGAGAAAGTTCATTCCATAAAGAAATGAAGGAAGGAGGAAGAAAGGATGGAGGCAGGAAAAAAGAACAAGAGGGAAAGAGGAAGGGAGGGAAGAGGGGAAGGGGATGGGAACAAAGGAAGTAAGTCATTTAGAATCCACTATGCTCAAGCACTTTGGCTGAGCATCAAGCCTTCACCCACAGCTCCAGCAGCAGAACTACAATAGGTCTGAACATGTAAGGAAGTCATCACATGTCACCAAAACACGAGGATCAACTTGAGTCTGCCTAGGTGTCCTTATTTTATTTAACAACACAAAGAGTCATACAGTGTGGCCTAGACAGCTTTTCTTTTCTAGCCAAAACTGATGTAGGCTCATTCTCCTTATCAAAATCCCTCGGAATGTGAAGAGATATATAAGGTATTAGTAAGACTTAAACTTCCTACTCATCTTAATTTTCCTTCTTATTTCTTTCCTTAAAATTTGGGGGCTGGAGGGATGACTCAGCAGTTAAGAGCACTGGCTGCTCCTCCAGAGGACCGGGGTTCAATTCCCAGCATCCACATGGCAGCTCATAACTGCTTGTAACTCCAGTTCCTACTGTAACCCCAGTAACCAGATCTTATAACTTCACACAGACACACATGAGGGCAAAACATGAATGCACATGAAATAAAAATAAACTACAAAAATAAAATAAAATCTGCAGTTGTCAGAAAGCAGGCTGTCTCACTGCTGTATCATTCACTTTCCCTAGGCAAATGATCAAGTCAGACTCTCTGTAATGCAAAAGTCAGCGAATATAACCTGACAGAAGTCTATATTCCCAGTGATTAGAACCATGATCCAGAAAACATACTGCTATAAAACAACCACCACAGATGCTGGAAACAGATTATACAAAATAGTTCTGACAAGGTCAAGAATGGATCCCAACTGCTCAAGTCACATTAGGTGTGTTTAAATTCAAAGTACCATTCAGTCTGCCCACCATGGTTCAACAGCTTACTAATTCAACATAGGCTAAGGAACAGGGCTGCTAAAGGCTAACCAAATCGTTGTTCTCAAGGCCAGGCTAGTCACAGTCTCACCATGTGCTGCTTTAGTCAAAAGCTCATGGAGAGCAACTTTTTATCTTGATGCTCCTTCAATGAAACTGGAGAGAGCAGAGAGAAAGAGAAATCAGAGTGAGTAGCGGAGTCCTCTACGGGAAACAGAAGGGGAACTGAGTATAAACAACTCAAGGAATAGAACACCTTTATTGAAATGAGTGCAGCTTTGTCATCTGGACTGACAATTTTCTCTAGTGAATATATTTCTTATATCTACAAAATGAGATTTCTAAAAGGAGAAATCTGTATATGATGGGTGTCGAGCCCGAGATGCCCAAAGGCCTGCTCAGCTCAAATAATTCCACGACACTCCTCATGAAATGACATACTAAGAGCTGGTCTCTGGCTGTTTCTAGGATTTTCTTCATCATGTATTTACGTTTGTCTTTTCAGCAAGCTAGTAAAGGCCCCTCCAATGTTTTGAATAATCCAAGGGTGTCTGAAAGAGAGAGAAAGCAATAAGAACTCTGTATGTTCCATACTGACCTGAAATTGTTAACATGGAAGCCTTAGCCATTAAAAAAATGACTTCTTTATGGTCAAATATATCAAATATATGTGTGTGTATATGTAAATGTGTGCAAATACATTATGTTTGTATACTTATGCATACAGAGAAATAATTAAACATAACACTAATACTAATTTTGTTAAATTTTAAAATAAAATTATTTATTGTGTGTATGTGCGTGCACACATGTCTGTATATGGAGGTTAAATAAAGAACAACCTGTGGGAATCAGCCTTTCCCCACACGGGTCCTGGGGACTTGAACTCGGGCTGTCAGGCTTGGTGGCAAGTGCCTTTACACACTGAGCTGTCTGTCTCACCAGTCCTCCTCTGCTATTTTTAAAGTAATTTTTGCACAACGAATTCTTATTTCAAAAAAAGTCCTGTAAAAAGTTACACAAGATGCCTTCTATCTGGTTGGTATTTTAAAAATAGCTTTTGAGCCAGGCGTGGTGGCGCACACCTTTAATCCCAGCACTCAGGAGGCAGAGCCAGGTGGGTCTCTGTGAGTTCGAGGCCAGCCTGGGCTACCAAGTGAGTTCCAGGACAGGCTCCAAAGCTACACAGAGAAACCCTGTCTCGAAAAACCAAAAAAAAAAAAAAAAGCTTTCAAGATATTTTCATTCACTTATAAAAATTGGAATTCAGGTAAGTTAGTAACAAATCTCAACCAGCTAAGTCTTGAGAAACAGAACAAACAGTGACAGAAATCAAACAAAAAGATTAATGCATATTAAAAAATATATAGAAACAAATCAATAGATTCGAATGCTAATATTTAACACAGATCTGGGCAAACTGTTGATGACCACCAGTTGTGACTGGAAGCAAATGCTCCTAGCAGACAGATTCAATCAAGTATACAGAATAATTTGTTCATGAAAAATAATGTGCAAGTCTTCTCTAGATCTTCTAGAAATGATTCTGAAATAGTCAATAAGCATAGACTGATAAACTAAAATGTGTTCATAAGGCAAGGAAGGTTGGTGGCTCTGAGGGCAGTGTTCAGGTATTCTGTGTGGGGCTGGTATGACATCCTGCAAACTCAGCTAGGGAAGGAGATTTCAGCAGGCTTTAAAAATTGCTTGCTGCGCCTTTGAATTTTCAGTGGCTATAAGAAAGTGAAGAGTCCAAAACAGAAAAAGAAAAAGCGTTATCTTACGCTTCATATCTGTTTATTATATTTTGAATGTGTGTCTTAGTCAAGTTGAGTATCCCTTATGTGAAATGCTTGAGATGATCGGGTACACTGTTCTATTTGTTGTTGTTGAATATATGATTTATTTTTATTTATGTGTCTAAGTATGCGTGATGTATGTGTGTGGATGTCTGAGGAGGCCAGAAGAGGACACTGGACTTACAGACATTTGTGAGTCACCCAACATGGGTGCTGGGAACCAAGTCGGGTCCTCTGTAGGAGCAGCGTTTGCTCTTAACCGCTGAGCTGCCTCTCTAGCCCCATCACACTATTCTGGATTTGAGATTTTTTTTTTCCTAAACTGGGCAATGGAGAGTGTGTGTGTGTGTGTGTGTGTGTGTGTGTGTGTGTGAGAGAGAGAGAGAGAGAGAGAGAGAGAGAGAGAGAGAGAGAGAGAGAGAGAGAGAGAGAGAAATATGTATATATGAGAGCTCTTGAAAAGATTCAAGGTGAAGCAAAAAAAAATCAATTATGTTTCCTGCATATCTTATACCCACAGCTTGAAGATCAATTTTATGCAGTATTTCTGGTCTAATTGCATTTTGACTGTAACCTGTCACCTAGTGTCAAGGGTGGAACTTTCCACTTACAGCATTTCGCCATTTTCAGAAAGTTTCAAATTCTGGAACATTTAAAATTTTTGGAATAAAAATGCTCATCCTGTATCTTAGAACTATGTCCTCTAGACTTTTTTGAACAATTAACAACTACAACCACAAATATAATAATCAAAACACTAGTGCCACCGAACCCAGCATCCTAGAGGATTTCTAGGAAGGTGAGAACGACCCAGCAATCTGGCTGTGTGCAGAGCCTCAGTCGGTTCATTATCTGCCATTTAAATGTATTTAGCATACATTTTTAGAAAGCCTAAGGAGCTATTATATTTCAAGCTCAAAGTAGTCTCCTGAGGATTTACAGAACATATACTCCATATAACCAACCGATGTTTCCATCTGACTCCATTAATATGTCAAGACTGTGAAAATGGGGGATCTCAAACTGTTGACTTTTCCAATATCAGGGTGATGGCACTCCAGCTCCCCAGCACATCCTCTTGTATATTTCCCCAAATATAGTATCAAGTGTTTCTCTACCATAGTGAGAGATGTAAGAAGTCACTAGGGACTTTTTCTACCTTCTTTTTTTTTTTTTTTTTTTTTTTTTTTTACATTTTTCATATTGTTTGTGGCCACACAAGACTTTACTTTGCAAACTGAACTTCATTCTGTCTGTTCTTGCCTCTCCATGGTCATCAGGATTCATTCATTTTAATTTAGCATTTATTCATTATAAATTAAAATGTTATGGTGTGGCCAGTGCACACACCAGCCCAGTCTGGTGAGTTCCTCGGGATCTTGCTCACCTGCACTGTCTCCACACTCCTAGGGTTAGCTGAGCTTGCCTAGCCTATGCACTTGCCCCGCCTAGAGAGTTCCCCAGAGCTTTACTTGCCCACACCATCAACGCACTCCCAGGCCTAGCTGGGGTTAGACAGTTTCTACACCTGTCCAGCCAGGACACTGCCTTAGATCCGCATTGGCCTATGTCATTCCCATTCTCAGGGGTCCAGCTCAGCCTGTGTATCAGCCTAACCTAGTGAAGGAAACAGAATCAAACTTTCACTCAACAAAGTCAGACTAGAATCTCACATGATACACATAACCAATGAAAGAAGTCCACACGATCAGGTCAGGTCACCCAAACACAAACAGTATGACGGCCAAGACAATATGCCCCCTGCCAACCCACTAGTCCTACAGATACATTTTCTAATGGGAATTATTTAGATGACTAAAGAAAATGCAATCTGAAACAAAGACAGAATTGAAAAACTCAATAACTCAAGTAGAAAACTTGGGGGGAAAGCCTCACCAGGAGAACGGATCAAGTGGGATACAGAGTACCATGTCTTGAAAACAGAGGAACCATTTGACCAAGGAATAGGAAAAAAATGTAAAATCACACTGAAGGACTATGCAGGAAACATGAGATACCGTGAAAAAACCAAATCCATAAATTATGTATAGAAAGGAGGAAGAACCCCAGGGCAATGGCATCAACTAGATAGATCTTCAGGCCCACAGAAGAAAACTGCCCCCAGTTAAGGAAAGACAAATCCGTATGGACACAAGAAGTACATGGAACACCAGATAGGAGCAGAAAAGAAACCCACTACAGCACAAAAACACTGGACACCCAGAGCAAAGACAGGTCGCTGAAAGCTGGGGAGAAAAATCACAAGCCACAGATACAGGGAAACCCATCAACACAGCAGCTGACTTCTCAATGAAAACTTTAAAAACCAGGAGAGCCTGAAGCAATGTAGCTCCAAGTTCTAAAAGACCACAGACGCCAGCCCAGATGACTTTATCCAGAAAACCTATCTGCCACAATAGAAGACGAAAGAAAAACTTCCCATGGTATAAATAGGCTAAAAGAATTCCTGTTCACCAAGCCATCCCTCCAGAGAACACTGAAAGTAATACTTCAGACTGAAGAGAGGAGAAAGCATAAGAGGCCACAGAAAATAAACAAATGAGTCTATAATTAAAGAAACACAAAACAGGACTAAGAACACAAAAAGAAATGAATGAGATCAGTTGAGACACACTTTCCAATAGTAGCCTTCAATATTCATGGCCTCAATTCTCCAATCAAAACACACAGCTTAGCTGGATAGATTAAGAAACAAAATCCATCTTTTGGTGTCTGTAAGAAACTCATCTTGGGCTGGAGGAATGGTTCAGCCATTAAAGGGTAGGCTCATGACCAACACGTCAAGAAACTCACCTCACCTTAGAGGTACCACCTTAGAGTGAAAGAATGGGAAAAAGGATCTAAGCAAATGGAATCAGGAAACAAGCAGGTATTACTATACTAATATCTGACAAAATAAACTCCAAATAAACTTATCAGAAGAGATGAAGTATACTCCATCCTCACGAAGGGAACAGTTAACCAAGAAAACATTACAATACTAGATATATATATGCACAAACCATGATGCACCCAATTTCATAAAAGTGTACCAATGGCTTTCAAGTCACAAACACACCCTAACTCAGTAACTGTGGGTGATTTCAATACTCTACTCTCCCTAATAGACAGGTTGTCTGAACAAAAAATAAAGAAACAAATTAAATGAATTTGTTTAAATTTATTTAAATTTATCTTGGGTCTTTTGTACTTCCATATGAATTTTAAGATTTTTTAAAAAAAGAATTAAATGATATCATAGATTAAATGCACCTAACATTATCTACAGACTATTCCATCCAAACACTAAAGATTATACATTTTATTCATCACTCCATGGAAGTTTCTCTAAAATAGACCACATACAGGGACACAAAACAAATACAGAAAATGTGAAGTAATTTTATGTATCCTATTTGACATAATGAAATAAAACTTAAAATCAGTAACAAGACGCTCTCTAGTAATTACATGACACACTACTGATTGATGAATGGGACAAAGAAGAAATCAAGAAAGAAGTAAAAAACTCATGAAATTAAATGAAAGTAAAAACACAACTCAACAAAATCTCTAGGACACACTGAAAGCAGTCATACCAGGGAAATTTATAGCTCTAAGCACCGGCATTAAAAAATCAGAAAGAGCACAAACAAATGACTAACTGAAGGAACTCAAGAATTTGGAAGACAAGAACAAACCAAACCCAGTAGACAACAAGAAATACCAGAAATCAGAGCAGAGATTAATTAAATAGGAACAAAGAAAATAATACAAAGATTCAGTGATTCTAAGAGCTGGGTCTTGGAACAGGTAAATGAAATCGACAAAACATTAGGTCAATTAAACAACAGAAAGAAGGATGAGACACAAATTAACAGAGTCTGAGATGAACCGGGGGAAATTACAATAGATACCAAAGAAATTCAGGATATTAGAAGGAACTATTTTTTCAAGTTATACTCCATCAAGTCGGAAAACCTAAAAGAAATAGGTAATTTTTAAATTCACTCAAACCACCAAAGTTAACCCAAGAAGAGATCAACAACTTAAACAGACCCATAACAAGGTGATTGAAAAAGTAATAAAATTAACAATAACAATAATGCCTAGGCCCAGATGGATTCCTAGCAAGTTGAGGAGGAAAGGGTTTAGTTGGCTTACACATCCTCATCACTGAAGGAATCAGGACAGGAACTTAAACAGAGCAGGAACCTGGTGGCAAGAGCTGATGCAGAGGTCATTGGAGTTGTACTGCTCAGTGGCTTGCACTTCATAGCTTGCTCAGTGCTTTCTTACAGCACCTAGGACCAACCCAAGGGTGACACTGCCCACAGTGAGCTGGGCCCTCTCACATCAATCATGTGGAGGCATTTTCTGGATTAAGTCTCCTCCTCTCACATGACTCTAGCTTATGCCAAGTTGACATAATACTAGAACTGACCTAGATGCCTCCTCTGAGAAGACTAGAGCTCATCATATCAGAAAGTGCTATGCAAGCTGCCAAGGGAAAAAAAACAATCAATTGTGTTACCCAGCTGTGATGCCTATGAACCACAGCAATGACCAGCATGGCAAGATACACTCAACAATGTAAGAGTGGCACTTTTACCCTAGATGTAACCAACAGCTATCTCATTGGACTTAAGACCCACTCAATAGGAAGAAATTCATCTATGGTACTGTACATCTAGTCAACTACTCATGCCTGGAGAGGCCATAGACCCTAGAGGAGAACCTACTACTACAATTTTCCTAACATAATTTCTAACTACATTCTAAATATTACCTTTATATCTACAAGTAAGTGTAGTTCTCACCCCTCATCAAAGAAGTTTCTTTTGCAACAAAGGAAGACTATTATAAATCTAAAACTGGTCAAAATTCAAAGAATAAGTAACTGTGGGGTGTTCAGATCTAACTGATACATCTACAATGCAACCCCTATACCTAAGGCTCCGAGGACATCATGGAAGAAGGTGTGGAAAGATTCTAAGACCCAGAGGACCTGGATACCTGCTGCCAGATAGTGTCTTCTAAATAGAATATGGAAGCTACATCCATGAAATCTCAACAATACAGTTGCCTAAACAAGATCTGCATAATGACACCAATTGACATACTGATGTAGATGGGGGAAATTTCACAAGACCCCTCCCCTAGATGAAGAGCTACCACCAATTAATGGCTGCTGAGAGAGGGAGAATCCATTTTCTACAGTGCCAAGCTCCCTGATAGGCATCCAGTTCCAAGTGATCAGCCCTGAATACACATACATAAAGCAACACTAAATAGGCTGAGTAAGGTATGTGTGTGTGTGTGTGTGTGTGTGTGTGTGTGTGTGTCTGTCTGTCTGTCTGTCTGTCTATATTGACATATACACATAAGAATATATATTTAACAGTAATAATTTAAGAAGAGGTCATGAACTTGAAGAGAGTCAGGGAGGAACATAGGTGGGGTTGGAGAGGAATGAAGGAAGGGTAGAAATAATATAAACACACTTCATATATGAAACTCTCAAAAAAAGTAAAACATTTAAATTTTAAAAAGTTTACTGTATGGAGGACATATCTAAGAGCAAGTGGCATGAAATGGCCTCAGTCTCATCTTGGAGATTTAAATCTGGTGGCCAAGAGACACACACACACAAGCATTGATTCTGCTCTCTCTTCAAGCACCAACAAATGATGAAATCAAGACTCAAGAAGAGTGAAGGAAATATGGTCTCTTCACTGTGGAAATTAAGTGGAAGCAGTGGAGGAGGTAACACTAAGTTGGGCTTGAGAGAGCAAGATTTTGACTGACAAACTATAAAGAGAAGAGACATAGAAAAGAAAGCCAACTTTAGTCAGAAGAAACTCAATGAGTAAAATCTGCAAAAACAAAGATGAAGTGTGTGTCACATGCCATCAGAACAAGCAAGAAGAGCGTCTGGCTAAAAGCAGGGCTCATTCCTCTATGTTGGAGAAAATGTGAGATCAACAGATTATAATATTTGAGAAATGGTTTCATAAGGTTTGAAAAAGAATCCTCCTCCTTTTGCAAGTCATACTGTTTGCCAAAGTGCTTAACAGATGGGTCCAGCACAAAGAAGGAGAGGCAAAACGCAGCTGGATGTCCAGTGCAGGACTTAAAACTAGCAGCACTCACAGCAATAGCCGTGGTGATGATGCTCTCCCGACTCAAGCCGCAGATATGCCAAAACACCAAAATGACTGAATGAACTCGGGCGCTGCTCTCTCCCTTCCCCCACTAGTCACTGAATGTTGAAGACACTCAGGGAGAGGCATCCACTTAAATGTGCAGTTAGATATACCTGGGCCACAGCGTTGGCTGGGACTTCTCATTTCCTACCTCCTGGTCCTCCCATTTCTCCAGGAGGCTGTTCCACCAAACTTATATCATCCTCTTCCAGGCACACAGCTGGGCCACGATGCCCAGACTCCCTTGCTGCTAGCTGGTTACACATCCCTAAGTTCTACCAGTGAAATGTAAGCCAAGTGTTTGTGCTAATTTTCAGTCCCACAGATAACCCTTGTGTTCTCTCTCCTCTATGTGATGCCAAATGCAGCAACCATGGGAGTCACTTAAAGAAGATGGAGAAGTATGCAATACAGCTGCCTGCATTCATGAAGGACCCCTGGGGAAAATGTTATCTACCATGGGCTAACACCCATTCTGGACCTCTTGCAAAATAGAAGAAGAAGAAGAAAAGAAGCTTTGTCATGCCAGATGAGAAGAGTTAATTTAAACTATGTCTGTATATTTATACACAGACTTATATATATTACAGGATTTTTAATTTTTGTTTCTCAACAAGTGAGAAACCTAGCCTACTACACAGGGCTAGTGAAGTCATGGATCTTGGAGGAGAGCCTACACCTCCCACTTTACTAAACGAGAATAATCTCTAACTACATTCTAAATATTTTTCCTTACACACAAGTGAGTGTAATCCTCGTCCCTCATCAAGGAAACACCTCTTTGTAATGGATGGAGGCCATTACAGAAATCCACAACCAATCAAAATGCAGAATTTCAGAGCCCAGTCCAGCAGATACATCTATAAAACAACTCCCACACGTAAGGCTCAGGGAACGTTTCAGCAGAGGGGGTGGACAGATTGTAAGAGTCGGAGGATCAGGGTGTGTGCTACGAGACTGTGTCTCCTAGGAATGTCAGAAGCTCATCCATAAACTCACCATCATGACTGCCTAAACATGAGCTGAAAAAGGACAACAACAGACATGGGAAAGTGGATGGGGAAAAGCCCATGAGGTCTCAAACCTGCACAAAGAACTACAGACAACTAAGGAATGCGAGTGTGTGAGAAGTAGTGTTCACCAGGGAAGAGCCACCAATGGGTTATCCGATACCAAATGGTCAGCCCTGAAAATACACACACAAGTAGCATTCATTGTACAGACCGAGCAGGTTATATTTAGGAATATCTTTGTATATACACATAACGCATATGGTAACAATGAAGAAAAGGTCATGGATTTGAAGGAAAAGGGGGGTGTATACAGGTGTTTGGAGGGAGGAAAAAAGGAGGGGGAGATGGTGTAATTATAATCTCAAAATAAAAGAAACAGTAAAAATATCTATCTTAACAGGTACAAGGACATATTTTGTAATGCTTTAATTTTCACGGCCATGGGCATCAATGGTGTGAATCTTTTCATACACCAGTTTGTCATTTTCATGTCTACTTTGGAAAGATATTTATCCAGGTCTTCTGCCCACTTTTAAGTTGGGTTGTTTTGGTGTTAGCTGTCATGTGACAGAATCTAATAAATGGTCAAAATTAACCCTCACAGATACATGGTTTGCATGGTTTCCCAGGCCATAGTCTGCATTTCATGTTGTTTCCTTTGCTGTGCATAAGCTTTCTATTTTGTTTAAGTTGGGCATTTGTGTATGTGCAAGTGTGTGCATGCATGCCTGTCTGCTCACATCTGTGCGTGTGTGCATGTGCCTACAAGTGTGCATGCATGTTTAAGTGTGTGTGTGTGTGTGTGTGTGTGTGTGTGTGTGTCTGTGTCTGTGTCTGTGTGTCTGTGTGTGTGCCTGTGTGTGGATGTTTGCTTTTGTTACCTAAGTTTCTGGTATGATTCAAAACAAGTCCATGGATGTCAATGTCTGAGAACACTGCCCAGTCTTCTTTTCTACATGCTTTAGATTTTGCTCTCCTGTTGACCTTTAATGTACTTCCAGTTGAGTGTTGTGTGCAGTGAATGATGAGGGCCATCTTGCTTACAGAAATCCCACTCTCTAGAACCATTTAATGAGGAAACCTTCCTTTTCTTGTGCTCTTGACGTCCTTGTCAAATATTAGTTGACCACACATGGGAATGTGGTGTCTCCTACTTCATCTTTCTTGGGATTAGTTTAGCTATTTGATGTCTTTTATGGTTTCAAAGGAATTTTAGAATTGTTTTCTTCTAATCCAGCAAAGATTCTTGTTAGAATTTTGATAGGACTTGTATTGAATCCACATATTACTCTGGACAGTACTGGCATTTTAACAATATCAATTCTTGTGATACATGAGCATTGGATATTTTTATTTACCTGTATCTTCTTCAGTTTCTTTTATCAAAACTAGATAGTTTTCAGGGTATACCCCTCTCACATCCTTGACTCCATTTAGTCCTAAGTGTTTTATATTTTTAAGTGCTGCTATAAATTTCTTGATTATTATTAGCTATTGGTATTTGTATATAAAATGTCACTGCTTTTTACATGTTGGCTGTTGTATCTGACAGCTTTACCGGCCTCATTTGGTATTTCTAACAGTCCTCTGATCTTTGATGGTTTTTACATGTAAAATCAGGTCCTCTGCAAATAGATGATTTTACCTCCTCCTTTCTGCTTTTTCTTTTTCTTGTCTAACTGCTCTAACTAGTACTTCCAACACCTCTGAAAAGACATTCCAGATGGCCCTTTTCACTTCATACTGCATCTTATCAGAAAGCTGTCCATTTCTCCTGAGATCTTGGTGTCAGCGTGGCTTTGATGAAGAACTTCGTCACACTGGGTCTCCTCACACATCTGTAGTCCTGAGAACCGTTACTAAGAAAGGGTGCAGGCAGACAAACTGTTTGGAAGGTCTCTACTTCCTCCTTACAAGAGTGTAAGAACCATGGCTCTGATTCTTTTTAGGATGTGTTATAACTTACTTGTGAAGTCATCTGGCCTTGACTTTTCTTTGCTGGGAGATTTTTACTTACTGCCTCAGTCTCTTTGTCTACTGGTCTGCTTAAGCTTTCTCACTTAATTCTGAGACTGATATTCTTCTAGGAACGTACCCATTTCTTCTGTTATCTAAATTGTTGGCATATAAGTGCTACAATAATACCGTGTGAGTCTTCTTACTTCAGGGGTATCTGTAGCAATTTATGCACTTTCATTTTTTTTCTTTTTCATTTTTTTTGTTGCCTATGTATAGGTGCATATGTATGGTCTTGTACAAATATAGGTCCATGTATGTACATGCATAGGCCCTAAGGCTCACATCTGGTATTTTTCAATTGTTCTCTATCTTATATACTAAGACAGGCTCTCTCACTGAACCCATAGCTTGCAGTGTTTACTAGTCTGGCTTAGCCAACTTGCACTGAAACCTATCTCTGCCTCCCTGTGCTGGAGCTCTAGGCAGGCTGCCACACCCACCTAGATTTTATGTGGGTCTTAGGGAATCCAAACTTTGAACTTGAATCCTTCAGAACAAGCACTTCATGTGTTGAGCCATCTCTCCAGCCTCTATTTTCATTTTAAAAATTTTTAATATTCTCCCTTATTTTTTTCTTAGATTAGGTATGGGTTAGTCCATTTTATTTTTTTTTTTAACTAACTCTTGGTATGATTATTTCTATGGGTTTTCTGGTTTTTTATTTCCTTCTAATGTTTTTATTCTTCCCGCTAATTTTGGGTTTCACTTTTCTTTCTCTAATTCTTTCGGGTGAACCTTCGGACTGTTGACTTGGACCGCTGCACTGTTTCAATGCAGGCTTTTGCTGCCGCCATCATCCTTCCTGGAGCACCTGGTGTGTAGCTCTGGAAGTCTGCATTTCCACGGTCATTCCCCTCAAGATAGTCTGGTTTCCTCTCGGAGTTCTTTTTGGTTAATTGGTTGTTTGGGAGAATGTTGTAAATATTCCAAGGTTCTTTCCATTATTAATTCCTAGTTTCATACTCTTGTGGTCAGAAATAATTCTAGGTCTAATTTCCATTTTCTTAAACGTACTAAGATTTGTTTTGTGTCCTAACATATAGCCGGTATCAGAAATGGTTTTGTGTGCACGGAGTGTGTGTGTGTTGGGGGGGGGAGGTGAATTCTGCTGCTGCAAACAGAAAATTCTATGTGTGTCCATCAAAGAGCAAGTGAAGCTCAACACTGTCTTCCTGGTTTTCCGTTGAGATTGAATGTCGATCTTTATAGCATCTAGCATTATCTTACTAGTACACAAATATTGACGATGTTCTTCATGTTAGATTAGAAACATTTAGTTTATAGATTAGCTCTATAAACTAGGAAAAGGTCGTAAATGTAACAATGTCTTAAGGATGAAAGCTAGAGAATGCAAGAAGTACTTCACCCTGCACCTAAGAACACAGAAAGAAAAGGAAATGGATTTCAACATTCAGGCCATTGAGAGTTTGTTCATTCTTTCATTCATTCATTCATTCATTGTGTAATATCTGGCTGTGGGTCTCTGCATGTTTATTTATTTTTATTTTATGTGCATTGGTGTTTTTTCCTGTATGTATGTCTGTGTGAGGGTATCGGGTCCCTTAGAACCATCATATGGGTGCTGGGATTGAACCCAGGTTCTCTGGAAAACCAGTCAGTGCTCTTTTAACCACTGAGCTATCTCTCCAGGCCTCCATTGGGAACTATTAAGCCGATACAACTCGCTGGAAAAATCGTGTACCCCAAAGGAATGAGCCTTCAATCAGAGCTCCTATTGTGGTTCATTATCAACTTGGAGAATCTAGAGGCTGAGTGTGGTCCGAAAAACCAGTGCAGTGTGGCTGTGGCAACAGCTGAATCCGTTGACTATGCTTCCAAGTGCAGATCTGGATGCACATTTCCTGGATCACTCACTCCTCAGATAAGCAGCTTTCAAGCCCCACGTCTCTCTCCTCTTCTCCTCTTTGCATATCTGGATGGAGCCTTTGACTCTGTGAGCGTTCCTCTGTGTGGCATGCTGAGCACTGCCGTCTCCAGACTCTCCTGCCCTGAGTTTTGGCATACCACACCCCAAGCTTCCCTCTTCCCCTTCACACCTCCTAAGGCCTCTCTGTATCTGCCCTGTCATCAAATGTCCACTTCCTGACTCTTTTATCACTGACCACTGCTCTGTCACCGAAATAATATGCCCTCAGATTTTATAACAGACACCATTCCACTAATTTTTCTTCCTCTCCCTTATTAGCAGTTCTCTCCTTCAGAATACATACATGCTCAAGATTTCAACCTCAAAAACCAACACTGAAAAAAAAAAAAAAAAACCTTGCCCATCTTGCTTTCATTTCCCTCACAGTATAAATGTCTTATTTCTTATTTCTCACTACTCATCAACTGTTCATGACCGTTCTACTCAATTCAATAACTGACAAATCCAGGGGGGCCATGCTTGGCCTCTGGGTGGCATGAGCCTTCCTGAACACTGCCGTCTCTAGACTCTCCTGCCCTGAGTTTTGGCATACCACACCCCAAGCTTTCCTCTTCCCCCTCACACCATTCCTTCTAAAGCCTCTCTGTATCTGCGCTGTCACAAATATCCACTTCCTCACTCTTTCATCACTGGCCTCTGTTCTGTCCCACACTAATATCATACCCCGATCTCATGACCTATCGCACACCCATATCCTAATGGCATCACCGTGAAGTTGCCTAAACCGGAGACCTGGATGCTGTTCTCAGTCATTTCCTCTCTGTCAGTGTCTGTATTTGGTCAATAAGGTTGAGGATTCTGTTCAGCCGGTCCTCAGAACAACACATAGCTGTAGTCCACTGGCCATCACTTCTCCATGGACTTAGAAAGGAGCACAGTGGCTACTCCTTTGGCCCTGGATTACAGTTCCTCTTTATTGCATCACTATATTGCTGCAACTGTAGTATTTCTAAGCACAAATTTAATCATGAAACTTCTTTTTAAGAGGTCCTGAATTAAAGAACACAGCTTTGTTTCCTGCTTACCAAGCTATCAAAGACAGAGTTTTAACTAACTTGCAATCTGATTTTCAAGCACACATTTAATGTTAATGTGGTATCAACATATAAAGACCTTGACAGAGATCAACAAATAAATAACTAAATGTTTTATTAAAAGAAAAAATATCCTGAAATAGTCCCCTAGTGAATACAGCATAAATGATAACCTCGTTGGAATAGTTGGAATAGAGGTTCAGGATACAGTCCCACACTCTGGTCATATAGACCATCAGAAATCCACACAATGTAACGTGTTTGTTTTCTGCTTCCGTGGCTTTGGTTTGTGCTGTATTGCCCTGAATGCTTTTCTACCAGCCTTGTCCTATGGGTGACTCTCCTCTGCATCCTTCCACTGTTCGGCTTGGGATTGGATTCATTCACTCTGCTACGTCTTTACTGACCATCTCCCCTTTGACAGACCTTCCCATCCTCACATTGCTACCCCCAGGAGACTCAAGGGGTTTTTGTTCTCTCTGTATCGGTTTATGGAATCTAACACATGATTTCGGAGTAGCAGTCTTGTCTCTTTTGGAACAGTGCTAGCAGTAAAGTAAACCATATTTACTTACTGAAAGAATAAATGATGAACATACCCAATCTCCCACCTTGAGTCCAACATGAGAAAATTTGTTTCTTAAAAACAGAATTTCAGACTGGGGCTGCAGCTCTCAGGAACAGCACTGCTCCCTGGGATACACTAGGCTCTGAGTCTCAAACCCTAGGACGTACACAGACAAACAAAGGGAAACAGAGGCAATGGGGAGGGATTCCCACGGAGTAGCCAAAAACTGCTATGCTGCCAATACACATTACATGCACACACTGGTGGCCAAGTTCAATCAGTGACATGTGCAATTTACATGTGAAAAGTGAGCACTTGGCATTACTGGAGACTGATTCCAACACTCAACAGAGGACTGCCGCTCAAGGGCTATTAGCCCCAGGCACTTGCACTCACTCTCAGGACTTGCATAAACTAGAGTTCATATTTCACCCAGAGCTCGAACACAAAGTGGAAACAGGAGCCAATTAAGCCAGGGAAAGGAAAGGCACATTCTTTGATAGACAAGAAACTTCACGTGCATTTTTACACTCAATGCCTTTTTAATTTGTTTACAGGACAGAGTACAAAGAGTTATCCTAAAAGTCATAGCTTTGTAAACTTGATATGCAAAGTAGGAACTTGAAATTAGAAATGTCCACGGCCACTGAATACTAAAAGAGAAAAAAAAGAAAAAGAAAAAGGAAATAGAAATAAAACAGAGTTTCACACTCTGGGATCCATCTCATAGCTAATGAGTACCTGGCCAGCTGGTCCACTTCAGTGCACTAGCAGACAACCATTGACTGAAAGGAACCTTCTCATTGAAACTTATGGGTCAACATGATGAAAAACATTCTCTGCTTCCTGACATGATGAAAGATGTGCTTGCTCATACTGGTACCTTGTATGGCTGACATCTCAAAGGTTAGTGAAAATGGCTTTTCCCCAAATTTGAAAGTTAAATTTTTTTTCTTTTTTTTTTTTTGAGACAGCGTTTCTCTGTGTAGCCCTGGCTGAGCTGGAACTCACTCTGTAGACCAGGCTGGCCTCAAACTCAAGAGATCAGCCTGTTTCTGCCTCCCAAGTGCTGGGATTAAAGGCGTGGGCCACTTGAAGGATAAATTCTTAAAGTTCTTTTCATAAAAATATCAAGTCCTATCAAAGACACATATTTTCATGGAAAAGGTCCAAAGAAAGCTTTTGAAGTGCCGAATGTTCCATGAGCTCAGAGTATTGGGAAAATGTATGTCTTTGCTTTAAACTACACAAACTAGTGATTCTTAAATACACTATCCATATGACTTTATCCTTGATATCAGCTGTAAAAGAAGAGTAATTCTTCCGGGAGCTTAAATTGGCCAAAAGTTGGTGGTGACATCAGGCTTAACATTTTAGCAGGCTGTTAAAATTGTTTCTCAAAATATTGTTCTAATAGGAGTGCTATTACCCAACCTAAACCCAATGCCAGGCCAAGTCCCCCAGTTTCCTCCAATGGCCCATTAATAAGCGTTCTGACTGCCGCATCTGAAGGCCACCTCTTCTTAGTGTGATGGGATGGCTCCAGCAGGGCATCCCAGTCATTCATTCAGTCACTTGTCTCAGGAGGATGTCTGTGCCATTTGAGACTGAGCATACTGAAGAAATGTATTTACAAGATGAACAACTTAGAGTCCAGCCAAAATACTAAATGACCTTGGGGCAACAGGAAAAATTCCTTAAATCAGGTAAAGGTTTTGGGGGAAAAATCTTTATCAGCTGAGCAGTTCATTGATAGGTACAAAATGTATCCTTTAGGGAACTGAATGGGAGGACTAATGGCCTTGTTATAATTCTTACATTTTTTTTAGTTTAATCATAACACTTTTTACTTTTTTCTTCTGACTTAGAGCTATTTTATAACAGCATTATGGTTATATAGGAAATGTTCTTATTCTGAAGTATTTAAGGATAAAATTTAATGCACCTGCAACTTAGTTTCAGACAGTGCCATAAGCATTCTTCTCCAGCCAACATATACATCTAAACCTTTGCATACAGACACAAAATAACGAACATTAGCAACTGAGGACTATAAAGAAGCAGGCATGTAAGTGTTCTTACACTATTCCCTCATGCTCCCTCTAGAGCTGAATTTTTCAAAAGATTGAAAAAGAAGACATTTTAAAAGAATGGCTTTCTTTAATAAGCACCAGGTTTTCAGGTTGTAAATACATTTCTCTAACATTGAAAAAATCTAAAATTTGAGCACTGCCCCCCCCCACCACCACATACATAACAAGACTGTGGTACTTTGAATGTAATAGGCCCCCATAAACTCATAGGGAGTGGAACTATTAGGAGATGTGGTTTTGTTGGAATAGGTATGGCCTTGTTGGAGGAAGTGTGTCATTATGGAGGTGGGCTTTGAGGTCTCATATATGCTCAAGCCATGCCCAGTGTCTCAGTTCACTTCCTGCTGCCTGATGACCAAGGCGCAGGACTCTCAGCTCCAGCACCGTGTTGGCCTGCCGCCACCATGTCCCACCATCATGATAATGGACTAAACCTCTGAAACTGTAAGCCAGCCCATTAAATGCTTCCCCCTGTAACAGGTGCCATGGTCATGAGGTCTCTTCACAGCAACAGAACCCCAACTAAGACAGGGACCAACAAAAGCTGTCTTGTATTGTTTCCAGACATGATGTTGGCTCTGTTCTCACATCCTTGAGTCTGCAAGGGAGATGAACAGGCATGATGACACACT
Source organism: Peromyscus maniculatus bairdii (assembly GCF_049852395.1). NCBI lineage: Eukaryota > Metazoa > Chordata > Mammalia > Rodentia > Cricetidae > Peromyscus > Peromyscus maniculatus. The sequence goes on along the minus strand of NC_134853.1, from coordinate 57,578,937 downwards.
CAGAATTCAGACACTTCTTTCCAAAGGCCCTTGGGGTTTCCTGGTCCCTTCCTGGTTAGACCCTGGCTTAATTGCTCTCTCTCCAAGTACTCACCAGTGGCTTATGGGAGACCAATTAGAAGGTGGGGTTCCGTTTAAATGGCACTCATGGAACTAATTTACCAAATAAACAACTATGTGTTTAACCCATAAATTTAAATTTTAAGTGCTACAAACATCCTTCAATGCTTTCATAACTCAGCTGATGAGAAACCCTCTCCTGAACACTCACGCACAAACTTTACACAGCAACTTGCAGTTATTTCCGGGACGTAGAGACTCGGGCTGAGAATCAAAGCCTGGCCAAGTTCAGGCTCTGCTCCTGGCAAAACAGCTCCTTTTCATCATGCACACCAGCACCCTCAACAGGCACACCTTCTCAGCCTTCGTCAGAGGGGCCATGGAGGGTCCACTCCAGCCTCACAACAACACAGTGGGATGGGTGGGTGGGGGAGAGCGGCTTCTCTCCCATTTCCCCCTTACAGTCACTTCCCATTTCCTCACTGCAGGAACTCCGAGGAACAGCACCCAAAAGCATGCAGAAGAGGCATGAAATGGTCATTTCCAATGGTCAGACAGCCGCCTGTGCCAGCTTCACAGAAAGGATTTTATGCTGTGCATACATTTCCCCGGGGACGCAACTTCCTAACTTCTCCATCAGGAACTTAGAGCTACACACTATCTTTTGACTACCGGAATGCATCTCTATTGATAAAGTCAAGGCTTCAGAACAACACAATATACTAAGATGAAAATCTTTCCTACCTAAAGCAGTTTAGCTTGAGGCCAACTGACAGCATTTTCCCAATGAGAAGTACTAGCATTGTAAGGTAAGGGGCCTTCCCAGCTACACAGAGTGCTGAGAACCCTTAAATGCATAGTACCTCGTTTTATTTTCTACAACACTGTAAAGCAGGTAGTTACAGGAAGGAAAACTCTAGAAGTCTCCAGAGCCTGCTTACTTGGCAAGCTCTTCTCAGCTGCTTTTCGTCTTGTCTTTCAGACATCATCTATACAACTAACTTGAGTCTGAATATACATACACAATTACTTACAACAGGCCAAAGGTAGGAACAACACAAAGAACCACTAACTGGAAATAGATAAACCAATACACAAGGGAGTGTTATCCAGCAATACCAAGTACTTGGTATGGGTGAGCTTCAAAAACACTAAGCTAGAGCCAGGGATACTGACACACGCCCATAATCCCTGCACTTGGGAGGGAGAGGCAGGCCTTCAAGGCTAGCCTTGGCCACACACTGAGTGTCTGAGGCCAGCATGGGCTACATGAGACCCTGTCTTTAAAAAAATGTGTAGTAAAGGAAAAGAGCCAGACCCATAAAGTCACAAATTGCACGATTCTATTTGTATGAAATATCCAGAGAAGTTTAAGACACAGAAGCAGAAGGCATGCTAGCAGCTTTCAGAAGTTGACTGAGGGAAGCGGGGAGGGAAGGCTTACCAGGATGGGGTTTCCAGTGGTATGATAAAAATGTTTTGAAACTAGATAAGGGCAATGGTTGCACCACATTGTGAATGCACTAAATGCCACTGAGTTACATTTAAAGAGGGTCACTTTTATGTCATATGGCTTCACCTTGATTAAAAAAAAAAAAAAAAACCACGTGCCAATATGGGCACACAGCTTTCCATTAGTGTTGAATGTTCCAGAACATACTGCACCAGACCTGCAGAGGCCCCGCCCTCAGCCCTTTTTACATTACACACAAATAGAGACAGATTTCCTGTAAGCAAGCTGAAGTAGAAAAAAAAAAGTTAGAGGGGGGAAAAAAGAGAACTAAATCATCTCAAAAATAAAAAAAGGTCTCCCCACTACCTTCATCCTCTCCCAGGGTCCCTTACTCCACTAAAACTAACGAACAACATATACTCTCATCACTAAATACACTGCACACAAAGCTTGGCACTAACGGAGTGAGACCCATCGTGGTTGGTTCCTCAACATTAGCCAGGAAGACGCAAAAGGCTTGCAAGGACGTGAAGAGGAACAGCAGCGTGGACCGTCTAAGAAATTCTAATCAAAACACCGGGCCCACCGGGCCCTCAGACTTCCAACACCTCATAGTACACGGTCCTTGACTATCAAGTCTATTGTAGGGTCACAGCAGCGCTGCTGGAGGCGCCCCTCAGCACCCCCGGGAACAGACAGTAAATTAGGACCCAACTGTGAGCCGGGCGCTAGGCAGCTCTTGTGACAGATTCCTATCTGCTGAAAAAGAAAAATGTGACAAAAGAGTAAGTAAAACTTGTGTTGTTCAAGACCGGCATCACAGAAGGGAAACTGCCCTTACCTCCCTATCCATATATGTCAGGAATGGGAACGAAAGGACGGGGAGGCAGAGGCCACCTTCCCACGTCACACTCCGCTGCTTCACAGACTGCAGCGGGCACACACTGCAGCGGGCACACACTGCCCTGCCTCTTCAATGCCGACTCTAAGTACACGGGATTTTTTTTCTGCAGTTAACTTCTGCATACGCAGAAACAGAAAAGCAAGAGTCCACTCAACCTGCTTTGCAGGTATATCCTGAAGTTAGCACATCTCCACTTCAGGCTCCTGGACCTGCCTACCTTCTATCCAGACACAGCACTTTCCACACAGGGTGTGCAGACCGGCTCTACCCTCCAAGCACGGGAGCTGGGAGTTGACATTCTAAGGTTACTACGTTTCCTAAGTTTCCTAAAGGCACTTGATGTCTGCTCAATACAGTAATAAAAACCTAATTCGATTTATGTTTTAATGATTCTGTGTGTGTGTGTGTGTGTGTATATGTGTGTGTGCATATGTGTATGGGTGTGTGTGTGGAGACCAGAAATTGACATTGTTTGTCTTTCTCTATGACTCTCCAACTTATTTTTCCAAATTCTTATTATTTTATGTATATATTTTGGGGACGGGGTGAGGGGGGAAGTGTGCATGTGCCACTGTCTGGGGTCTGGTTTTTTTCTATCATGTAGGTTCCCAGGATCAAACTCAGGTCGTCAGGTTTGGCGGCAGGCACCTTTACCCACTGAGACATCTCACTGGCTCTCCACCTTGTTTTTTGAGACAGAGTCTCTCACTGAACCTGGAACTCACTGATTCAGCTAGACTAGCTGGCCAGCAAGGAGGTCTTTCTGGCTCCCCATCACCGGTGCTGGGTCACAAACGCACACCACTGCATCTGGATTTTGGACGTGGATGGTGAGGATACAAGCCCAGGTCCCCACACTTACAAAGCAAGTGCTTTTCCAACAAGCCACTTCTTTGGCCCTTCAATGTCTTTTTAACTTCATTGTACTAGTAATTCACTGTTACACTTTGTAAAATTAGTAAGTCTGTGGTATGTTGGAAATATAAAACAAATGGCTCACTCTCCACCCCAGACAGAGCAGCACAGCTCTAAACAGTGAATGTCAATGTTGATGATGAGGCTTAGAAGCTTTTACAGTGAAAGACTGAATTCTGATATATATTTGGAGTACATTGAAAGAGTTATTTTAAAAGATACTAAACAGATTAGAAGATTACACAGACTTCTGGTAACCTAAAGAGATTACTAGACGTTTGAGGGAAATGACTAAACTGTGAGGAGCAATAAACTTTGTATTTACAACTGAAGAGGGAAAGAAGAGGAGCGTGCCCCAAACCCCAGACACCTCTGAGAGCGACTGCCAACAAAGCCACCCAGGGCTGTTGGGACTGCAGAAGCAGATCGCCTCAGCTTTTCTTCCCCATCATCCTTCTGGGGGAAGACGCTACCAAGGACGGAAGGCACGTGGCGGGAGCAGCGTGAGGGGCTCTGTGAGCCAGGGTGAGAACCAGACTGTGAGCTTCTTCAATGGGGGAGGGCACTGCACTCTCCCTAGTCTTTGGACATTTCTAGGTGGAGTCACATCTTCTAGAAGCAGAATATTATAAGCTATTTACCAAGAAAACCTGGCAGGGATGAGAGAGAACCAAATAAGCCTACAGTCAACACCTACGGTAGGATGTGGCTTGGATATAGGATGCGGGCCTAGCACACACTAAGCCCTGAGCTTGTGCTGTGGCATGGCATGGACTCAGTGCAGGGCACATGCTTAGAGTCCCAGTGTTTCAGAGGTACAGGAAGAAAGGCAGGAAGTTCGAGGTCATCTTTGACTATGTACTGAGTTTGAGGCCAGCCTGGGTTACACTAGATGAGACCATCTCTTTAAAAAATTACTTGTCATCGTGTAGGTCTTGTTCAGGAGACTAGAGTTCTGAGATTTGAAAGGTGCAGCTCCCCTGTCCTATGTGAAAGACGCTACAGCATCCAGGGCCCCACTGCTAGATGAAGTTACAGGCAATCAATGGCTGCTGACAGAGAGAGAGAGAGAGAGAGAGAGAGAGAGAGAGAGAGAGAGAGAGAGAGAGAGAGAGAGAGAGAATATGAGAATCAGTCTTCTCCAGGGACAAGACCCGTAATAGGTGACCCATTCCCTAGTGGTCAGCCCTAAACACTGGATGTACTCAGCATTCTGTATTTGTAGATACATATATGTGTGTATGCCTGTAAGAATAACTAATAATTAAAGAAGAGGTCATGAGTGTGGCGGGCGGGGGGTGGGGGGTGGGTGCACACACTGACGGCAAGAAAGGAAGGATGACAATGATGTAATACAGTATTCATATTGAAATTCTCCAAAAAAATGAAGGCCCTGAAAACAGACATATAAGTAACCTTACACAGACCAAGCAGGTTGTATTTATGTACTTATGAATATATATACACACATACACACAAGCATGGACACATGTAACAACAAACTATGAAAAAAGAGGCCATGAATTTGCAAGAGAGCAAGGAGGGGGTTTTGAGAGGGTTTGGAGGGAGGAAAGACAAGGAGGAAATGATGTAATTATATTACAACCTCAAAAAAATAAAAATTATTTATAAAAAACAATACTAAAGGGAACAACTTTAAAAAAGCTTTTTAAAATGATTGTAAACATAGACAATCAATAAACTGTAACTAGTGATAGAGAGAGATGAGTTTCCAGGTCTGGCAGCTGAAATAAAACATTATAAGGCAGTCTTGAAGAGCTTTACAGGTCAGCTGTGACACTAACCCTGCACCCTTGCCAAAGGGCAGCAGGGCTCCGAAACATCTGCAATACCCCCATCCTATCATTAGTACTCAACTCATCAGAAATGAACCCTTGGAGGAACAGGAGCCCCCTGTGTGCGGGCGTGGCAGTACCGTTTAGGTTACTTTAACAACTAGTGTGCTACTAGGAGACACACACATGAACTATGGCCCAGAAGGGCACCCAGTGGGTAAGTATGGGAACCCGTGAGTGTGGTTCTCCAGGATGATCTGGGCCTCACCTGCTTTGCTTCCCCTGCATTGGCATCAACTTGGTGGTAAAATGCTGTCTTCAGTAAGGTGGCCATAACTGAAAACACTTGCACAGTGCCTTGAGGTTTCCATTGTTGTGACAGAACACCAGGACCAAAAGCAATTGGGGAAGGAAAGGGCTTATTTCATCTTACAGCTTAAGTCCATCATCTAGGGAAGTCAGGGCAGGAACTCAAGGCCGCAACCTGGAAGCAGGAACTGGAGCAGAGACCATGGAAGAGTGCCGCTTACTGGCTTGCTCCTTACGGCTTGCCCAGGCCCCTTTCTTATAGCACCTAGGACCATCCATCCAGGGATGGTGTCCACAGTAAGCTAGGGCCTCCCATTTCAATGGTCAATCAAGAAAACATACCACAAGCTTGTCCACAGGCCAATCCAGTAGGGACATTTTCTCAACTGAGGTTCCCTCTTTTGAAGTGACTCTAGATTGTGTCAAGTTGATATAAAACTAGCCAGCACGCACCATCAGAAACCAGGAACCATGTGAGTGCAAGACCCCATAGTTCTACTATGTGCCGAAAGACGCTTATCAGATGAGTCCGATCAATGCAACAAACTGCCGGTCCAGGCAACCAAGCGGTGTACACCAAGATCCTTATCTGTGACCTTGAACTACCCACAAGGTTAGTACCTAGAAAGGGGCCAGTTACACCACCAAGGAAGAACTTAACAATACACAAGTCTCTTCCTTCCATTCCACCTTACTGTGCAGGGCACAAGTGGCCTTCCTTCCCCACTGCCAAATCCTACGCCCTGTTCACAGTTCTCCATGCATCTTTGCTATAGCTAGAAACACACACATTCTCATTTTCTCCCCCTACTCCCACTCCATACCATCCATTCTGACTTCATAGATAGCTCCCAAAACACCTATGTCCTCACCCTCAAAGCCTTCACCTCTAATTTCTATCACCAGCAATTATTCTTGCATTCAGCAACTCTCCTTCATACTTAACTCATTCAAAAACTTCCATTTCTTGCTGAGATGCTACCATCCCGGGGGGGTGGGGGAGTTTCTCTATGGACCTCATTCATTTCTACAGTACCAGAAATTGCCCAGGTACTTGGGCTCCAAATCCCAGTTATTTTTTGTGCGCTCTCTCTCTCTCTCTCTCTCTCTCTCTCTCTCTCTCTCTCTCTCTCTCTGTGTCTCTCTTCAACATCTTCAATTCCAATCATTCACCGAAGCCCACTGATTCTTTGTGTCTCATCCTTGGCTCCCACGACCCACCTGCTCAAAGTAAGTACTGACCTCTTCTTTCAGTGTTTCCTTGTCTCCAGCTGCCCAGTGTGCTCTGCATCACCACCACTGACACTCCGGTCTTCCCCCTATCCCCAGCTCTGGCCCTCACTGTCGCCCAAGAAGCAACTCACATGACCTCAAAGCTAGAAGACAGTGCAATAGCTAAGAACTCTGGCTTTGGAACCGCATGGTCCTGCACTGAACCACAGCACCACCAGCACTAACTGCCATGTGCCTCAGTCTCCCCGTTCCTAGAGCGGACTGTAATAGTCTCCTCTTAAGGTTGCTGTGAAGATGAGTAAAGATGTGCCACGTACTTGGAAGCCTGCTAGCATGGTGAGCCCTGGGTGCCACACGTGGATAGCTCCAGCAAGGCTAGCCAGTGCACGTCTCTTGAACTTTTGTGCCCATCCTTCCTTCGTTACTAGCCCTCCCTCGGGTGGCCGGCCCAATGCAGAAACCCTTTTCTTCAAATCCTATCCACTGTCACAGCTCTGGTCCAATCTACACCCGGCCCGTGGCTCTCCTCTGATCATTCCAACCACACTGGCTCTTTCCTGACTCTGAGCTTCCTTAACACTTGGCTGCCTGGTTCCTGACTCAAGTTGATCTTTAGAATTTCAACTGTGGCAAGCAACCCTTGTCAAAGAAGGTGAGCATAGGAGGCCTGTGCTTCGGGGCTGGAGCATGGCGAAGGACCAGAGGGTGTGTGATGTCTCTAAGCTGCTTTCTCAAAGTCCTCGGAGACCGAGGCAGTCTGTAAAGCTCCAATCACATCAGGAAGACCACCCATCCAAGCCCTTCCAGGGAGCCTGGCAACCAGCTCCCATATCTCCTGCCCTGCAGACAGAACCACGTGGAAATAAAGGGCATGGCCGTGGCCAGCACGCACAGGTATTCTTTCTAAGGCTCAAGACTGTGACTGTTCTGAATTGGGCTTTCCCACAGCTATTCTAAATAATGGCTTACAGTTCCATCATTAAAGGCATTATCACACACAATCTGCCCAGAACCTGCTCTGACTTTGTTCCTGTTCTAATGAAAGAATATATTATCCACCTAACCTTTACCTAACTTTTATATGATACTGAAGTTTTTGTTTAAGATTTGGTTTTGCAAACTCCAAAAAGTCCACATAAAAGAAGGAAAAGGAAGAGGAGAAGGAGGAGGAGAAAGGGGGAGGTGAACTGCCACACCGAGAATTTGTTCAAGATTGTTTTATACCTAAAAAGGGAATTTTTAACCACAACCTTAGTCATAGACCTGCAACAGGCAGATCAGAGGCAGTGAACGATAACACGGCGGCAGAGGACCTGGTGGATGTGCCCGGGTTCAGGCGCGGGTGCCAGGGCTCACAGGACAGGCTGGCGGAAGTGGGCGCTGTACCCTTATCCCGCCCCCGCCTGACCACCTGCGGCAGCCGGGAGGAAGCAGGCTACCCCCGCACATCTCCAGCTGCAGCTCAGCAGCCACAAACTACGCAGGCATCGTCTGATAGAGCCAAGGTTCTATCAGAAGCATCGGTGTGAAGGGGGAAAATCTTCAACTCGTGATGAGTAACCTGTGTTATTCAGATTCTATCACCACGCACTGAAGCTGGGCTAAAGGGAGACCCCTCTAAACACCCACACGGCACACAACTGCTTGAGGCTCTTAAGGCTGAGGTGAGGCAGCCGATACTTAGGGAGGGGGTCCAGTGGGATCCCTGGGAGCTGCCGGTCTTGCCTGACGTGTTCAGTGACAAATGGAAATGTCAGCAGGTCCAAAAGCAGGGATGCCCTTCCTAACCTTACACTCAGCGTGGACCAAGATAAGCCCCGCAGACCTGTGCCAGCGCAGCATCCTCCAGGGAACAGGGCTGAGTGAATGCAGCCCCAGTTTGGAGCGGCGTCATCTGAGGAAGTGGCTGCAGAACTCAGGAGTCATGTCAGTGAAGAGGGCGGGAAAGGGGCTAGTTTACCCGTCAGCTTCTACACTTTCCTTTGTTCTCCTTGAAGAATGTGTGTCTTCCCTCCAGACAGCGAAATTAAAATACACCTGCACTGTAAATTGTGGGAGAGCACACCTGCTCTTCAAACCTGGCTTGAGAACTGCTTTTACCTCCCAGGGTGCTCTCATTTATGTGTGTGTGTGTGTGTGTGTGTGTGTGTGTGTGTGTGTAAATGAGAAAGTTCAAATTCTTAGCACAACTTAGAATCCTTAAACAAACAAACAAACAAAAAATCAGCAAAATTTAAAAATGTGATCCAACATGTACCCAATATCCCCAGTATCTAAAACCACAGTAGTGACATCTCACCTCCAACACAGGGACCTGTGCCACGTACAAATGCAAGCATGTAGTCAGCAAAGGGAATGTCCTAGGCTAATGTCACGTCCTTTACAATTAGTTTAACTTACCACTATTGACAGGCATGACGTCCCTGTCCATTAAGGCCACAGACCATGTGTCAAGGGACTATTTTTCCAACCTCATAAAGCTGTTCAATATTCAATGTGACTTAGTCATCTAAAATGTGGTAAGATGCTGTAGTTTCCAAAAAATAAATTTATAAATTATAGACTTCTTTTATCAGAGCCAATATCACCTATGTAGCCATAAAGCCGCAGACCCATAACAACTGGCACTGGGTGTGTGTCATTGTCCTTCCCAGGACACTCAGCCTAGAGCTCTATACACAGAATGAGCAAACATGAGATCTGACAAAGCCTTCCATCTCATAGCCAGTAACCAATAAAGCATGGTGTGGTGGAATTTAGAAAACAACACCAAAGAATCTTGTTAAGGCAGAAATTAGATTTTAGGAGTTTTTAAATTTTCTTCTTTGACAATATCTATACAGGGTATCTGGATCATCTCAGCCCCCAGGACCCTCCCAGTCTACCAATAAAATTTAGATTTATAAAAAAAAAATCATCTAAAAAGGAGGAAAACCTTCCTAACATCAAACACAATTGTTTGTAAGGCCAGAGGAGATGGGTAAGTCCAAGGAAACAGTGTCTTCCAGACACAACAGAATTGGTGCACACAGAAGCTTCAGAGACTGTGGCCTCAGGCACAGGGCCTACACAGGTGTAAGCTAGGCAGGGTCCCAGGCCTGAAACAGGGAGTGGACAAGGGCTCCCACCCCTAACCAAGAAGATACCTGCGACTGATACCCACTGGCAAAGAGAAAAACCAGTGTTCTCCAGATGGAGTCTCCCTGGGTATATCCCCACACCTCAGGGCAGGCCCTATGCCTAGGAGTAGACGGCCAACACAAAAGGCTCCCAATGGCATTTCTCTACATCTTTTGTCTCTGTTTGCTTTGTTTGGATTTTTGTTGTTGTTGTTGTTGTTGTTGTTTTTGTTTGTTTTTTGTCTTACCAGTCTTTTCCTTGTTTATTTGATTTTCATTTTTGTGGATTTGTATATATGTGTGTTTCTTGGTTTTGTCTGCTTTTTGGTTTTTTTGGAGGGAGGGAGGGAGGGAGGGAGAGAGAAGAACATAAAGTCGGGTGGCTAGGGGAGTAGGGTGGATCTGGGAGGAAAGCATAATCAAATTACGTTGTACAAAAACTTCTCAATTAAAATGTTTTGTAAACATAATTATAGTTCATAAAGTTATTAAAATGTCTATGGCTTCTTGCCCCTTTATCTACTTTGTCTCACAAAACATTATGTAAGCTAACTTCAAAGGTGTAAGACAGATGTGGAAATGTGCTTAAACAGATAGCTCATGGGTACACAGCCTCAGAGAGCGTGTGTGCCTGAGATGTTTTCTCCATTTTTACCATACAGTAAAACATACCTTAGATCTAACTTTAAGTCACTTAATAAACTTTTTATTTTGGAATTTTATGCCGATCACACTGAGATTTAGCTTTTTGGACATCAAAGGAGTAAGTGACTAATCACACAAAGGGGAAAGATGAAATGAGTCATGGATTCCGACTGAACTACACCAGTCCAAAGGAGAGCTGGCAAAATACTGAAGGGACGAAAAGAGATGATCTTCTGGAGGGGAAGAGATCACTATTCTACTTGCCTGCTCTACAACCTGAAGAACAAGAAGTATTTGCATAACCATTACAAAATACCCAAGACTCCAGATCTTCCTGTGTACTCAGAGCTGTAACATCAATGTATGACATTTGTCTGCTTGTTTGAGACAGTGACTCACTCTGTAACACAGGCCGGCCTTGAACTCACAGCAATCCACCTGCCTCAGCCCTCCAAGTGCCAAGACTGAGTGTGTGCCATCATACACAGCTGAGATGAATTATTACTTAATATATATCTCTTGTCTACTTTGGAATTTCTAATAAATACAGAAGAAAACATTTATAGACATTAACAGAGAGCCTTAAAGCAAAAATTCGATTCTACATATTAAAAAAAAGAAAACACAGTGGCATTACATTCATTTTAATTCCAACAGCTGCCCACATACTTAAGTAACCTACCTAACTTTTACATGGGGGAAGGGGAAGAAATCCATACAGAAGTAATTCAGCAACACTTAATACTAAAACGATCCTGTCACCATGGAAACTGGTATTTTCAGTTGCATATGTAGTTTAATAAATAAATAAAAAACATTAAGAGTTAGGACAGATCCTAGGCAGATTTAGTCTCTCCAATGATAACAAAGATGTGACTGCCATGGGGACCAAGTATAGGCTCTGGGGCTAAGGCAGCATGTCCAAGAACTCCAGGTAAAGCTGAAGAAGGGCACTTAGATCTGGGAACATTTAAGACACTTATATAGCCCTGGTCTAAATGAGACAGCACTCAATGTGGCCTTAAGAGGATGCTGCCTTACATAAAAATCAGGTTTCTCTGATACTCTCTGAAGCTCTGGAAGAACCCGTAGGAGTGTCCTAATCTGTACTTGAATAAATTTTCATAAGCCAAATGTAAGAATTATAGTTACTCCCGCTGACGTCATTTCACTGTTCAGGAGCTGGCAATTGTCTTTGATAATTTTTAAGTAACCCAATTTGAAATAATTTTTAAGTAACTCAATTTGAAATAATTTCAGAAAATAACAAGGCACAAACACTTCAAAATTTTTATTGTCTAAAAGGTTACATGTATGCAAAAATATACACATTACAAAAAATAACATCCTTGATAAGACCTCTCCACATCATACCCCTGTGTGTGTGTGTGTGTGTGTGTGTGTGTGTACGTGAATGTTGACTCCTTTTAGAGTTTTGCCCTCTAAGTGTATCTATAAATGATGCCGTTAATTTCCCATGCTCCTGGACTCTCCATGGATAGACCAATACTATATATGTTATTCTGTTTTATTCTTTTCATTCAACAGTATGTTCCTGAGATTCACGCACTCTGGTGAACAGCGAACTTAGTACATGCCTCCCTCCTCAGCACATCACAAACCAATCAATCATCCTGCCGGCCTAGAGACACCATGTTCTTAGTCTACAGATGAGGAGGCTGAGCTCAAGTCTGAACCTTGCTGTTCCTCACAAGGCAATGCTGTTCCTCCACAGCCTCCCATATCCATCAGCTCATCCGCAATCCAAACAGTATCCCAATACCCAGACAGAGCAAACTGTATTAATGCAGCCTAATATCTTAACGTTAATGAGAAGGTTTATTCAATATGTTTGCCACGGCTTCCTGAAGCAAACAGGTTAAGAGGTTTCCTTGGCTGTACATTTAGGAGTGAGACTGATGAGTTTTAAGTTGTTTGCCTGTTGAACTTGATTAGGGAATACAAACTTCTCCAGCATAATTGCGCCAAGTTACACTCTTAGCAACTGTACTCGAGACCCCCACCCACCCACATCCCCACCAACACATGGTATCATCTAATTTTTAAATGCTTGCCAATCCAGACAGCATGTGATGATAAGCTATTATGTATTTAATTTGCATGTGCTTGACTACCACTAAGGCTGAACATCACTTTATGCATTTACTAGTCATTTAGTTTTCTTCCTTTGTGAAATGATGGTAGGTTATCTGTTTGTTTGTTTGTTTGTTTTCTTATTGATACATGTGTTTGCTTTTTACAAAGGCTGGGCCTATCCCACATAAGTGCCACCAATATTACCTACCACTTTGGGGTTGTTTTCTCATTCTTTGAGAAACTAGAGAGCATTCACCTTTTATAAATTTGCAAATTATAATACTGAAAGATTTATCATATATTTTAAACTTTTTATACTATTATAAGAATTACCAGCTGGGTGGTAGTGGTGGAACATGCTTTTAATTCCAGCACTCAGGAGTCACAGGCAGGTGAATCACTGAGTTTGAGGCCAACCTGGTCTACAAAGTGAGTGCCAGGACAGCCAGTGCTACACAGAGAAACCCAGCCTCAAAAAACAAAGAAAATGGGTGTGTGTATGGGGGGGGGGGGAGGTCTAGATCTACACTTAGAATCCTCCATATCCCTCTAATCCCTGTATCATAAGAAGGTCTAATTGGTGAATAGTCAAGAAAAAGACATGCTGGGCATGGTGGTCCATGCCTTTGATACCAACACTCAAGAGGCAGAAGCAGGAAGATCTCTGTGCCTTCCAAACCAACCTATTCTACACAGCAAGTTTCAGACAAGCCAGGGCTACAGAGTGAGACTTTTTTCTTAAGGAAGGAAGGAAGGAGGGAGGGAGGGAGGGAGGGAGGGAGGGAGGGAGGGAGGGAGGGAGGGGGGAAGGGAGGGAGGGAGGGAGGGAGGGAGGGAGGGAGGGAAGGAAAGAAGGAAGGAAGGAAGGAGGGGGAGAGGAGAGGAAGAAGGGAGGGAGGGAAAAGCAAGGACAGGATGGTGACAGCAGTCGACATGGATCAGTAGGGTGGTGAACCCAAAAGCTGTACACACAAAGCCAAACGAGGAATTAAGTACCAGTCAGCCAGCCCCACACCATCTTGAGGGCTCGGAATCCCAACTCCACTTTTTAAAGCATTCCTTCTCTTCAGTCCTTGCTGACCTCTCTCTCCGCCCAGCCCCCACCCACTAATCTCTATTATGCACTCTGGCCCCTGGGCACACACTGCTGTCAGGGACCACATATGTCACCTCCAAGATAAACCACAGCCCGTCTCCAGATAGCCTTCTGCCTCCCAGAGCCCTGGGAAGAAGAGTGGGCCCACCATGCTTCAGTATTTACTTGTTCAAAAATGTAGTTTCGGAATACATTTTTAAAATTTCAGAATCAAAATATAACTCCCAACTGGGAAGCCATGCAAAATAAAAATATACTCCAAGTCTTGGGGTAGGAACAGGTTTTCAGAGCTTTAAATGTCAAGCTGAGGAGGCTGCACTTTTTCTTTGGGCAGAAGGCAAGAACAGGTAAGATTCGGAGCAGGGGACCCAAGGAGCCTATTCATTCACTCCCTGGTTTACTGAGCGGCCCTGTTGGTGCATCATGGAGAAGACACAAGAGCAGCAGACAGGCATCCCATTAAACTCCCAAATACCAACAAGGCCGCGTCAGACAAAAGACCTATTGAAAAGGAAGTGTGAAAGAGGCCAGACTGACACAAAACTCCATCTAAAAAAAAAAAGACTGTGAGAAGCTGGCTGGCGAGAAGGCTCAGTGCTTGAGAGCAAGACCTGTAGAGGACAGTTCCCAGTTCCCAGTTCCCAGTTCCCAGTTCCCAGCATCCAGGCCGGGCAGTCCACCACCCTCTCACATGCGCACACATCCACACAACTGCTTGTTTGTTTATCTGTTTGTTTGCTAAACCTGCTGTGAGTGCCATGGGCAGGCAGGCTTCATTTCCCAGGCCAGGCAGAGAAGGTGTAAAGGCCTGCTCAGCAGCTCACAAAGGAAGGATGAAGGGGGGCAGCACTTTAAAGGGGGAAATGTTTAGAAAGCAAAGCAGTGCAGGAATGCGAGCAGGCATGCTCTCCCTGAGTCTGGAGAGTCCGCTGTTCTAACTACAGTCCTTGGGGCAAAGTGCTAACAGAACGGCCTACAGGAAAAACCACCAAGCTGACAGGGACAAGAATGACCCCCCTCCACCCCCCACCCCGACACAAACCGGCCGGCGGGTGCTCGCGCCAGTGGCAGCCCCTGGTCATGGAAACAGGCAGCTTGCTTCCTCTCCCCGATAGCTGACTCTCATTTTCTGTGAACCCCCTTGTTGGAATCCTTTGAGAGTGACTCACAGGGCAATCGGGCTACTCAGCAAGCCCACAGCCGTTCACAATAGACTGTGTAGGAGGCAACCAGCTCCCGGCCTGTGGTCTGTTCAGTTTTTTCCTTTCTGCATTCTGGGAGGATTTGCTTTTCAGCCACATTTCCCTCAAAACACAGCCCTGGAGGCGATGCTTAGTGCACAGATTTCTGAGCGATGAAATAATCCACTTTGGTTTCTTAGTCAGAATGAAACTAAAAACAGTAAGATGAAAAAACAATGGGGTCATCATCACACCTACAAAAACACAATTTCATACTCTGGTGAGATAAAGAGGTCAGGGGGAAAAAGCTCAAACTAACATTTTCCAACCTTTCACTGAGAGCAAGGGCTAAAACCACATGTTTTGAAGGGCTTACACTGTGTTATTATTAGATGTCACAATCCTATTGATACTGATGAGTCACCCTTATCAGCGGAAACCGAGAACGTCCATCAACAGCATGCTAGAGTCACCATGGCTTTTTCTTTATTACTGGTCCGACCGCCCTCAGGAAGCTTCTCCAAGCTACCAAAAAGGTTCCCTCTCAGCTCCTGCAAAGCTTTCCCTGAGCAAGCTTTGTATCACGGCCTTTGGGAGCCTGGGCTGATCTGATCGACTTCTGTCCACAAAAGGAAGTTTATGTAGAGCTCTCAGAAAAGAAAAAAACAAACAAACAAAAAAAAAAAAACCCAGCATTTCACACTTCCGATGAAGATACCCAAACAGGGCGATGTAAACAAAACACTCAAACTGAGTCGGCAAACTCAGGGAGCATCTTCCTGACCCGAGGCTAGGTGCTCTGTTTTTGTTTTGACATCAATATCTAGCCACAGATGCAAACAAAGGCTTTGGTCACCCGGGGACGGCTTGTTAGCCCCGCCCCCTCACTGCCCTGCCTCCCGCTTCTGCACTCTGCTGCCCACAGAGGGAGAAGTGGACCAGGTCTCAGTAATGCCAAGACAGCCCAACTCAGGTTTTATGAAAAGTCCTTGGGGTGCTGCGTAGGAAATAAGAGGACCACCTCTTTCCCTTTTCTCAGCTCTCTTCCTTCTGGTCTCGGAGATTATTCCCAAAACAATAAAGTGAAAATCAATTTCTAGAAATGCTGTGATTCTCTATGCCGTCCCTGCAAAGGCAAGAATTTGCCCAACTCCCTACCTGCCAGAAGGCTGTGTTGGGTAGAGGGAACCCCAACCAGCTAACAGTGACCACAGACACAAAGACGGTGAGCTCCCACCCTCCTCAGGCCACAGTGGTCCTGAGCACTGCAGAGCGGATGGACGGACGGCCAGCGGCTCCCTAACAGCCCTGGGGCGCATGAGTCAGCAAGCTGCTGGTGGGAACTGCTGACTGCTCAATACTTCACGCAGAGGTACATACACTGCAGGACAAAATAAAACTGGGGCACACACGCCTCTCTACCGCCCACCCACTTATTATTTTCCTAGGTGAGCTCAAAAATACAGATAATCCACACCCTGGCTCAAAAAGAAGTCATGACCAGTAATAATCAGCAGGCGTAATAAACAAACAACTCACTCTCAGTTTTTCGATGTGTGGAACAGCTGCATTCAAATCTCATGAGCCGGTTAATTTTAACTGGCTTTAATTTTAACTAGATTTAACTGCTTTTCCTCCCCTCTGACAAATCAAAATAGCTTGCCATATCGACCACAAGAACTGGTAACCGAAGCACAGTTCCTGTTTTTCGGAAGAGACTTGCATTCAAACCCACACTCTGAGGTGTTGAACGTACGTGGGAATTTAAGAGTTGAATGAGGGAGACTGAAACTTACACTCTAATCCAGGCCCCATGGCCGTCGGCACGTGGCAATCTCACGCCAGACTTTGACCTACATGCCTTCAGCTCTGCTCTTTCATTGAACACAGGATCCCAAGAGCCATGTGGAAGAACAGGCTGCCTGTAACTCAGAACACATTTCCACAAAGCCGAGTACGACGTGCCCATGAGGTAGCATCGCAGGGCAGCCCATGAGATTGCTTCCAGATTAAAGTGCGTGTGAAGGGGTCATATTTGTAACTTAAAAGTAGGAAATAATCCTATAACAACAGTTCCAAAACGAATGAATGAAGCCACACCCCTCCCACGCCCCACTCCCAATGACCCGGTTTGGGAAAATGTCTAATTAGCAGAGAATAAAGGACAAGGTCTTCCAAGACACTTCTGCACAAAATAAATAGGAAAACTTTCAAAAAGTCAAGAAAATTATTGATATTTATCATCTAACTAGTACGGACAGGGAGCTTCTCAAATAATTTTAGTCCCAGGAGGAAGAGGATGAGGGAAGAAGGAAAACAAAGATGAGAAGAGCCGATGACTAGGAGGAGGAGGCTGAGGAAAGGGGGAGGAGGAGGGAGATCAGAAGGAGGAGAGAGATGTGGAGGAGAGGATGGAGGAAAAGAGAAGAAAGGGTGCAGAGGCATGGAGACATATTTATAGGTAGGGGCAGAAGAAAGGTAGGCACTAGAGAGCAGTCCCCACTGGACAGGGCCCTTCTGCAGAAAAACCACCCACCTCCCGGAGTTCTACATCAAGGACCAGGAAGACAGGAGTCCAGCACAGTTCCAGCGGTGGACACTAGATGGCGCCACCAACCCAACATAGCATGGTTGCTGGAGGGGTGGAGAGTAGCTCAGACCTCATCCCCCAAGAGCTGTTTACCAGGCTCTGACTTTATCTAAAATAATCATCGTTCCCTTAACCAATCAGCCTCTTAATGTCTAGACACCATCACTGTGCTGCTATAGGACAAACCAATCCCGAAAGAAGTTCCTTGGCCCATCTTTATCAACAAAACTGGGGGTAGGGAGGTGATAAGAAGGTAGAAAACATTGAATGCATTGCTTCCCCACGCCGTAATAGTCAAGAATTCAAGGATAATTTCACAGTATCTTTGCCACTAACTGACAAAAATCCAAAAACCTTGACCATGTTGTTTCCCCCGAAGAACAGTTTAAATGTCACGACACACCTGTGACAGGTTGAAATGTTCCAATCTAGTCTCTCAGGTGAAGCTCACACATAAATGTGTCATGAAAACCCATCTGTGCTTTACATTTTCATTTTACTGAGGTTTCTGTCTTCTAACCTGCTTGTCTCTCCTGTCATTGTGGTAACTCCATCACCAGGTCACCACCGTGGGACACTGCAAGGCTCCTACCCCAGGTCACCACCCTGGGACACTGCACCCCAGGTCACCACCATGGGACACTGCACCCCCAGGCCATCACTGTTGGACACAGCACCCCAGTTCACCACTGTGGGACACTGCGCCCCAGGTCACCACCGTGGGACACAGCACCCCAGTTCACCACCGTGGGACACTGTACCCCAGGTCACCACCGTGGGACACTACACCCCAGTTCACCACCGTGGGACACTGCACCCCAGGTCACCACTGTGGGACACTACACCCCAGTTCACCACTGTGGGACACTGTACCCCAGGTCACCACTGTGGGACACTACACCCCAGTTCACCACTGTGGGACACTGTACCCCAGGTCACCACTGTGGGACACTGCACCCCAGGTCACCACCCTGGGACACTGCACCCCAGTTCACCACTGTGGGACACTGCACCCCAGTTCACCACTGTGGGACACTGCACCCCAGTTCACCACTGTGGGACACTGCACCCCAGGTCACCACCGTGGGACACTGCACCCCAGGTCACCACCCTGGGACACTGCACCCCAGGTCACCACTGTGGGACACTGCACCCCAGGTCACCACCGTGGGACACTGCACCTCAGGTCACCACCGTGGGACACTGCACCCCAGGTCACCACCGTGGGACACTGCACCCCAGGTCACCACCGTGGGACACTGCACCTCAGGTCACCACCCTGGGACACTGCACCCCAGGTCACCACCGTGGGACACTGCACCTCAGGTCACCACCGTGGGACACTGCAGGGCTCCTACCCCAGGTGTCTGCTTCTCTGTCCGTCTCCAGTTCAAATGCTGACATCTCAGGAAAGCAATGCACTAGGCATGCTCAGTTACAGATTCCCTCATAAAACTCTATTTATATAATCCTTTCCTGATATTGGCTTGAGGTCAGAAGGCCAAAAGGTCAGTGTGACATGGAGCCAGCTGCAAGAGCATGGCAAGCCTGCGTAGCTCCCTGACAATTCTGACAAAGACTGTCATCCCAGAGGATATGTGGGAAGTAAGGGTTAATTTGAAATGTGTCTACATTTTCCTCTCACTGAATGGTAATAATATCTTTCACAGATAATTTCTTTTTTTTTCCAGTTTGACTCTTTGGGGTTTATTCATTTGCATAATATGGAATCTTGAACCCATATAGATATTCTACAAATCAATGCGAGTAATTCTCACACTAAATCAGCAGCTTTAATTTGAGCTCATCATTGTTTGCATAGGAATCTTTATGCACTCATCTGCCTGATTTTTTTAATCACTTAAAACCTCCAACACTGACACACTAAGCATCTCTGCATTTAGCTGTCTCCAAATTTTGAATGCTAAAAGAAATGAGCACCATACATTCATACACTTCATCATTTCCCAAACAGAGCCTTATCCGTGCACTTAGTGTTCAAGCCGCCCCAAGCATGCCTCTTGGCGCAAACGTCAATTTGGTGTCCAGCCCAGGCACAGTGGCGCTGAGTAAGCATTCTGAGTGATGACCCTTGCAAACCCCAGGTAACTTGGACACTTGCCAAGCAGAGTCCTTCAAACCCATTCAGATCTCCAGTTGAAAGTTGCGACATGCTAATCTGGCAAGATAATCTCTTCCTGAAACTGCCTAGAATGGGGGCAAAGGTTACTCCTTTCTCTGTCACTGCTAGCTTACAATCCCAATTAGGGACGCTAATGGAATTGGTTGTGAGTACAATTCTTCCTCCAGGGTAGAATGTTCCCGAGATTAATTTTTTCTTTTCCTTCCCCCACCAAAAAACTTAAGTGGAGAATTCTTCACCTATCAAGAGGATGGGAGTGTGAGGAACAGAGCTAAACCTGGGGATGGAGAAACAGGATTCATGTTCTACACCTTTATCTCTTGCTTCCCCATGCTACCACTTTTACTTTCTGATCACTGACTGTTTACTAAGATCCACGGAACACAACCATTAGAAAGTGAGTCTTGAGAGTGACGGGAGATAAGACACTCAACTCAGGTTCCACGAGAAATGGGTTTCCAAGTTTATCTTTCGGATAAGTGTCAAGAAAGCAGCCAATATTTTAGAGTGAGTTGCCTAAATGTCCACTCCTGAGATCAGCTCTGGAGGTCCCAGAGCAGATGAAAAAGAAAGGTGGGCACATAGCATGGTGGCCCTTGTATCAGGTCTCTGGTGTCCAAGCCCTGCTTTCCCACTCAGGAGCCTGGAACCATCTATGACTCCGCTCTGGGTCGACTGAGTTAACGCAGGCAACGTCTATACAAGGAAAACTCAGAGGAGTTTTAGCACGTATTATAGCTCACTTTTTAAAATGGGTACTTAATACTCCTATTAAGTTGAGCTTCCAAGAAAGGTCTAAAATCATCCTTGGATGCAAATCCCATCACCCTGCAGCCCCCTCATTTCTCCACTGCACTAGAGCGGTCAAGGCTTCTTATTGGAGACTAGACTCACATTTTCACTAATCATTTCTGCACAGGTCTGGTGGCACTGGACATCTGACTGAAGGAAATGTCCATGTAGCTTCTGATCGTTCAAATATTGTCAAACTGTTAAAATGCTTAAAGTATGAACGGAAGTGTACTTTGGGCAATTAGCAATTCTGTTTTTATCCAGTCCTAAAGACTGAGGTAAATAAATCAATTCTGGACTCTGTAGACAAGAACTATCATTTGCCAAAATGGCCCTGGGGGTTCTATCATGGATTATGCAATACTCCAAAGGGCTGAGGACAGCTGTGAATTCATAGGATTAGGAGGACTGAAGAAAACAGCAAGCCCCCAGGTTTAAAATGGTCTTGTCTAAAACTCCTACCTGGGGGTGGAGAGCATCCCTAATCTTCCGGTCAGGTCAAATCACCACTCTATATCCTGTAGGGGATGGCATATCTCCCTTTTACACATTAAAATGGGCTATCCTTTCAACTACATTGTGTGATTCCTAAGGTCCAGGGCCAGGACTGGATCACCAGCCACATTAAGATACAACTCACTATATGTCTATGATGAATGCATGTGGCATTTGCTGCTAAAGAATGTAGTTTCTGTTCACATGACCCACTGGACAGCATCCGTAAATAGTACAGTGTGGGGAAGAAATTAAAACTACCAATCATCTATGGCTTCTGGGACGCTGCAAGGTTAGAGCACACACACACACACACACACACACACACACACACACACACACACACACGCTCTCTTGTTCATTTGGTTCTCCTACTAGTGGAATGGGAATTACTCCTGGAGTCACAGAAGATCCCAACCGTCCACAGGTTGGACTTTGCAGAGTCCCCAGCAGAAATATCTGCCCAAAGTGACAGGAGAAAAAGGAGACAGTGGAGTGAGACCACACTGACCGGGGCTGGCGCATGCCAAAGCCTTCTTCTGAAACAAACTCGGGTCTACCTATATTAACTGCTGGCTCAGGAAGGACTGGACAGAATAATGAGAGGTGAAGAGGCTGGGCTAACGTGGGCTACGGCCTGGGAAAGGAGAGGCTGGGAGCTGACAGAGGGCCACAGGGGAGCTGGCTGGAGCAATGGCTCCCGTGTAGTGGCAATGTGTCCTGAAGCCCTCAGCAAGAAAGCAAAAAGTCAGGAGGAACATCCTGAGACCAAAAGACAATCCATGATCAGGCTAGGGAACAAAGGAGACATGAACCGGGGGGAATATGCTGGGAAAGGCGTGCTTATGAAGTCACTGGGGAAGACCGAGAGGCATTTTGGCTGTAATTCCAGAGACTAGAGTGAACGAGTACGTGAAATGCTTTCTGATGGGGGACATCCATTATTTTGATGGGGGGAAAAAAAGCTCAAGGAAAACAAAGACAAAGTTTGCCCGAGTTTTTGAAGTGGAGCCACTGGTGGGTCAATTTACATATTCTTTAGAAAAATAAAGTGGCCCTTGAAAAGGCTGTGGGGTAAAGAATCTGAGACTCTTTCCCTCTTTAAGGAAATAGCATGGAGGTTAAATTTCAGCTTTAAAGACACTGACATCTGAATGAACAAAAAAAAGGAAAAAAAAATTTTAAATCAAAGGGAAATCTTGACAAGTAACTTTTTCTGTTAAGTATTTCCTAGACCAAACCAAACGGAAAAAAGAAAAACGAGTTAGTAATATTTTGAGCAACCTTACTGAACAAAATGTTAGTTCACATTGTTTCTAATTTGTAAATATTAACATAGAAATCCGATATGTATTAAGTATACTGTCGTGGACTGTCACTGCTCAGACAGAATTTTTTCTCTCAGTGCCATGGCTGGTACTGCTTTCCCTAACGCAACCCCAGCTCTGCCCAAAGCTCACTCCAGACATTCCAGTGCTTGGCATCAGCCCTGACTTCTGAACTTCTGGGTGTCTATGGCGGGGCCTGATGTCACTACGGTTTCTATAATAACCAGACGGGAAGTAGAGCAGCCAGGAGGAGGCCCAGAGAAGGCTCTGTGGCCTGAGCTGCACAAGCTGACCAACACTTACATCTTGTCCTGTGCCCTGCTCCACGTATCTGAGGACTGAGGCTGCGTTCTCTCTATGCCGCCGCCCCACAGAGTGCAATCTAGCCACTGACTCGGGGGCTGGACTCTATTTCAGATGGGAAAACCACCTACAGGCAAGGCCCATCAACCTTCTGACATTCCAACAGGACCCTGCTCACTGCTGAGAACCACACAGTGGAGTTCTAAAAAACTGCTCCTAAGGTCTTAAGTGAATGGTCAGCTTTGTGTCGGGCCGCAGTCACAGCTACTCTCAGCACCGTGAAGCCCATGAGCGGGCACTCAAGATCAAGTTCGGATGTGAACTCGCCAATTCTAAAGAACGGGCACGAGGTCTACCTCACAGACTGTTCTCGACGTCGGTGAGATATGTGAAGGTGAAGTCCATCTGGCATGATATGAACGATCAGACATCAGGCCTTCTGTTTTCATCGCGTTCTCAGATACCAAACGTACATGGAAGTCTTCAGGCGTTCATTAAACAACAGGGCACTGCACTGTGGTCAGCAGCAGTGAGGGAAGCAGGGCAGGTCACAAACAATGGGTGGGTGACCTACCTGAAGAGAAACACTGGGCCCAAGAACTAAGTACACAGGCTTTCAGATTGAATGTTCCATTCAAAAAGGAAGGTGGCAATCCCTGAATGAGATCCAGTGAGATTTAGACCTCCATTCTCCTCAAGCCTTTCTGTTTTCTTGGCCATTGGAACACTACTCATTTGGTACGCACGAACAAATTACCTACCACGTGTCAGACTTCAGAGAAGAGGTACAAGTCTGAAAGTATTAAACAATAAGATGTTTTAGGATGCTCAGTGGTGGAAAACAGGCCACCTGTAGGTTGGTCTAAGCTTTTAAAAAATGATCTATTTATTTATTTAACAGAGAGAGAGAGAGAGAGAGAGAGAGAGAGAGAGAGAGAGAGAGAGAGAGAGAGAGAGAGAGAGAGAACAACTTTCAGAAATTGGTTTTCTCCAAACTCAAGCTTTCAGTTGCCAAACTTGGCGTCCTACCGGGCCATCTCTCTGACCTAGCCCAAGTTTTTACCGACATCCTCATTAACACTTTAGGACAGAGGATTCCACACAATGATCTGGAGCAGGCAAGGGACCTGGCAGCTCAGAGCCAGCATTCCCTCTCATTCTGCCTGGCAACAGCAGACAAGGGCTGGGAAGGAAGGAGCTGCCCCACACTCCTAGGCTAAGGTCTCTCCTCACCAGGAACAGATACACAATCTGAGGGATGCAGTGGAAAAGGGGATGGGGCCCCTTTGTTTATGATTTAAGATTCTGAGAAGACAAGACATAATTTTAAAGCAGGTGTGAGATCCTTCTGAGCGGAAGAGGGCAGAGCAGTATGCAGACACCCTGGTCCTCGCCTCTGAGGCTGCTCCTGCTCCTCACCCGACCCTCACTAGCCTACTTCCATTACCGCCCCCCCCCCCCCCACACACACTCCCCAGGGGAACTGCAAGGTGTTACTTCACCTAAGCACTGCCTCATTCATTCAACAGTCAGGCCAGCATTTGAAGCAAACCAGATACTACTCCCCTGAAATCTGGGGTTTAAAATCCAGAGCACTGTAGTTGAATAGCAAAGCTTGAGAGACCAAGGGTCTCTTTCCTCCTTGTTAAGACCGGATCCATACCAGAGGCACTAAGCAAGAGCTAATCCAAGTAAAACTAACGGGCTCCCAACAAAACTGATTGGCCTGGGCCTTTCTCACAGGAGCCTGGATTACAAATTCTGAGGAACAGCTCCCAATCACTAATGAACGGCTAAGTCCCTTCGGCTGTGCTGACAGTGGGCACAGAAGTGCAGGGCTGGCTTGAGAGAGATTTGAACATGAACCTGACCATCTGGCTCTCTGTAACTCACTTTGATCACAAAATGAATTGCAACAAATTGAAGAGCACATGGCTGCAGTTAATTGTCTCATCTGTAATCTGAACCTACTTTTAAGCACTTATTATTACCCTCTATCAGGTGGAAACATTTCCTCCCATCACGGCAAAGTGCATTTTCCTGATGAACTGTAATGGATCATTAAATTCCATATCTGAATAACAATACTTTGCACTTATTCAGTGCCTTTCATCCTGGGATTTCAAGGCAGTTTGCAAATAATTAAGCCCCTCACACAGCAGCCAGAGGTGAGTGACTGGAAGGGAATTGCCTGAAGATTCTGAGTCAAAGGGCATAATTCAACAGAAGGAGAAGACAGGCCATCCTCCGGCAGTGAGAGAAAATTAGGGGCTCTTTTATGCCCCCAACCCTTTCTGCCTCACTCCTGATCCATGCAACACACAAAGCACTAGGAACGTAACAGGAGAGCTTCTAATCTAGCGAGGACTTCCACATGCCTAAGGAAACAGATCTCCGTGAACTGACATTTCAGCCCACTTGCAGAAGGAACAGATTTCAGGAGAATTTACTCAAACATTCAGAGTGCCACACCGCAGACCTGAAGCCCACTAAGATTCAAAATGTAAATATTAACCAAACCACTTCATTTTTGTGGTTGCATATCCCATTCCTGGCACCTGCCTGCCTTCATGTGAAGGACTCTGGGTTTCAGAAATGGCAGGTAGAGCCAAAGAGTGTAATCAATAGCTTTAAAGACCAGAACACTAGAAGCCATTCAAAGTTTTGTGATGAATATAAGCGCCTGGAAAACTGAATTACAATAGGGACGCGGACAGACCTTTCACTGGAGCATTTTGGCTGCAGCACTGTGACTTAGCAAGACTAATTCTAACAAGATGTCTTTCTCCCCCCACTCCGTCTATTACCTGTGAGAAGGAAAAGGGCAGTCCACTGGTGAGCGGTTGGAGGCCCGGGATGGGATGACCTCACATTTTAAGCAAGCCGCCCGCTGCCTTGCGGAAATAGCCATATCTACTGGAGGGGTGGTAACAGCGGTTCAAGCTTAGCTTTTCCAGTCAACCTGAGCTTTACCGGCGCGACAATTTCCTACACGTTACATTTTAATGATCCGAGAAAACGGACGTAAGAGTTACATTTCTAATTTTACTCTAAACAGACAAAGGCCAAAAAAAAGACAAAAAGAAAAAGAAAGGAAGGAAGGAAAGAAGGAAAAGAAAGAAAGGAAGAGAGAAAGAAAGAGAGAGAAAGAAAGAAAGAAAGAAAGAAAGAAAGAAAGAAAGAAAGAAAGAAAGAAAGAAAGAAAGAAGGAAAGAAGGAAAGAAAGAAAAAGAAAGGAAGAGAAAGAAAATTCATTAGATATCATGTCCTCCAAGGTTCCCACTAGGCAGGGAAGGATTTTTTATCTAAAGTAATTACCCTTTTTAGTTAAATACACTCATCAGATGAAATTAACAGAGAGACTGTGACACTAGACAGCGAAGGTGAAAATCCAGAAACACGTCGCCTAGCCGCCCACAAGCCCGCCGCAAGTCGCAGCTGGGTCTCGTAGGTGGGACGTCCCAGCCCCTCTTGTTCCAGGAGGCAGTAACAGCAGTGGCTGGACCCGCGGAATGCGAGGAGCACCTTTTTGGGTCACACACAAAACCACCCGTACCACAGCATTACAGGAACTTCGCCCAAGTTACCAAACTTTCATGTATGCAAGAGCACGCAGGGGAGACTCTATGTGCCCAAGACCCCGGGGGCCACGGGTGTGCGGTCCTTCAGACACATGCCACCCTGCCGGTTTCCTCTAAGTTCCTGCAAACCCTCGCCTAGCTCGAAGCCGCCCAGATGATCGGTCGAGTCCCCTCTCGCGGGCACCTGGGGTAGTCCATGAGCGCCGCCCGCCGCCCTCTCCGTGCGGCTCGGGTCCCGAACACCCAGTGGCTGAGCGAACTGCGAGACCCTCAGAAGGCCTCGAGCGGCGTGGGGAGGTGCAGCGAGTTGTCCCTTCCTTAAACTCGTCTCTTAGGTGGAGCCCTTGGGGTTCGGAGATCGGAGTACAGGTGTGAATGTGTGTTGTTGGACCTTGGGGAGATGGGGGTTGCAAGGTGTCCCTCTCGGAAGCCATGAGCTCCACCGGGCACGTCTGCGCCCGAGAACCCGGGGCTGCCTCGTTCTAGCGCCCGGCGTGGTCGCCCGAGCCACCCTGCGGCAGCTGACAGCTGAGCGCTGAGCCGCAGAGCCGCGATCCTCGCGGAACGGCTGCGCGCGGGTGCGGTGGGCAGGGACCCGGCCACCCGGGCTGGCCCCAGCGCGGGCTGGGGCCGGAGGCAGGGCCGTGGGTCTGACAGCTGCTGCGGCTCGGGCTGCGCTCCTCTCCCCCACCCGCCCTCCCGCCCCACGACTGACTTATTACCCTGGGCTCCTCCTCCCCCTGCTGTTCCAAAACACCCGGCGACGCGAGCAAAATACAATGCCGCCTCGCCCGCCGCCGTAAACAGGCAGGCGGGAGAGCGCGCCCCGCCGCCGCGTCCTCCGCTCGGCTCCCACCCCCTTCCCGTTCCTAGAAAATGCCATAAGGCGGCCGTGGGCGGGGAGCGGCCGTACGCCCTCCGGACTCGCTGCCCGCCGCGGCCCCACGCCGCCCGCTGCCCCGCGCGCCCGCTCCCCGCGCAAACTTGCCCCGCTGCGTCGCCGTGGCCCGCGGCCCGGTCGGGCACTCACCTTCCCGGGAACTTTCGTCCTCCTGCGCCGGTCTTGCCCGCGGTCTTCCCAGCCCGCAGCCCCCTCCCGGCCGCCGGCGTGGTGGGCGGTCCTGGGGTCACCGAGAGCAGGCGGAGGGGATGCGCATCACATGGCAGCTCGCTCGCTCGCAGCCCCCCGAGTCCGGGGAGGGGGAGGGGAGCGACGCGCGCGGCGGGGGCGACGGGGGAGGGGGGGAGGCGGGCCGCGAGGGAGGGGCGGCGGGCGAAGCGGGGCGCAGGGGGGCGACCGCAGCCCGGTGCGCGGCCGCGGGGCTGCTGCTGAGGCGGCGGCGGCGGGGCTGCTGGCTGCGCCGCGCGGCTCGCGCTCTCCCGGAACGCCCACACTCTCAATCGCTACATTGTTGACATTCGGCGCTGACGTCACCCGCTCCCCATTCACAATAACTTTACGGGAGCGGGGCAGCGCACCTCCCCGGCCGCTGGGGCGCCGTACGCCGGGTGACTGGCGTAAGCCGCTCCGCGAATGGCGCTCCCGGGGCTCGGGCCCGGGCGGGCGCGCGCTTCGCCGGCTGGCTCGGGGAGGGGGGCGCGCCTGTCGCCGCCGCCGCCGCGGACGCCGGTCTCCCGGCTTTGTGCTGGCCGCGCGGCCCTGAGAAACCCTGTCGTCCCCACCCGGAAGACTGCCTTGCTCCGCCTAGACTTGCCCCGGCATTGAGAGTCAGGGGTTGTGGGGCTCGTGGGGTTACGAGAGCGACGAAGGCCAGTGTGGCACGTGGGGAGGTCGCCAGAGCCGTGGGCACTTCATCAAAGGGAGACGCAGACTTGGAACCTGACATTCCGGGGGCTGACTACACAGCTTTCCTGAAGGAGCAGGCCAAGATGAGCTAAGGACCCCTGGAAAGCGGAGCCGGCCCCCTTTTGTGGGAAGTGGGCCTTGACAGAGCGGCTCCCTACCCAAGAGGGTCCTTTAAAGGTCTACTCCACCAAGGAGGCCTCCAACCCCCATGCACTACTACCTAGTCTAAAGAAGAAGCCCTTTTTCCATCCTTAGCCTTAACTCCCACTGGGTCGCATCCGCTGTCCCTTGTCCCTCTGAAGGCTGTCGGGGTGCTGCTGCCCATTAAGCCATCCTGGGTTTAATGTCAGAAGGTGGTGGTTGAAATTTTAAAGACAGTAATTAGGACTTAGGCTGAACGTACGTTTGCAGTAAAATAAGGTTGTGCTGGTGCCTGCAACTTTACCTCTTGCCAAGGCCAGGAAGCCGCCATGTTTCCCTAAGCACCTATAACTTGCCCCCCTGTGTAGGGCAGTGTTTCGTATTATTACACGTGGTGCTGGTTTTTTAATGAAGATTATAAAACTTTGGCTGGCTCTACTGAGAGAAGGATCATAAATCCTCCCCTCCCCGCCCCCCCCCATAAAATGGGCACTGGCATATGCTGAGGAAACCAGGAAGCTTCGCCCTGGGAAGCTTTACCCTGGGAGTCTTGTGATGCCCTCACTGAGGGCTCGGTTTTTGGAAGACTCCATTCCGGATGTCTGTGTGAAGCTAGGCCAGGGCCCCATGCAGGAGGAGGATGCCAAGCTACTTTTCTAACTTCCGTGCCCCTCTTCATGGGAACCCCAACTCTACTTTCTCTGCTAACCTGTCTTTCAGACGAGACACAGTCTCAGAGCCTTTGGTTTCTTCGTTTCTCATCTGGTCTCCTTGAAACAAATGCTCTGCATGGGAAGTTCCTGCCCGACCTGCTGGCAAGGCCAGAGCACTGATCCTGGCCTCCAGCGGACCGTGGTTTCTTACAGCCGTGAGTGGTTCGGCTGGTGATCCTCATTCTTTCAAACATGGACTGGGTAAAAGCTTTGCGTATTTTAATAGCATCAATAAGTGTTTCCTTACACGAGCCAGGCTGGAGAACCTTCCCAATGAGAACGTTTAAAGGCATTTCTTATCAAGCAGGCCGTGTCTGTTAGGCTGTGTAGTGCCTGGACATCAGTGTAAGGAAGGTGAGCAGGGGGTTACTGCTGTAAACGGACTGTACCCCCTCCTTTCTGGTTTCAGAGAGTTACAACAATGGATAATGGGTGCTCTTCTTTAGTCTACCTGCCCAAAGACAGCCAACAAAATTTTAAAACCGTGAGAGGTTTTGGTAGCAACTCATTTGCAGAGGGTGTCTTGTCTTCAAGGTTCTATCCAGTTCCAAAATCTTATCTCCTATGTCTGTGAAAAAGACAAAATCTTTGTGTTTGGGGACCTTGAAGAAGACTAATAGGGAGTTAGTTGTTCTATTTTTATTTTCAGTAGTTAGAAGTAAATTCTTTGGATTAAACTCCAGAATCTATAATCCGAAATAGGCATGAAATAGTAATGGCAAGTACGCATTGGGTGGACTTCCCCCAGCGCTGCCCCGGAGGCCAGACTGTTGGCGGCCTCAGCACCTTCATCCTGCTTGTGGGCCAATCTCTGGGTTGTGCCCTTTAGGCATGTACAATGGGAAACAGATGCAAGATTTTCTCCCTGTGTATTTCTGCCAGTAACCTGAGTAGAGGTCAATTTATTTCCCATGCCTGGAACATTCAACCATTTCAGATAATCTTTTCTTCTCCCACCACAATTGCCTGTGTGTTTGACCCTGAAAATGAACTTTTTCTAAGCATGATATGGATTAGAAAGGAATAAGTTAAGACATGCACCACGCAAAGGTCTGAGGAAAGAAAGGCACGATGTAGGGCTTGATGGTGTTAAGACGACAGTGATTTTTCCTTAAGGCAAAACAGGGGGCAGAATTTCAAATGTGTGATACCTTGAATGAGGCACAGCAGGGCAGTGTCAACACAGAAAGAGGAAGGCTCAGAGCAGGAGCACCAACTCCAAATGCAGAAGGAGCCAAGTTACCTAAGGGAACTCTGCTGAGAAGGGATTCCCACTGAGAGGCTCCTCGGAATTATGGCCATCGCTTAGTCTTCAAAACCAGGCGTTAGGAAGCTCATCCAAGCTGTAAAACCCCACCACAGCGATGCACAGGCGACACTTGGGAGAATGGTGGCCTTGGAGGAGGTGAGAGTGTGATTTGTTCAGCAGTGGCTGAACCACCTGTTACGTGGACCCAAGCTTCCTGATGAGACTGGGATGGGGACAGAGATCCGAACTCCAGGCTGAGCAGTCAGGTCGTGCGTTACAGTGGCTGGGGGTGACGCAAACACAGGGTGATGGGGTTGGTGCTACTCTTAGTTTCGATGACTGGGTCAGATAAGTCTCCTAAATGAAGGAACTTTCAAGATGAGATGGGGATGCAGCAAGAGGATGATCCCTACAGCTGTCTCGGGTGACGCAAAGGTCTTTGGGTATGGTAGACTTAGCATCCTTCCACAGAATAAAACATCCAAGAGGCCACAAGGCCTGAGAACAGAAAGAAGAGTAACGGGTACCATAGCCAGGGGGGGCACCAGCAGGCTTTCACAGGAGGCAAAGTCTCAGAGCTCAGACTTTGGTCTCCTATTTTCTGATCTCATTCTCCTTGGAGCAAACACTCTTTGGGGGAAGTTCCTGCCCGACCTCCTGGCAAGGACAGAATATGGATCCTGGCATACTGAAGCAAATGGAAAGACCTTTAAAAGAGCTTCTACAGAGAACAAACATGACCTGGCCTCAACTCCAAAGGGTCATTCTGTGGGCTAGGCAGAGGGAAGTCAGGAATGGAAGTGGAAAGAGCAGGTAGGAGGCTGTTGGGATGGGGGGCAGGGGGCAGCCAGGGGGCTGGGATAATGGCCCCAGCTGGGATCTAGATATATTTACAAAGGAGTCAGGCAGGATTTACTGATGATCCCATTGCAGAATGGGAAAGAAAAGAATTCAGGACATTCTGGATTTGGGCCTGAGCAGCTCAGTCGAATGGAGATTCTATTTAGTGAGGTTAGGCTGCAGGAAGAGTGGGTACAGGGGGGAAGCCAGAGCAGTGGGTTTGGGGTACCTACCAGACAGCTGAGTAGAAAGTTGAGCAAGTAATAAGATGGAGGCATTCAAATTGAGGAGAGAGGTCCTGTGGGGGTCGGGGGGACGACGACATGTGGATCAGGATCTGGAGCAATCCAACATTTAGAGGTCAGAGGTTGGGAAGGTGAAGACAATGAGGAAGATGCAACCAATGAGACTGAGCAGCAGCAGCCGGAGGGGAGGGCGAGAGAGGAGCACATCATCCTAGACGCCAAGGGAAAGAGCGAATTGTGAAGAGGAGCAGGGCTTGGTCAGCTGAGCCAACGCTGCTGATGGGGTGTAGGGATACGTGTTGATGTGGAGTCCTTGGTGTCTCTGACGGAGGGACAGGTGGTAGAGATGAAGCCTGGCCTGGGTGGAAATGTGTAGAAGAGCCTTAAAATGAGCTGGGTTGTGAGAGGAGATTGGAAAACTTGGGGACAGCTAGGGAGAATTCAGAGCTTACTGTGGGTCAATAAACCCTTGAGGAAAGCTGTGGCTCTCAAGGCAGAACGGATAACTTCTGGGGTGAAACTCTTGAACTAGAGGGGACCTCGCATAAATGTAAGGACAGGACATCCCTGGCAAGGCGGGAATGCAGTCCAATTGGCTAGGAAGGAGCCTTGAATGTGGTCCTGAAAAGTCTGGTGAGCCCTGTCTGAGCGGATCTGTTTCCACAGAGCCTGTGAAGAGGGCTTTGTCAGGAGACAGTGGAGGGAGGGAGGGAGGCTGTAAGAGTTGAGGGAAAGAGAGTCAGTGCCGAGCGATGCAGCAAGATGGTGGGGCTCAGGGTCTTTTGACGGGGTCTTTATGGACATGTTGCTGCCTAGGAGACTGATTTCTCCCCGGTCCATTTCTTCTACATCATGAACAATAATGAGCGCACTCCAAATTAGAGAGCACTCTGGTTTCTGGTGTAACTAGGGTCAGAAACAAATTTGACCTCCTGTTATTGTGAGATTTGGCTGGTTGCCTCTTCTGAACCATACATGTCTCATGAACCAGGAGGAAGGTAGAGAGATGAGCGGCACAGTATGCTAAGGTCTGCATAGGAAAAAGGGCATCTGCTGACTGATTCTGCTTTGCAGAGTTTGCGGGTGGCTAGCTGGGGGTGGTGATAACAGAGCTGGGTCTTAAAGGATGAGGAGATGTTGTCAAGGACATCAGAAGGCTGTTCCTGTTAGGATTAGAGTACTGAGTCGAGATCATTAGAAGTCACGTCCATATCAGAATACAGAACTGGAAAGGTAGACATGGACCAGATGGTGGAAGACTTACTTTTATCCGTAGTATGAAAATTCTCGTTATGTTTTTCCCATGAAGTGTTCATAATGGCAAGAAGCTGGAAGAAGCTGGGGATGGTAGATGGAACCCCAGAGCCTAAAGTAGTTATCAGGGTAAGGGACCAGGGCAGGTGGTTGGGAGAGGGTTGTTTAGAGATCACTTGTATATGGAAGGTGAGAGAGAGGAAGGAAAACCAGGAGTCTTCTAGCCTAGCTTAACTAGGAGACTCTCAGTCAGGATGGAGGAGGAGGGTAAAGGCAATTAATCAGAGAGCGGAGTCGACAGGATGAGGATCAAAAGTGGCTGGTGAGTTGACTCAGTGTGTGAAAGCAATTGCTACACAAGCCTGATGATGTGAACTTGACCCAGAGAACCCACATTTTAAAAAAGGTAGATGTGGTGGCACACATCTGTAATCCCAGCTCTCCTGAAATGAGATGGGAGGTAGAGACAGGAGTTCCAGAACCAGCTATTCTGGAGTAAAAAGCATGGCAGAAACAGCCTTAACAAAGTAGCAGAGACCCAACTCCTGACCGTTGTCCTCCGACCTACACACACTAAGGCATGTCTGGACTCACACACCTACATCACACACATAAAGAAAACCTACTAAGAATAATTCAAATCTGGAACTCCAAGGAACAGCGGAACACGGGGGGACGGGCATAAAGGCCCAGAAGTTCACGAGACTGATGGGGACAGAGAGCAAGCAGGAAGGTAGGACTGCGGAGCTGAGGGAGGCCAGGAGAAGGATGCTGCAATGTGGGATCTGGGAAGAACATTCTTGACAAAAGAAGTTCCAGCGGGAGGAGCTGCTTGGTAAGAAGTCAGTGAGTGGGGTACTGGGTGGGAGAAGGGGCCAGGAGAGCTGAGGGAGGCTTCTGAGCTGGGGAAGAGGGGGCGGTGGGGTACTGCGAGGGAGAAGGGCCGGGAGAGCTGAAGACTGGCACAGAGGGGGCTTCTGAGCAGCAGGCAGTGAAAGGATAGAGCTGGGAACAGCAGCGCCCGCCATGGTGGGTGGAGGAGGATGTAGGGAGCAGGTTGAGAACCCTGTATCAGGAAGTGGTCCAGGGTAGCAGGAAAGATGGAAGAGCGTGAACACTGAACATAGTGTGTAGTGTGCAGCAGAGTTCTCCACTCGCCACTGTCCAAAGTGGGACTTGAAAACTGCCTGGATTTCAGGGAAAACCAAAAAATGGGGGATGCCATGTCAGAGGGAGGGAGAGAGATGGCCTTTGCTTTCTCCCTGCAAAACAGGAAAGGGGGTGCTGAGTTCAAATGAAGAGGAACACAAGTTTTGTTCCATCTTGAGAGCTGTGACAATTCCGTTGTCCTCTGCTGTTTGGGATCCCTGGATTTTTCCCATTAATAAGTTAGCTGAGTGTCCATCTCTTCAAGCTGCCCACCTATCAAAGACAAGTGGATTTTCACCAACCCACTTGTTTTAAGGCTCATTGCATTGTTGCTTTAAAGAAAGATGTAAGGGTTTGACCATAGACAGAAGTATCTGACAATTTTTCAAGTCTGTGAAGAGAAAGCCATAATGATTTTCTCTAATAAAAATACACTTGAACTTGAACTGTTTTCCTAACCCTACTTAGGACTTCTTACAGGATACAGAAAGTTGACTTCACCAGCTCTATAGTGATTTCCCCAAAGAATTGGTGAGACCATACTTACAGTTTCTAATCTATTTTTAAGAATTGTTTATGTGATATAATTATACAAGGGCATCCAACCCTAACCGTGCTAACAGCCACGTGCTGGCCAGCACAGCTGGCATATGGCCACCTGGAGCTTTCAGCCCAGTGTGGATAGAAGAAGCAGGGTGTCAGCATGGAGTCCAGGATCAAGAGAGCGATCCTCCTGCCTCTAATTCTCCAGGGCCTGGGTTATAGGTGTGTGTGCACACTCAGAGAATGAGGGTTGGACCTTACTTGTTTATGGATTTTCCTAAGATGTTCTCAGGGTAGGTTCACCCTTCCCACACCTCAGGGTAGGTTCACCCTCCCCACACCTCAGGGCAGGTCCACCCTCCCCACACCTCAGGGCAGGTTCACCCTTCCCACACCTCAGGGCAGGTCCACCCTTCCCACACCTCAGGGTAGGTTCACCTGCTCCCACACCTTAGGGTAGGTTCACCCTTCCCACACCTCAGGGCAAGTCCACCTGCTCCCACACCTCAGGGCAAGTCCACCTGCTCCCACACCTCAGGGCAAGTCCACCTGCTCCCACACCTCAGGGCAGGTCCACCCTTCCAACACCTCAAGGTAGGTCCATCTGCTCCCACACCTCAGGGCAGGTCCACCCTCCCCACACCTCAGGGCAGGTCCACCCTCCCCACACCTCAGGGCAGGTCCACCCTTCCAACACCTCAAGGTAGGTCCATCTGCTCCCATTCCCCAAAGGAGTGCCATTTTTGGCTTCAAGTTTCATGTATAAGAGAGACCCAGGGCCTGTGGCTTGACCAGAAATAGGCTTTTGGTGGTCTTGGTTGAAGCACGTTGGCTATACAGTACCCCTCCTTCACTTTAGTGCCTTGGGGTCTCTAGCTTTCCCAGGTCTTTTCAACATCAGGCTCCTGTTGACAGGTTTTCTCCATCCTTAATTTTCTAAATCTGAAAAGGCTGGTGTTGTGAAACGTGGGTTGATCTATGACTCTCAGGATTAGTTCTGGGCTGTGGTCCAGAGAAGGAACCCAAGTTCAATGGCCAGCTTCCTAACCTTAGAGAAGATGATATAAAAATATATATAATAAAAATATAGTAAAAATAATATATACATACATATATACATATATATACATATATATATATATTTCAAACCTGTCTTTTTTGAAGTTCAGTGACAGATAGTATGTTTCTTTTTGTGTCTATCCTTATCTGTTACCTACTGCTTGGACTGTGAATTCATCTCCATAACAGAATTGTAAAGACTGCATTGATAAACCTTGTCTTACACAGACATGTTCATACACATGTGAATGCATGCACACATGCTCACACACATGTGCACACACATGTGTCTTCAGACACATATACACATATCTACGTACACACACAGCCTGAAATCATGTGAAAAGCTCTTCAGAAAAGCTGCAAGAGTGATACATACAGCTACCATATGCCCTTAAAGCCAGAGATTCTAATTGCTAACATGTTAACACATTTTCTATCTATTTTAATATTTATTTTTGTTATTTCTAATCATGTATGGGGGTGAATGTGCATATCAGTGCAGTGCCTCTGGCAGCCAGGGAGGGAGTCAGATCCCCTAGGGCTGGAGTTACAGGTGACTGTGAACCACCAGACATGGGTGCTGGGAACCAACAGGGGCCTCTGAGAGGCCCAGTGTGTGCTCTGAGCCTTGTCTCCAGCCTGCCGTCCCTTTTTAATACATATACCCATTGTCGTTATTATTTCCTGAACATTTTATTTCATTTTATTTTTAATTAATTGTTTAGGTTAGCATGTAAAGTAACGGTTTCGCTGTGACACCTTCATACCTGTGTCATG
Source organism: Peromyscus maniculatus bairdii (assembly GCF_049852395.1). Classification (NCBI taxonomy): domain Eukaryota; kingdom Metazoa; phylum Chordata; class Mammalia; order Rodentia; family Cricetidae; genus Peromyscus; species Peromyscus maniculatus. Next base: position 57,543,117 of record NC_134853.1, on the reverse strand, counting down.
CTTTCCTCTCCTTTGTTTCCCTTTTCTGAACGTTATCAACATGATGCTCCACTGAGCCTTCCATGCACCAGTGCACACTTTCTCAGCAGCCACACTACTTGACCACCTGATAAATTAAGAAACTGGTATTGTGACACCACTCCCATCCAACTCAGACACCCTATAACTTTCACCAACTGCCCCAACTGTCCCTTACTGGAGTGAGGTCAAAATAGGGGGTTGGCATGCATGAAGCCTTGAGTTCAAAGAGGTAAAAAGGAGCCAAATTCAGATCATGGGTTACAGTTAGTTGTCATAGCCTCTAGTCTACAGCCCACAGTCCTACTGTGCCTCCCCAGAGGAATGTAGTGTGTGTGTGTGTGTGTGTGTGTGTGTGTGTGTGTGTGTGTGTGTGTGAAAATAGCCATCCTATGATTATATGGTAGTGTGATACTTAGCTTTAATTGTCAATTTGACACAACCTTGAATCATCTATGAAAAGGTCTCAATGAGGGATTGTCTAATTTGAGTTGGCCTGTGGACATGTTGTGTGTGGGGGGGGGATTGTAATTGTCTTAAGTTAATTGATGTAGGAAGACCCAGCCAACTGTGGATGGCCACCATTCCTGGAGCAGGGCATCCTGAACTGCATAAGGCTGGAGACATTGATTTGAACATAAGCAGGCAGGCAGACAGGCAGGCGGTTGGTGGACAGACGGACGGATGGACGGACGGGCGGGCGGGCAAGCCGACATGTAGTTATTTCTCTCTGCCCTTGATTGTGGATGGCATGCAGTCAACAGCTCTGCTCCTGCGGCTTCCCGCTAACGGTGGTCTATAACCTAGACTTGTAAGCTGAAGTCAACCCTGGGTCTCCTAATTCGCTTCTTTCGGGGACATCATTACAGCACAGAAAGGAAACTGGAGTGGGCTGTGTCTCCTCGTGGCTTTGAGCTGCATTCCTCTGATGACCAGTGATAGTGAGCATCTTTTGTGATCTTGCTGGCCTCATCTGTATTTTCTTTGGAGGAATATTTATTCAAGCCCTTTTCCCATTTATTGATCAGGCTTCCGTGTTTCTGGACTGCAGAAGTTCCTTATGTTCTAGATGTCAATCTCTTATCAAACACAACTTGCAAATATTTCTGCCGCCCTGTAGCATCCTTTTCACTTTGTTGTCTGCATCCTTAAATGGAAGTTTGAAATTTAGATGTGAGCTCATTCATCTATTTCATTTATCTATTTTTACTATACTTTCAGTGATATACCCAGTAAATCACTGCCCAGTTCCACGTCAAGGAGTTTTTCCTTTGTGTTAGTTTTAGCTCTTATATTTAGGTTTAGGTTTGTGTTTTAATTTTAGTTATTTGTGTGTGTGTGTGTGTGTGTGTGTGTGTGTGTGTGTGTGTACAGTGTAAGGTAAAGGTTCTACCTCATTCTTTCATATTTGTTTTCTCAATGACGTCTGTTAAAAGGCTGTTCACTCACGTTAAATGGTCCCACCATTTGACAATGGTCAAAACCCTTTTGACACTATTTGTGAGAGCTAATCCCCAGGCAGTCCTGGTTTAGACATTTCTATCTTTTTACTGTTTGGATTACTATAGTTTTGCAATAAATTTGGAACCAGAAAGACTAGGGCCTCCAAATTTGTCTTCCTTTTCAAGATTTTATTGGCTACAAAGTATGCCCTGAAATACCCTATGATTTTAGAGTGAATTTTTTCACTTATCACAAAAATGTCTTTGGGAATTTTTAATAGGGATTATATAAAGTCTGTAAATCAGCCTAGACTCAGCCGTGACCGAGTTTTCAAAACTCCACGAATGTTAGGGACGACGACGACGAAGTGCTCAGTGGGTAAAAGCACTGGCCATACAAGCCCGGCAACTGAGTCCAGCATCCAGGTCCTACAGGTCGAAGGCACTGGAGTGTCACGAGGAGCAGGCTCACGAGCTCACAGCTTGAGCAATTCTTCTATTGCTTTATCTTCAGTACCTTCCTGTGTCGGGGTGACCATGCCTCACCATGCCCGTTCCACTGGGCTGTGGGTCTCAGCGCTGCCTCATGTTCAGACCGCACTTCGGGGGCAGCCTTCCCCATTCTGCGCTGCGTTTACCGAGCAGCTAGGTAGTTGGTTAAGAACGGAAATTCAGCCGGGCGGCGGTGGCGCACGCCTTTAATCCCAACTCCAGAGGCAGAGCCAGGTGGATCTCTGTGAGTTCGAGGCCAGCCTACAGTTCTACAGATTGAGATCCAGGACAGGCACCAAAACTACACAGAGAAACCCTGTCTGGAAAAACCAAAAAAAAAAAAAAAAAAAAAAAGGAAAATTTAACTCTCATTGTTCTGGAGACTGAGCAGTCTGAGCTCAGGGGCTGGACCTGGTGACAGTCTTAGGGCTACACCACCCCTTGGCAGAATGTAGAAAGGCTTTAAGAAAAAGTAGGAGGGAGAGAGAGGGTCAACCCCATTTCCATGATGATAAAGCCACTTCCATCTTAATGTCCTTAGTCACAAATCACTTTCTTCTTATAGGGCTTACCTCCCTAGACTGCATAGCATTGGACTTTGAGAGCTCCCTTCAAACCCTGGCAGAGCCAAACCAGGAGGCCTAGTCGGTCTAACCAATCTGAGAAATGGGCAAGTTGGTGTCCTGGAGTGAAAGGATTTCCTAAGGGTACCCCATCAAATATCAGAAGCAGGATTTGAACTCACACAGTCTGGTTCCAGATCCCATGCTTGTGATTGATAGGCAGTGCTGCTGGCAAATGCTTGGTCCTGGTCCACATACTAAATGGATGCAAACGGCATCGGGAGCTGAGGGGAAAATAGAAAATGGTGCAATTTCCCAAAATTTAAAACAGAAACTTTGGTCATATGCTAGCATAATGCCAAATCGCTTTCTAGAGCTGACGTCAGACTTGGTGCCTCGTTTCATTCTCATTTGGGCAGTGCCCCCCCCTTTTTTTATAATGGTATATGGTGTGTTGGTAAATAAGGACCAGATTGGCTTCCTTAGTAGAGAGCAGCCCACAGGGAGGTACAGGAGGCAACTCTTGCTCTCTGCAGTCTTGTAGCCCTTCCTTGGCTGTCCTTGAGGAACAGCATTGCTTCCCCAGCTTGGTGACTCTCCTAGGGCTCCCTCTGCTTTGTGTGCAGTTCTGCTCTCTTTGCCTGTGAGTGTGTGGGAGTGGTGGGGTGGAGGGAGTCATGGAGGTCAAACTCAGACCCGGGGCCTTAGGATGCTGGGTTGGTACTGCACTCCCGGAGCCACGGCCTCAACCCTTCCTTGACGCCTTGTGTCCCTTCTCTTCCAACCTCAGGAGAATGCCCTTGGTGTTGTTACTTACAGTTTCCCTCAGTCAGGTCTAAGCACAAGAGGATTAACTCAGATTCTTTCTCTCTTGAGTTGGAAGTGGCCTGGTATAGCTCCCAGCAGCCGTGGCTTCATAAAAGCCCAGGTTCCAATCTCTGCCTACAGGCTCCAGTGAATGTCATTTCACTTCTGTGAGCTTCGGTTCCTTCATTGATAAAATTGCCATTAAAACTTCATAACGGGAAGTCATTCATAAATGAGCCAATGAGATGACAAGTGCAACAGCAACCGGCAAAGCCTCCGGAGCACTGTAGCTGTTTAATTAAATTGACTTTTCTTAGTTCATGACCCATTCATAAATTTGATGCAGACCAGAGGTGAGCAGCCTAGCACACACCATTCCTAGAGGAGGGTACGCCTGTCACTTATCAGGACTGGCCCAAGGGCAGGATTGGGGGTGGGTACACAAAACAGGAAACTCCATCAGCTTGTTAGCTCACTGGAGGTTCAAGAAGAATGGAGTTATTTCTGCCTTGGGTCTTTGGTGTTTAATTAGATCATGTTTCTGCTGCAAGAGGAAGATGCTTTACTCAAGACACTGTAAGAAATGGGTGTTGAAATTACTGCAAAGGAACCACTGGGCTCAATTGAAAACAGAGATTTGGAAGCTGTCAATAATCCTGATATGTCTCCTGGGGGCCTGTGTGCCCTTTGCTTTTCTGAGTGTCCCTGCTCACTCTTCTCACACAGGCAAGCTTGTCTGCCTATGCAGGACGTCCTGGTGCCTAGTTCCCCACCAGCTGGCACTCCTGGACAAGTCTCCTTGTGTAATCAATCTGTCTCCACATCAGTGATCAGCACCTGCTAATCTTACCTCTACCCCCACTTCAGGGTGTCTGGAGGAAGCAGGTCTTCCATCTTCTGTGGCTCTGGCTGCCTCCCCAGCCCTCGGTGACATTTCCAAAGGCTGCGCCTTTGTGGTTCTTAGCAGCTCCAATGTCTGATTCACCCCAGGTCATATGCTCACAACAGATGTGTCTCTGAGGGATATGGCTGTTACCAAGAGAAGAACTTGTTCCTTGTGTCCCCCCTCATTCCCAGGAGTGGTCACTAGAAAAGAAAGCCCATGGCTTTCAGGTGCAGTTCAAACTGTACCAAACTACTTTTCTCTGTCAAGTGAAGAAGCCTGTCTGGTGTCTTCTGAGCCTCCCTCTTGGGTATCTTCTCTGCTCATGGCTGTTTCCCTTTAGGGATATTCTCTCTCTCTCTCTCTCTCTCTCTCTCTCTCTCTCTCTCTCTCTCTCTCTCTCTCTCTCTCTCTCTGTCAGATGTGTTTGTTCTCTGGACCCTAGGGAAACTAGACTGTGTTCTGAGACTATGGCGATCTGTAACCTCACTCATCAGCTAACCTGGAGCATTCTCTTGGGACCAGTCAAGAGACTCCTGTAATTTTTGTTTCCTAAAAACTCCAGCCATAAACCTGGGTTCTTTTTAAGGCTGACTTGTCATGTTAGCTCCACACCGCTTTTCAGCTTCCATTTCTATTGTTTATCTGCTACATCTAACTCACTAGCTCTCTCCCAGTTCAGTTCACAAAGGAATAATTCGGAGGCCAGCTTGCAGCTGCCTGGTCAGGTAGGGATTGGCTGCCTTGGTTGGGTTAGAAGTCCAATCAGCTGTCATCAAGTTGTTGTTGGGAACACTTTGGAACCAAGCAAACCTTCCCCTTTAGCATTGACTGTGTGAGGTAGTTTCTCTTTAGGGTGTCATGATGGGTAGACACAATGATATTTCAGATCCATCCATACTTCACAAATGAGCTAGTCTGTGAAATATCAACTTGGAACTCCGCCCCCCCCCCAACAACAACAAAACAACTGAGCTAGTCTGTGAACTATCAACTTGGAACACATACTCAACGCTACAAAACTTCTAAGCCTGTTCTTTATTTTTTTCCAGAGTGCGAAAGGTAGCGGGGTGGGAGGGTAGGAGCTGTTTTGTACCGTCGTCTCAGTCGGTGTGCGTCTTTGTTGCTTGGACAGTTTGCCGGCGGACTTAGGTACTGTCGGGTTTCACCCCATCAGTGAGGACTCACAGCTTCAGCGCTGCCGTCTTCTCTCTCCATTGCTGTCCTTCCTAATAAGACTCCAGCTGCTCTTAGAACGCCACCCCAATCTTGTTAACATTGTCTCCAGCACATTAATAGGAAGCGCGGGTCTGAAGAAGAGTGACATTTCATGATTAAAAATACATTTGTTTAAATGGTTCAGTTGTCTCCATTTGAATATTGCCCACTGCTTCCATAATAATAGCAGAAGTTTTCACGGATGTTTTTAATGGCTAACCCTGCTATATCTGCAGCGGCAGCACAAAGCCACGCATAATACATCTTGATTTGATATGTGCTAATTGCTTATTAGAAATTACCCAGTTGTAGCCTATCACCGCTGAAATTACTTTCAAGGAAAAAACTGGGCACTTTTGAAAGGTGCATTAATGCCACTAGGCCATGAATGTCACATTTAGTATTCTAAAACAGTTAACAATAATGGCATGAGAGAGCCAGTATATCCAAAAGCATCCTGTGCTCACTCAAGGAAGGCACAGGGAGAAGCTGGCCAGATGTGGACTGGAATGTAACAAATTTGTTTGGTCTATTATTAGTTTATTCAGAACCATGACAACTCAAAGCAGTTCATGACTCTCGTGATGAATAGATACTCTTGATTATTCCATTGTAGAAATATCAGGTAATCCAAACCTTCCTAACCAAACCCTGTGGAGGGGTGCCTGAGCAGCACACTGTGCCTGCTTTTGATCTGAATAATGAGATGACACTTTGCATCCTTTGCGCCCACCTCTGTGGTACCATGGTGTCACATTTTGTTTTGAAGACATTTCAGAATGATAGATGGAGGCTGGGAGATAGGGAGATAGTTCAGTCACTGAAGTACCTGGCACACAAGCTTGGGGCTCTGAGTTTGATCCTCAGTACACATGTATCGGTGTGATGGCATATGCTTATAAACTCAGTACTGGGGAACTGGAGGCAGGGGGATACCTGGTACTTCCTGGCCAGCCAGCCTAGTGTAATTCAGAACTCCCAGTCCCAGTGAGAGACTCCATATGCAGAAAAGAAGAAGGTGGATGGGCTCTGAGCAACAGGACTTTTACACACACACACACACACACACACACACACACACACACACACACACACACACACACACACTTTCTACAGATAGTTCTGCACAGGACTGAAATAACCCACTGGGAAACTGGGTGACATTGTCAAGGTGCTTCCCAGAGTTCAAGACACAGAAAGGAGCCAAGACTCAATGACCCCCTCTGTGGAGGGAGGTGTAAGCAAACCATAGAGGCCCTCTCTGGCTTCAGTAGAGGCATGGGGCTGGGCTGGATGGCACTGGAAACAGACTGCTTCTTGGACACATGACAGGTTTGGGTGAAATGAAGCACTGATCCACAGTAAGAAGGATTGTGAACGCAGTGTTCTATGCTCCCTTCTCATGGGTGAAATGAAGTACTGATCCACAGTAAGAAGGATTGTGAACATAGTGTTCTATGCTCCCTTCCCATGGGCTGTGAAGGGCAATGTCCACAGCTCTTTGTTAGTGTTGTTCCATTTTCCTCTTTTTGGTGTTGTTCCCAAGGAGGTGGTTGGTGTGCCCAAATAAGGTGACAATAGGCAGCTATGGGCTCACAGGTTCTCCACACCCTCTGGGGAGATGCTACTTTCTTCCCCAGGGCTCAGAGCTCAAACCCATGGGGAAGTCTCTGCTTGGTACTGCTGGATCATGTGTCATGCCATGGACTGGGGAAAGGGAAGGGAACCCAGGTCTGATCTGACACATTCCCATCTAAAAGGAAAGGGGACACTTTAAGCAGGCCAAAAATCCTGTGTTCACCTTCAAACCTTATCCTAGATCTAATTCTGACTGGATGGTACTTCTGTCGAAGGCATCCTGGAGAGATCTTCATGTGGACCAGGGACAGTCCTGCATTGAGTGTGCTCATCTCCAACCTGTATCCATGCCCTTCCTCCCATTCTTCAGTGGTCTCGGCATCTTACCTCTTCTGTAGATAGTACTCCTCATGCAGGCCAGTGTTTAGAGACAGACAGCCCGGAATCCCAGCCATCCACTGTGTTTGCACTCGATGTCTTCATTAATAGGGAAGCGTTGATAGTTTTTGGACACTGGTATGAAACCCTGGGATGTCTCACTTCAGGAAAATGAGTCTGGAAGTAGGCAAAGGATGGAGGGAGAGAGCAAGAAACAAGATAGGAGATGCTGACAACGTCTGGCCAGGTGGAGTGACTAATGAAGATGACCAGGGCGGAAAAGGAGGAGAGCTGGTGGCCCTCCTGGCCGTGATAACCCTCAGTGTTTGGGGAATAATTTGACGATGGGGTCCGATAGAAAGGGTGACCGTATGTCCTTAAAAACCCAGCCCTCCAACTTCATAACTGAGTAAGAAGGAGAAGAATGAGGGGTCTAGAATGAGGGGATCTAGAATGAGGGATCTAGAACTCAGAAGGTAAAGCAGAGCTGAAGAGAGAAGGGTGAACAAAGATTCTGTGAAAACACTCTATCACTGAGATTCTGTCCTGCTGGGAAATATGCAAAAAGAGAGTCACCCTATCCTCACACTCACACTCGGGACTCACCCTGTCCTCACACTCACACTCGGGACTCACCCTGTCGTCCTCACATTCACATTTGGGACTCACCCTGTCCTCACACTCACATTTGGGAGTGACCCCTGGTTCTCCCCCCTCCCTCCCCTGCTTCCATCTGTCAGCCATCCCTACTGATTCTACCTTTAGACTTTAGCTCCAAGCTGGCCACCACCGCCACTTCCCCAGTCCTTACCTCAGTGCAGACTGTGCATTCTCTTCCTGGACGACACTATCTGCACCTCTCTTCCTGGACGACACTATCTGCACCTCTCTTCCTGGATGGCACTGTCTGCACCTCTCTTCCTGGACAGCACTGTCTGCACCTCTCTTCCTGGACGGCAGGCACTGTCTGCACCTCTCTTCCTGGACGACACTATCTGCACCTCTCTTCCTGAACGGCACTGTCTGCACCCCCGTTCTTGCCGCCCAGATCTGTTCTCACACGGCAGAGGGAAGGTTTTCTTTAAGGGTTGAATAGCGTCACTCACCCCTCTGCTTAAAACCCTCTTCGTGGCTTATGCTCAGATTCAACTAAACACTCAGCCTCACTTCAGCTTCCCACAGTGAGGCCTCATAGACTCGTGCCTTGCCTCCCCCTCAGCCGTCACCTCCCCTTCACCCACTATGTGTCCACCACACTTTTCCTTTAGCTTCATGGCCATGCCGAGTTCTGTATCATTTCTGCTGAACTTCCTTCCTGCCCAGGCTCTTCTTCCTCCTGGCCTCCCATCTCTCTGGCTTAGACTTCTGCTCTTATTCCCCTCTCCCCATCCCCAACAACATGGGCTGGTTTTAATGTCTGAAGAATCACCCTGCAACAACCCAGCCCTCTTTGCCCACCCTGGTGCTCCTGCCTTAACACCATCGCAAGACATGGAACAGGGAACCAAGGAACAAGACTCACGAAACTTCCGTGGGCCCAACCTACCCCGGCAAACTCGCCCTGCACTCCCTTTTAAAATGTGTCCCAGTTTAAAAGGATAGACTCACATTAGTTACTTTCCTAAATGCTGTGACCAATCACCAAACAAAGGCAACTTAAGGATGGGAGGGTTTGATTCATGGGTTGAGAGGAGATAGTAGGTCACGGCATCCGGGTAGGGCCTCAGATGGCTGGTCACATCATGCCTGAAGTCGGGAAGCGGAGAGAGATCAATGCTGGCACTCAGCCAGCTTTTTTCACTCTATTCAGTTCAGCAGGATGATGCCACCCTCTTCGGTTCAACCTCTCTGGAAAGCCACATCTGGAGGGGTGACTTCTAGACGGTTTCAAATCTTGTCAGTTTGACAAATCTTACCATCACAATAATATTAAAAACTGAATTCAGTTTTTTAAGATTTATTTTTAATCTGAGAGAGAGAGAGAGAGAGAGAGAGAGAGAGAGAGAGAGAGAGAAAGAGAGAAAGAGAGAAAGAGAGAGAGAGAGAAGTTATGTGCATGTGAGTGCAGGTACCCTTCTTGAAGGCCAGAAGATGATCCTCTAGAGGTAGACTTACAAATAGTTGTGAGTCACCTGACCTGGGTTCTGGGGACTGAATTCTGGTCCTCTGCAAGAGCAATATGAACTCTTAACTGCTGAGCCCTCAACATTTTTTAAAAATAAGGTTTACAGAATTCTTCTTTTGACAAAAAGATTCATCTGGAAATTTCTGAAAATACTTTTCTCATATATTCAAAGTTTGTGATTTTATTTTCCAACATTCCGTTCACACAAGTGTTCAAGGATACATCAGCTGTGGGAAACAAAGAGTACTTGTACTGCTCCTGTGTCGTGATGGTAAAATGGAATCACAAAGGCGTCCTGGGGATGAAAATGAACATCAACAATAGAGTCAAGGCTAGAAAGCAGAAAATGCTAGCATTGAGCATTTGCTGGAATCAAAGACTAACTCAGCTTCCCAACAATCTCCTCTTTAAAATGGAGACAAAACTCCCACCATTCTCTTCCAGCTCTGAAGCAGACTGTGGGTAAGCGACTAGAAGTTTCCTTCAGCACCAGGTTATCGAGTTCCGGGTGGTTCATTCTCAGAGCCCTCCTTGGGCAGCTCCAACCGTCAGGGAGGGCACCTGTATCATGCGACTTTTAATAATACAGTGTGTTTTATCCTGTGCAAACAGGCAGAGTCGGCACTGAGACAGAGGACTTAAACTTCAGTGTAATTTAGAAAAGCAAATAACAGATTTTTTTTTCAATAAAAAAGGAAATGAAATTAAAAACAAGACTTCAGTTTCATTTACCAGACTTGAATGACAAGCTTGGCCGTGGTGAATTCGGTTCCAGTTAAAAACGTCTCAGCTCTCTAAGCAGCCAGGCATATGGGGACGACGGTGCTGGCTCCATTCTGAGCTTCTCTGGGCTGTGGGCTTCAGCTGGGCTCCAGGTTATTTTAAAAGGGGTTTTATATGAATAGGTTTCTGTTTATATTAACAAAGCTTTCTGTGGGTACAGACCTATTTGATGCTAACCAAGATGTATAGTGGGACAAACCCTAATGCTTAGACATCCAGAAATCAAAATCTAGACCCAAACCTTGTCTAAATACAACTTGATCCTTGCATTTTGATTTGGGTGGGGAAATAAAGCTGGTGCTCACTCAGAAACACTTTCAGGTTGAAACAATCTCCCAACGGGCTGCTCTGTTGGCTGCTCTGTTCCCCAAGTCAAGGGTGATAAATCCTATTTAGGCAGCCGTGGTAAAGGAAATTGAAGGCCAAGTACATTCAGGGGTTGTATTAACTACTTAGTGTTTGTACATCAACACCCAGCACTCCTTAGGAGCTTTCAGCCTCATGCTGCACGTTCTACTAAAAACTACAGGGTCCAGCGGTCACGGTCTCTCAGCATGCAAGCAGTGAGGACTGCTCCTGAGTGTGGTTTTCTTACGACCTGCAGAAAAAAACAGTTTGACCAAAACATTCAGGTTTGCTTTTAAATAGATTTAAATGATTCCAAATTAAAACACCCCCCCTCCCCCAAATCTCATGTTTTGGAACAATAATAATTGCTGCTGTTACCATTGATCTGGGCAGTAGCCTGGAACATCAAGTGTGTTGTTTGCTTAATTTTCATAACAACTCCTCAGGGTAGGTCTTATTATCTCTCTTGTACAGATGAACAAATTAAGGGTCAGATAGGTTAATATGACCAGTGCTGTGTAGCTAAAAATTGGCCCACTCAGTATTTAAATCCTGGCATTTATGAATTCACACTACCCCCTGAGCAGTGAAGAACCAGCCTTGTGGGAAAAACTATATTGCTTCATGTCATGAAGCTGATCTGTGTTCTTTTAGAAGGAGACTAATTATAATAGTTCTGACATTACCCTAAAAATGGCGTCACCAGATGGTCACAACTTTTTATTGACAGAGTGTTACATTGTACCCTGGCTTACTTCTTCATTCTTGTTTTGGTTTCATTCTTGAGATTTCAGAGGTAGGTCCTGTCCTGTTCCTTTCTCCCTCCCTCACCTCAGTTTTCTACCATGCTATTGAAGGACAGCAGCTCAATATTTACAAAAAGTTGTATACACATTCGTTGTTACACATATAAGTCTGGAGAGTATTTAGGCAGGACTTTTCCCCCTCTAAAATACAACATACTTATAAAGGGTAGAGGTCAGAAGTTCATAATTCAGTGTACTTTCTCAACGTGAACACACTCAACAACCAGACGAAGAGTGAGAACATCAGTAGCAGAGGCAATGGCACCTAGAATGTGGCTGGGATATTACTTCGAAGTCTATTGATGTAAGTAATTTTTTGAAAGGTGAGAATACCTTTGAAACATACTCCATTATGCTCTACTTTGTGCTCTCTGCATCCTGATTTGTTTACACCTGTTCTCTTAACCCATGATGTGTTTAAAGAGAGGCAATGGTTAAACGACGCACCATAATGCGAATGCCTCTCCTGCTCGAAATTCACACGAAAACTCAGCATCCTATAATCACTGGGCTACCTTCTCCTGGTAATAAATTAAGATCGGGTTTTCATAATAACCATCTTAAAAAGACATTGCTGTTCTGAATTGTGAAATGCTGTTTTATCATTAAGAAGCAATGGTCAATTATGACTTTTCACATATGCTTACCAGTGGGTCTGAGTTCATTTTCACCAAAGAAGGATGGTCTCTGCCAAAGCCTGCTGGTTTTCTTTTTTGGTTAATCCACACATGGGGCGCTGACGTGTGTGTGTGTGTGTGTGTGTGTGTGTGTGTGTGTGTGTGAGAGAGAGAGAGAGAGAGAGAGAGAGAGGGAGGGAGGGAGGGAGGGAGGGAGGGAGGGAGGGAGGAAGAGAGTCCATACTACCATACTGTGATCCTTCTGCCTCATTCTGTGAGTACTAAGATCACCAACACGCACCACATCTGCCGAGGCGTGTTGATTTTGAATATGACTGTTACACATAATAATTCAGGAATTGTTCTTTGTCTGCCTTCCTGTTTCAGTGATAGCTTTCCTAACATCAGAGGAAGATCTGCCACTGTGGCATACGCCAAAGCAAGCGTCGCTTCTGTCGGGGAAGGAGAGGCAGGCCTCCAGCTCGATGGGAAACGTGCACATTCGGAAACTTGGGCTGCACACGTGAGGGAGTCAGTTATGCTTCAGAGATGAGTCACATAGGGTGGCACAGATGGTACAGAGTGATGTCTCAAAGATGTGAAAAATATGGATGGAATCCACACCAAAGACTAACGTAGCAAGGTGAGGCAGACACCGTCAGACGAAAACTGTCCCAATCCCAGTGTTACCACTGGGTGATCTTGGTGAAGACTCCTTATCTTGTGCTAAATGGTTTCTTTGTTAGATGCTTCGTAAGACTCCAACATGTGAACACAGACTGTGGCATTCCAGGAGCTCTCAGCTGTGGAGAAAAACACAGAAGCATGGGTAGCACTTTACACATTGCTGGGCAAATGAGGCTGTGACCCAAACCTTTTGTTTTAATGATATAATATTTTCCCAGATTGATCCCTTCCACGCCCCTCGACCACTTCATGTTCTTTTGGTTTTTTAGAAGAGTCTGTGTTAAAGCTGAGGTCTTCAGATGATGTCTAAGAGCCCTCCGGCTCTGACAGACTTTCCCTTGCTCTTCTGCGATGTCCACTGAGCCTTCAGTGAAGGAGCTTCCAGGCACCTGTTCTTGAAAGATTCATGTAGTGATTCTTCCTCCCCGCCATGCTTTCCAGTGGTTGACTTCAATATTGGGTCGACACATCGTGTATGATAACAGGGAGCTAATAATATAGGACTGTGGGATGTCATAGTTTAATGTGAATTTGGACTTCATTTTGTCATGGGAAGAGCAGGGACCCAGTGGGTAAGTGTCTGGCCCATGGAGAGACGGGTGTGAGGCTGGTGCCGGCCACGCAAGTGCCCTCACAGACAGACCTGCCTTGCCTGTAGGCCACAGGACTCCCTTCCCCCACCACCTAGCTGCAGTCACGGGTTTTCTGTTTCCGCACTGTTACTCACAAAACAAAAATGTAGAAAACACAGACACAAAGAAGGTGTTACTGTTTTAAGTTGTTTCTTTGGAGTCTTTTTGTTTTGTTCATAGGTTATTATTACATAGTTTTCATAACTCATATATGTAATTTTATGTCCTGCTTAGGACTTTCGGTTTTTATTTCTAGGATGGTAGCAATAAGCTCTCACTGAAAGTAGTGTTGTGTTGAAACCAAGTTTATCAATGTTGTAAAAGCTGCAGCGGTTGCTAAGAGAAACTGATACTTTGTTCCCATAGGAACTGTTGTCTTAAAATGAGAAATATAGATTCTCTAGTTTCAATGAATAATAAACTAGTTTGAGGTAGAAAGCATTTCCCTCCTCCTGGAAGGAAATGTAAAATTGCTACCTTCAGATTAGAAAGGTTGCATGGTTACGGTCCTCTTAAGGAGTGAAAACCGTTCCGGGTGCCTTTTCTTTTTGGTGGCCTGAGGGGTGGAATCCAGGGTCTGGCTTGCTAAGCAAACACTCTCTACCCTAGAGCTCTTCTAGGCCCTCAGCTCTCAGGGTGACAACTGAATTGTTCTCTCGGTTTCCCTTGCCTTTGTGACAGTGCATGGTGAGGTCCGGTGGCGGAGTGCGGATGTTAGGACATGCAAAGCTTTGCCTTCTATTTGATAACAGCCAAGTGGACAATTTGGCTTTCTTGTTTGAGACGTAGCGGGAGGGAAGGGGTTTTTAGCTAGGCTGTGTGGAGTGCCTGAAGACCAGTACAACTTTGCCCGCTGGGTGTGTCCCTTAACCCTAAGCTGAGGTAGTGATGATCTGGAGAGGATGAGCGGAAATCTGCTGACTTCTGATGAGAAGCCCTGGATCTCTGTGGATGTCTTACCCAGCCAGGTACTACTGTGGCTCCTAGGCTTGGCAGCTGGGAAAGCCTATTGGTTTCTAATCTTCCTTTGCAGCTTATATGGCTGCCCCCCCCCTCCCAGGACTGTGAGAGCTAATCCTCAGAAAGGAGGCATCCCAGGTCAGTTCCAGCTCGATTCCTTGAAGGCTGGAGTCTGGAGTGTGTGGAGTCTGGATAGTGTCTTACCTTCAAGTCCTGGGGGGCAGCCAAGGGCAGTGGCAATAGTCCATTATTTTGGGAGTCACTTAGACTCCCCTGCCCAGCAACTCAATGGGAGGCTTCCCATGCCTGATTTTTGTCTAGGACTCTTGGTGTGTGTTTGTGGGGGTCATTATCACCCCGAGGGGCACTAATTTATTTAAATTATTTATATACATATATGCATACACCTATATATCATGTGTGTATTTTTAAATAATAGTGGCACTTTCACCTTGGGAGTGACCAACAGCCATCTAATTAGACTTAAAGCTCACTCAACAGAAGTGAATTCAGGCCCGGTACTGTAAATCTGGCCAACTACCCTCTGTGGAGAGGTCACAGACTTGGGAGGAAAGCCCACTACTCCCTTCTCCTAAACCAATATAATAACTGACGATCCTAAATACTTAGCCTGTGTCCTTATAAGTGTAGCTCTCACGCTCCCCAAAGGAGCTTCACTTTACAACAGATGGAGACTGTTATAGAGACCAACAGCGGGTTAAAAGTAGAGAACAAGGGACCGTGGGGGGCCAGCCCCGATGGACACGATCTATGAGGCAACCCCTACCCCTAGGACCCAGAAAACAACTGCAGAAGGAGGGCTGGAAAGACTGTGAAATACACGACAAGAGAGCCGCACGCATGAAATCTCAGCGATATGGTTGCCTGAACAAGATCAGTACAATGACATCACCAGCGGACCTGCCAATGTGGACCGGGGAAATTCCACCAGGTCCCGCCCCTGGAGAGGAGCCACAGGAAGTCAACGGCTGCTGAGAGAGGGCGAACCTGTCTCCTCCAGGGATGACCTCCCCCATTGATTATGCAATCCTAAGCAGTCAGCCATGGACATGTGCAGGCGAGCAAAGGGAGACAGACTAGGTAGATTATATATACACATGTGTATGCACACATACGTTATGTGTATATCCGCAACAATAATAACTAAAGAAGAGATCGTGAATTTGAGGGCTGGGAGGAGCTGGAAGGGGAAGGGTCATGAAGATGCAGTGTTTATATATAAAGGTCTCAAAAAATGAAAAAAAAAGTTCTAAAAGAAAAAAAGAATCAAATCATTAGAAGTACCATAAATATTAAAGTGATATGTTAATACCATTATTTACTTAAATTTCTAAATTAATTTATTTCTTGTTTACTGTTTGAGACAGGGTCTTGTTATGTTACTCAGGTTAGCTTTGAACTAATGATCCTCCTGCCTTAAGACTCCTGATTGCTATCATTACAGGTGTGTTCCACCATGTCTACCTTTCTTTTTAAATTTTAAATTCGTAACCAAAATACTTATATAATTCAAAATAAACAAACTAGAAAAATACTTATTTAGAAAGTTATGTCATGGTCTACTTTGATCTTTGGTAGGTATTTTTATTTTCATATTTTTGTATTTGTTTTCAATGTCCTTATTTACATTTAAATTTTTAAAAATATATATTTATTGCACAAAATGATGCCTTTTATTATGACATTTTCATACGGGTATATCATGGACATTGCTCATATTTTTTTGTTGTTGTTGTTTTGGTTTTTTGAGACAGGGTTTTTCTGTGTAGTTTTGGAGCCTGTCCTGGATCTCACTCTGTAGCCCAGGCTGGCCTCAAACCCGCAGAGATCCGCCTGGCTCTGCCTCCCGAGTACTGGGATTAAAGGTGTGCGCCACCGCCGCCCAGCATTGCTCATATTCTTAAATGTTTTTTAATGCAGTATCCCTAAGGGCGCAATAGTAGCATGCACCTTGGTAGTAACCAGCAGCTCTCTAATTGGACTTTAGACCTGCTCAACAGGAGGGAAATCACGCCTTGTCCTGGAAACCTAGCCAGCTTCCCAGGGCTAGTGAGATCATGGATCTTGGAGAAGAACCTAGAATCACTACTTTACTAAACCAGAACAAACCCTAACTACGTTCTAAATATTTATTCTTGTACCCGCAGATAAGAATGGGTCTCATCCCTCTTCAAAGAAATGTCTCCTTGCCCCAGACAGAGACCTCTACAGAAAAACACACCTGATCAAAATGCAAAGACAAAGGGACCATGTGGCATCCAGCCCCAACTGGTACATCTACAGTAGGACTGCAGTACCTAGGGCTCAGGGATGATAGTGGAAGAGGGGATGGAAAGATTGTGAGAGCCAGAGGAACAAGAACTTGGCTGTGAGGCCGAGTCTCCTAGAAATGTCAGAGAAGCTTCACCCATAAAGTCTCATCAACATGGCTGCCTGGACAAGACCTGAACAAGGACAACACCAGCAGACATGCTAACATGGAATAAAGAAATCTCAAGGGACCTCAACCCTAGATGAAGAACCACAGGCAACTAAGGAAGGGAGACATTGTCTTCCCCAGGAAAGATCCCCCAGTTGGTTATCTAGTACTAAGTAGCCAGTCCTATAATTATATACACACAAGTACTGTTATACAGACTGAGTAGGCTATATTTATATATTTAGGATGATATATATACACACATGTCATAGGGTTTCTATCAGCTAACGGGGGAGAGAAAAAGAGGCCTGTGACAAGTTTTCCCTGAAAGTCCCCACTACCTCCTGAGATGACCACTAACTAGAAACCAAGCTATCAACATGACTTGTGGGGACATATCACAGTGACATCATAACAAGTTTGTGTAGATATCATTTCATAAGTACACGTGCACATCCGTCTGTGAGGTAAGAGACACCTTGACCATGGCAACTCTTAGAAGGAAAACATTTAATTGGGATGGCTTGCTTACAGTTTCAGAGGTTCAGTCCATTATCATCATGGCGGAGAGCATGGCAGCATGCAGGCGGACATGATACTAAGAGGAAGTTGACTGAAATACTGGGAAGTATCCTGAGCATAGGAGACCTCAAAGCCCACCCACCAAGTGACAAACTTCCTTCAACAAGGCCTTACCCACTCCAACAAAGCCACACCTCCTAATAGTGCCACTCCTTAAGAGATTATGGGGGCCAATTACATTCAAACTATCACAATATATATAACAACAATTTAAAAATAGAGATCATGAATCTGAGAGAGGGTGTATGGGAAAGGTTTGGAGGAGGAACAGGAAAGGGAAAAACGATGTAATTATATTTGAATTTCAAAAAGTACAAGTAAATAAAAATGTTTCTTAGTGCAGATATATTCAATTACAAATGTATAAGGTTATCCTCTTTCCCTTTCATGCAAAGGTTAGCAAACAGTATGTCCTGTTCCGTACCTTACACCCTGAAGCTCTTTCCACCTCGGTGAAGAAAAATCTCCTCCACCTGCTTTTTCACGGCTAAGTACTATTCACTGTGTGCGTACTGTGTTTATTTCATCAGCCCCCTGCGTTGTGTCAGTCTGCGTTCTTCAGAGATAAAGTCAACGGGTGAACACACTAAAGAAGCGCTTTGTGATCAGGAGCATTTACCTGTGGAGGCTTGCTGCCTCTAAGATGTGCCGAACAATTCTATACACCGGGGATCAAGGCCAGGAGAACCGGCAGCTCCATTCTGGAGGCCAGCATGCTTGAAACTCAGGAAAAGCCAGTGATTTAGGTCA
The DNA here is from genome assembly GCF_049852395.1 of Peromyscus maniculatus bairdii. NCBI lineage: Eukaryota > Metazoa > Chordata > Mammalia > Rodentia > Cricetidae > Peromyscus > Peromyscus maniculatus. Next base: position 57,525,008 of record NC_134853.1, on the reverse strand, counting down.
GCTCAGAAGGCAGGAGAAAAATCCAAATGCTCCAGTTTGCAGAGCACCAGGCAGGAGAAGTTCTTTCCTTTTTGGGAAAGACTGTCAGGCCTTCAACAGACTGGATCAAGGCCCCGTCTCCCAGCCCTACTACAGAGACAAGCTTGCTTTATTCAAACGTTGACTTATTTAAATGTTTACCTCATCTTCGAACACCCAGGATAATGTTCAGCCAAATATTCATGACTTCGTCAAATAGGCACATGGCATGATGTTAAACTTTATACCTATTAGTAGGTACCTGAGTGATATTCAAACTTTTGCTATTGCACATGGTTCTGCTGTGGGTAGTCTTTGTGTTGGTTTTCATCACTGTAACAAATGCCTGAGGGAACAACCCACAGGAAGAAAGAGTTCATCCTGGCTCAGGGTGTCGGAGGACTCCGTGGGCCTGTGCTGAGACACAGTACCTTGACAGAGGTTGTCATGGAGCGAAGATGGTCTGCTCATGGGGACAAGATTTCCCTGAAAGTCTCCACTACCTCCTGAGATGACCACTAACAGAGACCAAGCCATCAGCGTGACTTGTGGGGACATTTCACAGTCACATCGTAACAGCTTTGTGCATACACCATTCCATAAGTGCGTGTGCATATCCATCTGTGGAGTAAATGCCCAGAAATGGTGTCATAGGTCAAAGCATTAACATGGATAGGGAGTGTGCTAAGTGCCGTCCGTGGGATAAGCTGTCATCAGTAGTTTGGCTAGAATATTCGAGGGATAGTTCCCCCACAACCTTGCCAGAAACTATGTTACCATGCTTTGATTGTTTTTTCGATAGTTTGATATGTGGGCTGTGTCACATAGCCGCAATTCGAGTCACCCTCATCTGAATGAGGTGACAGGCTTTTTCCTGTTTTAGGTCTGTTCCCACTTCCTCACGAACTTTCTGCACATGTCGCTGTTCAGCCTCCATTGGGTTGTTGGATTTCCTCAGTTTTTATGACACACAGTTAAGGAGCTCAACCCTCCGCAGCAGAGGCCGCAGCGTTTATTTGGTTTGTCATTTTTAGTTGGTGTTGCTTTTGTATTAGTTCAGATCAGCCTTTCCACTGTGGTGCTTGCCTTTTGAGCTGGGACGACTAGGGCCGCTAAAGGACAGAGGTCCCCAGGGAAGCTTCCTCCAGGTCCTTGCTTGTGCACCAGGCCAACATTGTTGGGAGAGACAATGAGCACCCAGAAGCAGACATGGTGGGAAACCAGAGTATGCAAAGCTGAGTCTGAATGAGAAAGGTCACTAAAAATAGATATTCGAACCAGTGTAAACATCAAGTGTGAGATAAAACAAACAGAGGCTTGCACAGAATGAAAGGAATTGCATGGATTTCTGGGTTTGCAAACAATAATCTCTTTGAGGGAAGAAGTTATGGCTTGTCATAATTCCTGCTCCTAAACTAGGAATGCAAAGATTTAATATAAGTTTTGATAAATACTTCACAATTTAAAATCGATTTGAAAACCATGCTATTTCAACCTCATGAATTGAAAAGCATATTTGCTTATACTGGTAGCTTTTTACGGTACTTGAATCATGGTCTGACTACTTTTAGAAATGAATAATGGATTAAAAGTACACTTTGCAGCTTACATTAGTTACTTTTGTAATGCAAAATAGAAGCATGATAATGTACTGTTCAGCATGCTTTAATATGATTTATACATACACTGCACGGCATAAGTAATTCATTATGCCCTTCACAGTACATTTCCTGGGCCCAGAAGCTCACGGTTGCCACTATTTCATTTCCTAATCAGGCTGTCTAATGGAGGGAGCCTGGGACCAGGAGTGCCCATCTCCCAGCCCACACTGATCCAACAGCTCAAGGCAAATGCTGTTTGGAGTGGGAGGCGGCCTCTCAGGAGAAGGCGGGCTCTCAGGAGCAGGTAGATAACACCTTACACATCCGACCTTGAAAAAGGGGCCTGGATGACTACTTTAAAGTTGCAAATGGCTTTGAAGTCTGGAACTGTACAGGCTTCTCCCATGGTATTTGTCATTCCTGGGAAATATCTGTCTTGGAAACAGCATGCTAGAAAGGTCATTCTACATGGCAACAGTCCATGGCTGCACATCTGGGGAGAAGTCTTCACTGCTTCCCTGAATAACACCTGTTCAAGAAAAAAAAAAAATCACACACTGGATTTTCCTGTTTTCAAAGTGCGGATTTACTGAAAAGCAGAGGTGCTGGTCTTGGAACTTTACTGTGTTTTTTTAGAAGAGACATTCCATTGACACTTGTGAGTCGGAAGTGGGGAGTGATTCTGAAGTCTTGTCTAACTTCAGTAGGTCCGGGGTGCTGTGCAAATGGAGGCCCACACAGCTTATGTTTAAATATTCAGATGGTATAGATCAAGCTAGCAGACTGTTAAATAAAATATGTCCTAGCCTCTTACCTTGACAACTGCATCTTCATGATAACCTCGAAGACTGGGTTTGAAGTTGAGTTTCTCTCTGAAGTTCCCCTATATTTAAGCCATGTTTCTCTCACTGCCAATTGATGGTGGCCAGCGATGGCATTCAGACCGGAACCAGGACATGCATTCTGAGGCATGTTTCACACTCTGCACTGAGGCATTGGTAGTGGAAGCCTCGAAAACAGCTTGTGCACAGTTCAATTCCTCAGCAATCTACATTTTAACCTGGTCTGTTTAAATTCTGCTAAGAAAACAATATTGTGTGAAAAGCAAAATGTGCAAATTTTGTACACCAATTTTATTTTTTTTTTTTGCTTAACACATAAAAACCCTTATTTTGGGCTCAAAGGAATCCTATTGGTCAAGTGGACCAAATAATGGGAATGGTAGCATAGACAACATATCTCTTGACTGTACCTTAAGCAGTCTATTTTATAGCTGATGTTTTTATTTTTGCTTGGGTGTAGGATTCTTGTTCATCAAGACGGCACTTTCTTTGTTAAAATGTAAAATGCATATTGGGCAAATGCTCCAGGGCAATTTGCATAAAAAGTGATGACAAAGAGCAATTAGTACTTCATTATTATGCAGTGAAATGCTACTCTGCTCAAAAGTGACTCGAGTCCCCCTCCCATAAATCTGGTAGAGCATTGTTCTAAAAATAGTCCTAAAGAAACCTCTGTTTGTAAATCAGCATCTTTGACTTTCCACTGGCAATCCAGGGAGAAAGAAAATCAAAGCACTAACTAAAGTTATTGCCCCAGCTCTTTATACTAGGAACCAAGCACAGAACGCTGTTAGATAAGGCAGTTGGGAGATTTTAATATCTCATTAAGTTGGAGCCATATCTTATTTTATCCTTTGGGATCCGCTGTGAAAGCATGCTGATAGCAGCATCCATTCCTCTTAACACACATGCTCACACACTCAGAAACAGGTCGTGCCCCACACAGCTACACTACGCAGAAATGTCCCGAGGTAGCCCTACTTAGGAAGGCTTGATTTTTGAGTACAGATTTCATTACCATGAAAATCCTTTAGGGCAAAAATGAACTGCATCAAAGAAGCCAAGCAGGGGAGCAGGCTGGAAATGTTTACTCCGACACCTGTGTCACCAGGCTCTGTCTTTGCCAGGGAAAGAAAGGTCTTTTATACTTTGGTTTCTCTTGTGGAGTCAATGCACCATACAGAACTTTGCAAGCCAAAAATGTGTCGGGTGTGTGTGTGTGTGTGTGTGTGTGTGTGTGTGTGTGTGTGTGTGCGCGCATCTCTGTGTGTGTTTAATCTCTCTGTGTGTATCTCTCTTTCTGTCTCTGTCTGTGTCTCTCTGTCTCTGTTTCTCTGTCTCTGTCTCTGTCTCTGTCTCTGTCTCTCTGTGTTTAATCTCTCTTTCTGTCTCTGTCTGTGTCTCTCTGTCTCTGTCTCTGTCTCTCTCTCTCTGTGTGTGTGTAATAATTGAGTAATTGGATATTCACAGGAAGAGAAGGAAAACACAGGAAACTACCAAATCTTCGGAAATAACCTCAGGAGTGTAGAGATGGCTGGATTACAAACTTTTCTTTGGACATCAAAAGCAAAAGCAAGCTTGATGGGAAAGATGAGGACGGGATGGAGGTGGGGGATGGGTAAACTCTGCCTTGTTCTTGATCCCTAACCTTGTTTGATCCTCTGTGGGGATCTTGAAGGCAGGGTTCCGCAGGGGCTGACTCAAACAAGCTTTACTGACAGCCTGAGGGGTCTGTTACTCTTAGGAAGCTGGGTTGGTCCAAGGGGTTTGAATCAAGCGTAGTCTAAGCTCAGAGACTCAGGGCCCCACGTGCATTCTGAGAACAAATCAACAGGAGCAGATCCCATGCACAGCGCCTCCCCCACACAAGCAGCAGTGCGGCTCAGTGTCCTACAGCTCAGTGTCCTACGTGGCCCGTGTTTCATTTGCTCTCTCACTCCTGCTCGCCTCGGAGTGAGGAGACTAAAGTCACATAGCCTGTAGCACCCATTTCAGCAGTGTGTTCTCTAACCTGGGGCCAGTGTACGGTTGTTTTGCACACCGCCACAGATTCATTATTCATACCATTTTCTATTAATTTTTAATGCATCCAAGTTCCTATTTAATGTACAATACAATAAGATGGATATCTTTATAAAAGATGTCTTCTTGACTCAAAGTATCTTTCCTGGCTTACCAACCAGTTGCTGAGATATCGCGATGCCTGAACCATGAACGACACCCATGCTCCGCAGAGTCCTGCCTTTTAGATGATTTTCTGGGTTGCTTTTCCATTTTCTTGTAGATTGGTTGTGGTGGTGAGGGCCTTGGGGGCAATCACATGTCCTGTGAGCTGTGACTGAATCACCAGAGGTATCCTGGAGAAGCTTGGAAACTGTACCCCTGGAGCTCGGAGTAGAGGATGGGCTAGACTCACTGAGTGACGAGTGTTGGAGGCTCCTGACTTTGATGAGGAAGTGTGCAGAATGTCATCAGAGCCAGCTTGGAAGGGCAAGCTGCACGGGCAAGACTCCAGCGTCAGCTCAGCAAACCCCTAGGCACTTTTGCAGAACTGTTGCACAGTCAGGTCAGCACTCAGCTCTATGTTTTCATCTACTAGAGCGTGCAGATCGATCCTCCCGATCCCCATGATTTATGGGTCCTCACTTTCTCCTCTAACTGCTTTTCATTCTTTGGAAGGTTCTCTCTCTCTTAGCAGTGAATCATGATGTTCCACACAATCTGCCCCTGAGCAAGCAATTCTCTCATCGCTCTACTAAGGAAATGGTTGGACATTTACCTCTTCTCTAACTTCTCCATCCTTCTCTACTGTCTTAAGAGCTCTGTCTATAAACTTGTATTTGGCTTGCTAATTCATGTTTCTAAATAAACACCTGCTCTTCAGTTTGGAGTCAAAGGAGTTTTTGCTCATTCTGTTTTGTGAGTTCCTAGTTCTTTGTGTTGCTTAATAGTCTCCTAATGCAGCTCAAGGGTTTGCTTTTCTTTTTATGTAGTAGAGACATCTTGGCACTGACGAATATGGTGCTGTGGCCCTGGTCCTATGTGTCTCATCCTGTGCTCATGTTCACTGTCTGCTTCTCTGTGTGCTTGCTGGGTAGTGCAGAGCAGGGCTCGCTGGCCAGACTATCATTCTAAAAGGTGAGTTCATTCAGCATGCAACCCTTTGCTTCATTCATCAAATCTTAAGCTTTCATATCATGAAAAATCATTTATCAAGCACTTAACTGCTCAGAGTGTCTTGAAAACACATCGTAGTTTTAGCCACAGTGGGATGAAGTGTGGCAGAGTCTGGGCATAGGAGGGCATCACTGTGGCTACAGCCCTCATTCAGATGTCTGCAGTTTGGCATTTTTAAAAAGATATCTTTGCATATATCTTCAGCAAAGTTATGATATCTGAGTTGATGGGACCATATGCGGACAGCTGGGCATCCTTCAGCAATGGTGGCATAAAACCCCCAACCCTCATCCTGGGGAAGGGAAGTATGGGGCACCAACTTGACTGGGCTATAGCATACCCAGAAAGCTGATAAAGCATTATTTTTCTGGATGGTGGTGGTATCTGTGAGGAATGAACATTTGAATTCACAAACCAAGAAAAGAAGATGTTCCTAGGCAGGGTGGATGAGCACCATCCAATGCAATAGTCAGGAATGGTGAAACTCTGTCTGGAAATGACCACACCTCTTCTTGCTCTCAAATGTGAGTGCTTTAGTTTTTAGGTTTCCATATGCGCACTCGCGTACTCTCATGGTCTCTCTCTCTCTCTCTCTCTCTCTCTCTCTCTCTCTCTCTCTCTCTCTCTCTCTCTCTCTCTCTCTCTCACACACACACACACACACACACACACACACACACACACACACACACACTTCTATAATTCTGGAGAATCCTGACTAACAGAAATTTTGGCACTGGGAGTGGTTCTAAAGTAACAGAATTTTAGGAAATTTTTTTTCTGAGTTGCTTTTGCAATTTCTGGAATTGGCTCTCGAATCTTACCACATTTAAAGATATGAATGAGCACAGGTTTCCCGTAGCAGATAGTCTGTGGCACGTGGATTGCATCTCCACAAGACACTCGTAATGACTGCTTTGGAAAGAGATGGTAGTCACTAGGTGAGGCGGGCGCCACCAGGGCAAGCACTTGGATTATTGCATCTTCAAAGCTGTGCTTCCTGTTTCAGCTAAAATTCTCTGGAGAAACTTACAAAGAATCTGCCAAGGTCACTGAACCGCTTTGACTCGTTGTTTTAAAGACTTCATGGTAAGAACAGAGCATGCGCAGAAGAACCCTACAATGTAGAACAGAGCATGCGCAGAAGCATTCCTGGCCATCATCTTCTATTTCCTTCCTTTGGTGTTTTTTGAGGCAGGTCTTCCTATGCAGCCCAGGCTCACCTCAAATCTGCTATCCTTCTGCCTCAGCTTCCCAAGGGTTAGGAATATAAATGTGTACTACTACTGCTATTACATCTTTCTTTTTTAAACATGTGGTCTTAAATTGAGGACCAAAAACCTGTCAACTATCTTTCCTCTTTGAACATGTGCTCTACAATCTTATACTGACATGCTCAGAAATGTTCCTGCTTGTATATGAATGTGCTTTTCTACATGAATATTATAGACTCCCAAATAAAATTCTAATTCTTTGCAAGTAATTCCAGTCTGTTCTTCACCCACTGTGGGTACTGTCTCTGTCCACTCTTTCATCCCTCACTTGTGCTCCGTGCTTGTGGAACAGGTCCTTTACCAACTGAACCACCTCCCTGCCTCCTCTCCTGTTCCTTTAGTCCAGGGTCCCCAGCCTACGCTATGGCGCCACCCACCTTCAGGGTGGCTCTTCCCATGCCATGTATCCTAACTTAAATCACCCCTCACAGGCATTCCCAGAGGCTTGTCTCCTAGTTGGGCCTAGATACTGTCAAGTTGACCATTGCTAGCACAGTGCCTTTGAATATTTTTAGAATGTAGAGACTATGAGAATGCTGGTCCGTTGTGCCTACTGTCTGTTCTTTGAAAAAGCAGTGAATTAATCCAGGTTTAGTTTTCCAGGTAAAGTGCTTCATAGAATATCTAGAAGCTTCTAGATATGTTCTGAAGGAGTTTCTTATCTTGGAACTGGAGGGCTTAAGTGGCTGAAAAGCAAACACAGAACCTCACCCTGTGATTGGCTAGTTATAAAGGAACTGAAACTCAGGTCTCATAGGTGTCTCTGGTCAATGTGAGAGCACTGGGTGGAAAATAGTGGATCCTACCACTGGTGGGAGGGGGATATGTGGAAAAACCTTGATGGAACTGAACCCCTAAATTCTGATGAATCTTTGTGAGTTGAAGCTGTTTCCCATTCATAATGGAATTGGCCCCCCACTTTCAGCCAAAACTACCATCCGTGAACTTAGAGAACTGTCCACTTAGAGTATTCTATGTAGCAGTGTTTCTTATTAGGCAACTCAATTCACAGCCTGAGAAGTGTGGCCAAAGACCCCTGCCATGGAGTTCATCAGCCTCCCGACACTCTCCAAACTGAAGCAACTGGCTTGATGAAATTACTGAATAGTGTTATAAGGATTCAGTAACAGTACCTCTTGGTCTGGGGTAAGGTTCTCCAGAAGGCTGTATATGCTCTGAATCAGTATCCAATAAATGGTACTGATTATTAATCAAGATCCATCCTGAAAATACAAGGCGAAAATGTTCACTAGTAACCACTAACAGAATTCTAGCTTGGGTTGCTGACATTTTACATTTTCTACTAACCTGAGTTCCAGATTGAGGAATACTTCTACCAGAAGATTCAACAATGAATACACCAAACTGGAAGTTAAGCCTGCACCCAGACACTTTCGGCTCTTCAGGTCTCTGTATCAACAAAAGAAGGGTTGCTGGGGTGAAATAGCCGAACTACTTAAGGGAAAATTGGACTACTATTCTACAATGGCGACAAAAAAAGAGTCCAAGGAATTTCTTAACTGTGGCTCTTCAGATGACCATGCCCAGTGATGAAGGCCAATGGAAGAAAACCACCCAATCCAGGTAATGCTCCTCATGGCTCAGATCCTGCACAAACGAAGACTTGACTCGCCCTATCACGTAAAGAGCCATGTTCAGCTGAAGCACTTGCTGAGGGCAAAAGAAATACAGACTGGGTAGGAGAAGTTAGTTGTAAATTCTATCAACCATCCTGCCTCCTGTTACAGAAATGAGGTTGATGATCAAGAGCATGTCCTTGTCCTTTTGTTGCAAATACATGTTTGTGTACACATGCAGTAAGCAAATGCTTTTGTTTACTTTCCTCTCTTGAAGCCTCATCATGGGACAAAAGGTGGATTGGCTTTACACCAAATAGCACTTAGTATTTAAATTACAAGGTATGCAGAGAAAAGTTAGCATCGTCATTCAAGGATCTCATCTTTTCTGGGGGAAAGATAGGAGCATTTTTGCTGTATGTAGCATAGTTGGACCATACCAGGCAGAATTACTGTCATTATTCGGAGATTAAGTGGTTTAAGAAGAAACATACAGGTGCCAGGTTGGCAAAGGGCAAACCCATGGTGGTGTCAACTTGCTTGGGCAAGTGATGTCCAGCCATCTGGGGAAACATTCTTTCTGATGTCTGCGAGGGTGTTTTTAGAAAGAGACTAGCATTTGAACTGACGGACTGGGCAGAGCAAAGGCAGTTCTCAGATGTGTGTAGGCATCAGCCGGTCTAGTTCGTAGCCTGAGCAAAAAGCAAAAGGGCAGAGGACTGGAGGACTCAAGCTTTCTTCTGGAGCTGACATGGCCATTTCTGTTTGCTCTGGGACATTGAATCACACCACTAGCTGTTGCTGGAGGGCTTCTCTCCAGGTTCCCCAAGCCCCACAGTCCCACAATCCACTTATAAAATAATCACTCAGATGCTTATATCACTTATAAACTGTATGGCCATGGCAGGCTTCTTGCTAACTGTTCTTTTATCTTAAATTAACCCATTTTTATAAATCTATACCTTGCCACATGGCTGGTGGCTTACCAGAGTCTTTACATGCTGCTTGTCCTGGCGGTGGCTGCAGTGTCTCCCCCCTCAGCCTTCTGCTTCCCAGAATTCTCCTCTCTCCTTGTCCCACCTACTTCCTGCCTGGCAACCTACTTCTTGCCTGGTCACTGGCCATCAGTGTTTTATTTATATAGAATGATATCCACAGCATTTCCCCTTTTTTTTTTCTTTTTTAAAAAGGAAGGTTTTAACTTCAACATGGTAAAATTACATATAACAAAACAATTACCGAGCAAGAATTATAGTTACAATATTAAAGAAGATGTCCTATCTATCTTATATTTGTGAGTTTAAGGTTTTATATCTAACTTATCTTTTATCATAACTGAGGAAATTACAACTATCTAGTTTTCAACCACATCAAAGACCTGAGAAGGAACATAATGGTACCTGAGAAATGGTAGATGGATGCAAGCAACTTTTGGGAATCTTGCAAAAGTACACCAAGACAGCTGGCAGCCTGGACAGTCACCTAATGTTTCTCAGCATTGTTGGTGCATTTAAATTGGCTACAGGCCTAGAGTATCTGACAGACCATTTTTAGAAGCAGGAATTCTGAGAGACCATCTTACCCTGTCTTGGCAGAGTACAGTGGTCGCTTTCCTTGTGTCCCGCTTGTTCAGAAAGGACAGCATTATATTTGTACTGTCAGCCATCAAGGCAAGGGTAGTTCTTTGCCCAGTAGGCCATTTTGTGCCAAAAAGACAAACTTCCAAATGGAAATGTCTTAGAAGCCCAACATTCTCTCGGGATCAATTGGTGCAGCCAGGAGCAATTGTGTCTCACGTCAACAGAATTTTAAGTTATTTAAATGCCATATTCTCTAGGTCTATGAAGTGTTTGAAGATTACCTATCTATCTGAAATATATCTATGTATACCTAGAAGACTTAACTAACATGGCTACAGATATGATTATCATAGATGACTAGTTATTAATCTATTTTTAATTATCCATTACAATTTTTTTTTTTTTGGTTTTTTTCGAGACAGGGTTTCTCTGCGTAGTTTTGCGCCTTTCCTGGAGCTCACTTGGTAGCCCAGGCTGGCCTCGAACTCACAGCGATCCGCCTGGCTCTGCCTCCTGAGTGCTGGAATTAAAGGCGTGCGCCACCACCGCCCGGCTTTATCCATTACAATTTTAAATGAGTTACATAAGCATAATACCTCAAACAAGAATAGAAATATATATATATATATATATATATATATATATATATATATACAGTATAACAAAATTAACTTCAAGTTTGTATCAATAAACTAAAATTTATACCAATGTAAAACATTTTAAACATAAACTAAAATCTATACCAATGTAAAACATTTTAAACAAGTTGTTCTTTAAAAGTAGGTTCATTAATCTACCCTTTTATCTTATTATTTCCATATCCTCCTATATATCTATATCATATCCCCTTTTCTTTTTTAGAAAGAGATCGCATTTATAATCAACCTGTTTTAAATAAAAATATTGGTTTTTCTCTGTCCCACACCAGAGGACTCTTCTGATTTGGGACACAAGAATCTCTTAACCTTTTTTTTTTTTTTTTAAAGCAATATGTCTGGGTTTAGAGGAGGAGTGAGCCAATTCCACCTCTAAAGCCAGCTTGGTATATTTGGGAATTTGGGCATAGCATCTCTTACTACTTCCTGCTGGAGGGGGGGCGCTGTATCTTATGGGGACGCAAAGAAAATTTTAGGCCTATGGGGTAGTCCGTGAGGCTGTATTGTGTGAACCAGTTGCCTTGAAACCTCTCTGGATGTTGGATCATCTGGGCCATGGTGTCATCGGAGACCTTTCAGGGGGTCTTGGCTGGTGAAACCTGATGTATCTTAATCTGGAACAAATCCACAGCCTCTGGCTTTCTGTGGAAACAAAAGCAGAACCTCTTTTCCAAAGCAACATATCCTTAAATCCAAATTTTGAAGTCAAGGTACCTTTAAAATATACATTTTGACATAACTCAACAGCTTTTGCAATCAAATCTTTTTCTTTAGTTACGAATATCAAAGACAACATAATCCAGATTTTCTGTGTGGTAGCCATCTTTACGTGGCTTATTTTTTATATTACCTTGAGCCTATTGCTTTAAACTGCACCATTCTAAGACTGAAAAGGTGCTGTGGCTGCTGGCTCCGCCCACTTCAGCTTCCCAAGATGGCAGTGGTACATTTTCCGCCAGCTCTGGGAGTCATCAAGTCTCAGAGATAGTGGGTCTAAGCTTTTATCAAAGCAGCGTGTAGCCCAGAAACCTCTTTTTTTTTTTTTTTTTTTTTTTTTTAAATACTAGTAAAGACTAAATCTACCACACGGCTTAATGTGCCCCTGGCAGACGCCTCATTTTCGCCATACTGCGGGTCAAACGCACACGCCAGGAACCCGCCAGTGTTCAAATCTGAGTTTTGCGGCGTCTAGCTGCCCATATGAGACAAGAAGCAGGAACCTGTTTTTGGCTCTGTTTAGAATTGGTTATTAAATATTCTCAGGTTTAAGGTGGAAACTCGAGCCGTTGGGCGCCATTTGTTGCTGGAGAGCTTCTCTCCAGGTTCCCCAAGCCCCGCAGTCCCACAATCCACTTATAAAATAATCACTCAGACGCTTATATCACTTATAAACTGTATGGCCGTGGCAGGCTTCTTGCTAACTGTTCTTTTATCTTAAATTAACCTATTTTTATAAATCTATACCTTGCCACGTGGCTGGTGGCTTACCAGAGTCTTTACATGCTGCTTGTCCTGGCGGTGGCTGCAGTGTCTCCCCCCTCAGCCTTCTGCTTCCCAGAATTCTCCTCTCTCCTTGTCCCACCTACTTCCTGCCTGGCAACCTACTTCTTGCCTGGTCACTGGCCATCAGTGTTTTATTTATATAGAGCAATATCCACAGCAACTGGTTTCCCTGATTTGTGGCTTGGAGGGCAGATCATGTGACTTTTTGCCATCTAGAATTGCATGAGCCAAGTTTTATAGATATCTATGTGTGCTCTCTGTTTCTCTGTCTCTCTCTCCCTGAAAATCTTGGCTAATACAGAAAAAGCTATTTATTCTCAGGAAACATGAGGATATGTCCCTGAGAGGAAACAGTGCTGCAAGTTGTATACTCTTCAATAAAATGCCATGGAAGAAACAAATATGGAAGTTTCTGGAAGATCCCCATATGAGAGCCTGTTGAACAAACATAGACTCAAGCTAGGAGACATGAGGAGCCCCAAGAGGTGTAGGCTTCTCTTTCTTATCCAGACTGGCTACAGCAGCCCAGAAGGGACAGTTCAGGATGGCTGAAGGCTCTAGTGCTTAGAATGTCACCTACGGGCTGACCAGCCTGAAACAGACCCACGAAACATCCACTGTCGTATGCTCTTGTGCTGTGTGGCATAGAGAGAGGCAGTCCTCCCAGGGATTCCTTATGTTTGGAGCAGAGGGCATGTCTATTTTATTTGCTTTGCTCTAGGCTCCGGGAGCATAATTAGAATTCTTTGGGCTCAGATATGCAGAGATGGTGTGATGGTTAGAGTTAACTATCAGGTCAACAGACTCTAAAATCGCCTAGCAGGCAGGCCTCTGAGTACACCTGTAGGGAATGATCTTGATTACACGAGGCAGGAAAACTCAAACCACTATGGGTGGAACTGTTACCTGCCTGGTCCTGCCCTGGAGGGGTTGAGCACCAGCATGAGTTCATCCATCTCTGCTTCCTGATTGTGGATATGATATGACCAGCCCCTGCTGTCTCGGCATAGCTGATAGGAAGTGCTGGATTTCTCACTGTGCAGCAGAATAAACTCTTCTCTTCTCAGCTGATTTTGTTGGCGCATTTTATTACACAAACAGGCAAAGTAACTAAGACAGACAGCAACAACCTAAAGTGGTTCTTTTTATTTTTATTTTTATTTTATTTGCATTGTGTTTTGCCTTCATGTATGTCTGTGTGAGTGTATCAGATCTTGGAGTTAGAGACAGTTATGAGCTGCCATGTGGGTACTGGGAACTGAACCTTTTAACCACTGAGCCATCTCTCGAGCCCCTAAAGTGCTTCTTTAGCCCGGAACTTTTATGAAGATCAAGAGGAGTTGTTGAAAAGGCTTGAACTTGCCCCTTGTCCAGAGAGAGCAGATTTTGAGGGCAGGCCAGTCTCTTCTGCAGAACTGCAGGAGGAGATTAGCTCTTTCCAATATCTACGTGTGCTTGTGTTGTTCTTATCCCAGACTCGTTTGCTAGCGTGGTTGTTTACTTTCTCGGTACTGCCAGGTGCCTGATCCGTGCTTGCCAGTGGCTATTCTGGGGAAGGATGTTTTGGTTCACTGAATTCTAACCAGAGTTATCTTAGTGTATAGTAGAAAAACTATATCTGCTAATTTTTTTCCATGGAGATGTATCTTTTTTAAGCTTTTAGTAACCTGAAAGGAAGCTTCCTGCCTGGGATATGGAGGTATTTGCTAACAATGATTCGGGATGGCAGGAGATACGATGTACCAATAAGTCTGTAATTGGTCTTAACAAAGAGCAAGCTTCTGAGAGAAACTGTGTCCCAATTGTCCTGAGGACATAGCCACATCCCAGTCATATCTGGGGCACCAGCACATGAAGCATTGCCTTGCTTAAAGAGGGACGCTGCTATTCCTGGCGTTCAGGAATGCATAGCGTCACTGGCTTGGGTGCCACTGTTTTGGTCCTTGTGAACGTGACCTCGTGTATACCAGAAGAGAGTCACTCAGCTCCCATAATGGATTCTGCTATGTCATTAAAAAGAAATGTCACGATTTAGCTTTGTAAGTGGTGGCCATTTCAAGTCTGTGTTTTTGATTTCAAATAGCATAGCCATAACCAGACTACATGCATACAGTATTTATTTGTCAGACAGCTTATAGCTGAGTTCTACTAGCTCACATGGCAATAATAGCACTTGCATTTAAAAAATGTCTGACATATCTTTTTAACTAGTTCTTTCTAACAACAGTAATCCTATGAGTGGGTGGCCATTCCCATTTTATAGGGGGGGAACCCAAAGCATAGAAATGGTGATTTTTTTTTCCCCAGTGGTAAGTGGTAGAGAGGAAAGTTGATGTCTCCATGTTGTCAGCATGTAATTCATATGCCTTACACATTGCTGATAATCTATAGCATTGAACAGATTCCATCATAAAAGGAATTGGTCTATCAGTGGGATTTATATATAATATATATACAAATATATAATAATAATATAACAGTGATAATTTAGCATGGACCAGGGACATACAAAGTCCTTATTAAAGTCACTGTGAAAAAAAATGAAAAGAACATTTTAAAAAAAGGAGCAAGGAACAATGGCTATGCATCTGTCACACTTTTAAAGTAAGGTGACATGTATGTTTTCCCTGACTGACTATGAAAATTCTAGCAAATGGACAAAGAGGAGCTGAGCACTCAGAAAAGACATACATGGCTCTCCTCACAGGAGAAAAGAATCTGGACTCGTTTGTTAAATCTAAACTGAAATCACAGAATACAATTTTTGGATTAACCAGCAATCAATGCATCTTTTTGAACTGATAAATTTCTGAGTCTAGGTAATCAGCAAGAAGAGATAAGAGACATTAGTGATGCCACTTTGGAATTTTCTGGGCGAGAGAGGATGCCCTTCCCTAAGGTGTCAACTCTGGTCACAGATTTTACCAAAACTCAGATATCAATTGGTCCACAATATGCTTCTGCCCCTTGCAATGATGAACATCTTTGTGGGGTAATGGGTCTAGGGGGCCTTGGGTTGGCACCTGACATTGTGAGCAGAAACCAGCTTTTCTTCCTTAGTTTTTTCCCCACACCAATAGAAAAGTTGGCCAGCCTCCTACAGCACTCTTGTTTTTTCTTCCTTTTACTCCAGTCACCAATTAATACTGCTTTCTTTTTTTTTTCAAGATTTATATATTTATTATGTATACAGTGTTCTGCCTGTATGTATCCCTGCAAGCCAGAAGAAGTCACCAGATCTCATTACAGATGGCTGTGAGCCACCATGTGGGTGCTGGGAATTGAACTCAGGACCTCTGGGAGAGCAGCCAGTGCTCTTAACCCCCTGAGCCATCTTTCCAGCCCCTATATTCCTTTCTTATTATTCTATGTATTGTGTCTTTCCCATTGAAATTTTAAGTCCTTTAAAGGAAGACCCCTGACTTCAGACTTTACAGCTCCTTCTTCAACACTTTCTACCATGTCTACATGGTATGAAACTCTCAGTAAGTACTTGTGGAATGATTTGCAGGCCTGTATGTGCCTGAAGTGTACAAAGTTTAAGTACTTTCCTAGGGAACCCTTAAAGTTCCATATATGTTAGCCTTGGGAAGGAGTGTTACTGATCTCTGGCTGTCAGATTGATCTAATCTGATTCAGCCTAGCAAGGATTTTCCTTGGGCTGATGAAAGCGAAGGTGACATCCAGTAAATGTCAGCCCTGTGATCAGTTCCAAATACCTTCATCATTTCTGCCTCTCCTGGGCTGCTCAGCGCCTCACTGGAGCAGCTAATCAAGATGGTCTCTGCAGCACTGCACAAGTCTAACGTGAGGCCTCCTTCCTCCTTGGTGAACTGGGCCTCCCTCTTTTCTTGGTTCTTAGAAAAGATGCTGTGCACTGTGACAATGTGGTTAGCTGCTTTACCTCCATTTGTGGTTAGGCGGTCCCCTTTGATAGTAACACACACCTAAGCAGCACTAACGCGCTGTAGAGAGCAACAATAGATGGTAGTAATTTAAATTCGGACAGAAGTATTTTCTTTTGTATTCTGTACAAAATTTTAAAATAAGTCGAAATGGAGAGCTACCATTGGACTAGAAAGGTTATGAAAACATAAGAGGTGACCCAGAAGATCCTGAAAAACAGGTTGGAAATTGGCTTTTATATCGATCAGCTGGGAGGTTGACATTTGCCTCTTTGTCAAAGCCTATCATGATGCAATAGGAAGCTGCAGTACAGAAAGAAAGTTATTTACAGACCTCACAATTGCGTTCAGTAACATTCCTGGCAGAGATCAAACATGGACCGTCCTTTCATTCAGATAAGCAGTCACTCATGAGTCATAGCTGCCCACTTCTTTCTGTAGTGGAGGACGGTGGAGTGGCTGAGCTTGGCGATTTCAAGACTTTGGGAATGGTTAGTTCTGTCCACGGCAGTAGCTGAGAAAGGTAACGTCAGGTTATGTTATCAGAAACCACCTGGCTTGTTAGAAAGTCACTGTTGCTGACGCTGTACCTTATGAGGGGAAAGAAGCTGAGCTGTGGCAACTCGGTGTCCCACACCTGTGCTTTCTAGCAGTCGGGAATCCCTCAGCCTTCTCTTCTCGGCTCTCACAGCTAACTCATTCCCTCTGTTTTCAAGGCTTACATTCTAGTTGGTGCTTGATGTTGGGGCAAACTTGTTGCTCGCAGCTCTTAGAACATGATAGCCCTCATCTGACCAAGATTTGTCTGGGGGACAAGTCTGTATTGATGACTCTACATCAAGTGTGCGGTTTTCAAAAAATTATAATAAAACATTTATATTGTGAAAGCTAGTGTTTAACAATTTCAAGTGCTCAGTTTAGCAGCAGTGAGTGTTTTCACAAGATTGTGCAACCATCTCTTCTATTACCAGAACATTTTCATCATGCCAAACAGAAACTCTGTATTCATTAAACAGCAGCTCTGCAGTCTTCCTTCCCTGGGGCCTTGGTAACCCCAACACATTCCTGATGCCTATGATATTGCCTGTTCCTGGCATCTTGACAGAAGTGTACCAATATAGTATTAGTGCACCCATATAGTATTGGTGTACTCACACAGCATTAGTGCACACACACAGTATTAGTGCATGCACACAGCATTAGTGCACACACAGACAGTATTAGTGTACCCCCACAGTATCAGTGCACACACACAATATTAGTGCACCCCCACAGCATTAGTGCACACATACAGTATTAGTGTACCCACACAGCATTAGTGAACACACACAGTATTAGTGTACCCACACAGTATTAGTGCACACACAGACAGTATTAGTGCACACACACAGTATTAGTGCACGCACACATTAGTGCACACACACAGTATTAGTGCACACACACACAGTATTAGTGTACCCCCACAGCATTAGTGAACACACACAGTATTAGTGTACCCCCACAGTATTAGTGCACACACACAATATTAGTGCACCCCCACAGCATTAGTGAGCACATACAGTATTAGTGCATACACACAGTATTAGTGCACACACACAGTATTAGTGCACACACACAGTATTAGTGCACACACACAATATTAGTGTACCCACACAGCATTAGTGCACCCACACAGTGTTAGTGCACCCATACAACATTAGTGCACCCACACAGTATTAATACATACACACAGTATTAGTGCACCCACACAGTAATAGTACACCCATACATACAGTATTTGCTTTGTGTTGACTTTGTGTTTATTTTCACTGAGCAGAATCTTTAAAGTCTTCATCAGGTTCCAGCATGGATCAGAATTTCGTTTTTGAGATGGAAAAGTATTCTGTTATGCATATCATGTTTTGCTCATTCATCATGTGACTTCTCTTTGCCTTTAGGCTGTTGTTATCCACGACAGTACACGGCAGCTAGAAGATAATTGCTAGATCATCTGGTAATTGTGTGCCTGGTTTCTGGAGGAGCCCAGCCCATGGCTTGGACAGTCCTTTGCTTTTCCTCTCAATGCCTCTTGTCACGGTGGCCCAGCTCCCAGCATCCTCCCTGTACTTCACTCAAGCCAATCACACACTGCTCCTCCCACCAGCAGGCAGATGTGCCCCTGCAGGTATCAGCTCTCCTCCCTGACGGTAAGTCCCAGATGTGGCGAAGCAAGTGCAAAGTCATGCCCCAAGGCTTTGCTTTTCCCAAACACACCACCATACTCTGCTGTGTGTTAAATGTGTTGCTCTGATTGGTTAATACATAAAATACTGATTGGCCAGTAGCCAGGCAGGAAGTATATGCGGGACAAGGAGAGAAGAGAATCCTGGGAACAGGAAGGCTGAGTCAGAGAGACACTGCCAACTGCCACCATGACAAGCGAGATGTAAGGTACTGATAGGCCACGAGCCATGTGGCAACTTATAGATTAATAAATATGGGTTAATCTAAGATATAAGAATTAGATAACAAGAAGCCTGCCATGGCTATACAGTTTGTAAGCAATATAAGTCTCTGTGTGCTTACTCGGTTGGGTCTGAGTGGCTGTGGGACTGGCGGGTGAGAGAGATGTCATGACTGTGGGCCAGGCAGGACTGGAGAAAACTCCAGCTACAATACTCTAGGCTCACTTTTCCCACTTCAGTTTAGCTTACATGGCTGGCAACCATTGCAATGAATCTCTCTCCCTTTTCTTATCAAAGGGCGGTCCAGGCAGCTCCTGAACTCAGCCATCCTGACATCCCCTCGTCTCCTCATTAAAGTGGTCACATAGATCATCTTACCCTACCAGGTGGTGTTTCTCCCATTTTTCCACTCTGCACTATCACCTGGCTGCTAACCCCAAGGAGTTCCTCTATTAAATTTAAGAATGATTAGGGCTGGAAAGATTCCCAGTGGTTAGAACACTGGCTGCTCCTACAGGTCCAGTTCCCAGCATCTACACAGCAGATCACAACTGTCTGTAACCCCAGTTTCACAGGATCTGATTCCTTCCTCTGACCTCCTTGGATACCAGGCATACACACATACATGTAGGCAAAATACCCCCTACCCCCTACACACACACACACACACACACACACTCACAAGACTAGACAAACTTTTTGAATGTTTATATTAATAATCACCTCTTTCATATTTATCTTGGAAAAATCCTTCACTGTTTTGCAATATTTTCTTCCAGATAAATATAAGTCATGTCATAGTAGATTTGGGATCGTTTATTTCTTTGCTTAGAAAACCTTATTGTCACTCGTACAAATTCCTTGCCTGAGAATTCCAAAGTCACAGTCAGTGTCAACCTGCTGGTCCAGCCTTCTGCCCCTATCCCCCATGCTCTCAGTACTGCAGTAACCAGGAGTGTTACTCCCTCTGTCCCGGGTTTCCTGACCCTTTCTTCTTCCATTTTCCCTTTCCTCTCCTTTTGTCCAGTTCTACCCATCTCTAAGTTCAAAGTCAGGTGCTGCCGTTTGGGTGGGAGCTCCACCTCAACCCCTGGCACGCTGGCGTCCCTACACCCAAAGAGTCTGTAATGTTCTGGTGCAAGAGCCACCTCAACTCCCCTCCCCCATCTCTTTCCCCAAACCCACCCCTTCAAAGCCCACCAAACACAGCTCCTCCCCTAGAGAGGCTCAAGATGGCTCCCACAGGGTATTTAAGCTGCATCCCAGAAAACAGACACGTGGTTTTCCGGCCTCTAGTCCCTGTCTCCTCTCTTGGGGGCTGGAGAATCACCCAGGAACTCTTTGCCCATTAAACCAGGGCTTTTTTCTAGTTCGGTCTGATTTGGTCTGATTTGGATTGCTGCGTCAGTGGAGAGGTTTATTGGGGTGTAAAACTTACTGGCTGCATTCATTCAAATAGATTAAATAAGGCCTGTGGAAAGATTCTTGCACGTATCAAGCATTAAATGAGCACTAGATAAATAATGCAGAATAAATACTTTGTTCTGTGTGGTTATTATTCTGATTTACGATATATCAGTCCTTTTCTCAATGATTGCTGTATGTATTGCACAGCGAAAACTCTGTTCAAGCTAGCCTTCACACAAAGTCGTGCTTGTGGAGTCACACAACTGAAAAGCTCGACTACTCAGCAGACATATCCTTATTTCCAAAATCAATCCTGCTGGTCTCTGTGGCTTTTCATAATCAGCCTCCTGTGTAGGTGAAAAGGACGTGCTCCCTTGGGCCTTCCAGGTCCTAGTGTGGAAGAGATGCTTGCTCTCCAGGGAGTTCCAGGGAGTGGCTTGGTGCTGGCCAGTCATGGTTTGCCTTGGTCTGGTCTGCCCGGCCAACCGCCTGCCAGCTCTTGCTCTCTGCAGCCCCTGCTGGCCACTGCTTCTCTCTTCAGGGATCCCTGGGGTGGAAATCCCACACCTCTTCCTGCAGACTCTTCCATGCTGTATAAATCCAGTGTTAAGAAGGTCTCCTTGATCTTTCCAATGTTTCAAGAGATCACCTTTCATCCTTGGTCTTTTCTAGAAGGTGGAAAGCCCTTGAGCAACTTTCTTTAATATATCGTGTATTTGATGGCGGTGATTAAGTGCCCACTCACTCTTCTTTCTGTGAAAGGCATTCGATCTTGTACCCTTTCCCGGCAGGGCCTAATTTCAGATCCTTTGACCCAGGGAACAGTTTTGCTTAAGCTCTGGATGTTACTTTTCAGCCAGAACTTGACTGGAGACCTCCCTCAGACTCAGCCTTTCTCCGACCTCTAGGGATGTCTGGAAGGACTCAGCTGTGCTGGCTGGGACCTTGGGCTGCTGCCAAACCCTGTCTGCTGCCTGGTTTCTTGGCTCTCTACCCCTTCTCTCTCTCTCTCTCTCTCTCTCTCTCTCTCTCTCTCTCTCTCTCTCTCTCTCTCTCTCTCTCTCTTTCTCTCTCTCTCTTTCTCTCTCATTCTTTCTTCCTGGTGACAGCTACTGAACTGTTTTTTTTCTGAACTCCCCACACAGGGAATGCCTGGGGTTTGTGCCCTGCCCCCAGCCAGTTCAAGTCGTCCTGATTTGAGTCCTGCGGATCTGATCTCTGAGTTCCCACAGTGGACAAGATGGGAATGTGAGATGTGATTTGCTGTTTGGAGTTTCAAGAAATGAAACAGACAGAAAGCTGTTTTGTGATGACTCCGTCCCCTCTTCTCTGGTGTGTGGAACGAGAGGGTTTCCGGCTCCATCGCTCTGCGGCCTGCTGACCCTTAGAGGCTCTTCCAGGGTTTGTGAACATGCCCAGTAGATTTTTTTAAAGGAAAAATTAAAAACAAACAAACACAAAATGGTAGGCAAGTCTGGTACTAGATGCAGGATAGTTGTGTGTGTGTGTGTGTGTGTGTGTGTGTGTGTGTGTGTGTGTGTGTGTGCACTCTCTATAGTTGCTAGAACAGTGCAGTGAACATGAATTCTACAAGAAATCAGAAAAAAAAGGCAGCTGCTGGAGAGATGTCTCAGCTCTTGCAGAAGATCTGGGTTTAGTTCCCAGCACTCATATGGCCGCTCACCTCCTGCTCCAGGGGATTCAATGCCTTCTTCTGACCTCTTTGGACTCTTGCGTGCATACGGTGCACATACATAGACTCAGGTACACAGGTACAGGCATGTGAAAAATCGATGTTTTTTTTTTTTTTAAGATGCCAGCAAATGTTAAAATTAATGCTAAGTTGTTAAAAGAATAAAATGATGGCCAAACATTTTCCAAGCAAATACAAGTAAAAAGAAAAGAAGAATTGTACTAAAATTTAGAAAAAGTGGGATTCTCATAAAGCAGGACTTAGGAGAAAGGAGCCATTTTGTCACTTGATGTTGACAGCAGGTAAATGCAGGAGGAAGACTGTATAGTGACGAATGTCAGGTAGTGAAAGAAGAGCCTGCTTTAGAACCAGAATTGACATGAAAGGAGACAGCAACAGAAAAACCATTCTAAGAGACTGGAGCACCAGACTTTGACAATGAATGGAGAGGAAAAAAGACACAAAAATATGGAATCATTAAAGCTGATTATTAGGCAAATGTTGAATTGCATTCCCTAGCAACAAAGAATATGCCTTTCTTGAAGTATAAAACTCTTGGCAAAACAAATAATATGTAAGGTCACAGATAAGCTTTTGCCCAACCTGCAACAAAACGAGGATACAATTATAAAAGCTTGAACAAAACCTCACCAGTCTAAACTCTTATTAAAGATTTGGAAAATTTCAGACTCTGAAAAAGAAAGTATAAAACTCAGAATAGTTATAAGTAAGAATTCTTGGACTTCGTCCAGATCAGTATAAGGAAGTATGCCAAGAGCCCCCTCTATTCTCATCATCAAACCAGATAATGGAAACCAATAAGCTAATGACTCTAAGAACTAAAAAACAAACAAAACATAACAAAAAACCAAGCACAATTGAAGGTAAACATAAATACAGCAATTTATGAATTAGAAAAGGGAGTGGACAAATGCAAATAGTCACCAATTTTTAAGGCCAAACAAAAGGAGGAAATTGACAAAAGAGACAATATCAACACACAAGAGCTAGGGAAACGTGAGGCTGGGGAAATGGCTCAGAGATTAAGGGGGCTTGCAGCTCTTCCAGAAGACCCACACTCTTTTCTTAGCACCTATGGTGGGTGGCTCAAAACTGTTTGTAACTCCAACTCCAAGGGGTTTGACATAATCTTCTGGCTTCCATGGGCACCTGTGCATGCATAGCGCTTGCGCGTGCTCGGGCGCACACACACAGAAATAAAAATAATTTAAAAATTAAAAAATATGAATATGTGACTGGAGGTTAAGTGAAGTAACATTTTACAAATATAGATGCCTTAAATCTCAGTATTTGGGAGACAGAGGCAGGGGGATCTCTGTCAGTTTCAGGCCAGCCTGGTCTTCAGAGCAAGTTACAGGAGAACCAAAGCTACACATAGAAACTCTGTCTCAAAAAACAAAAACAAACAACAAAAAAAGAAAGAAAAAAGGAAAGAAAGAAAAAGAAGAAAAAAGAAAATATATAAATGGATGATTGCTTGGGAGAAAGTGCTAAAATTGGTCAAATAGATTATATATGTGTGTGTGTGTGTGTATATATATATATATATATATATATATATATATATATATGTGTGTGTGTGTGTGTGTGTGTGTGTGTGTGTGTGTGTGTGTGTGTGTGTAGTCAATTTTTTTAAAGGAATTGACAAAATCATGAGTAAAAAAACTCCTTTTAACAGTGATTACAAACAAAGCAAAACAGAGTACCTGCCCAGATCTTTTGAAACGTCTTCCAACTTTAGGCAGCTTAATGAAGAAGTCTTCAAAATTTCAAAAACTGTGATTCCTTCTTTTAAAGATCCACTTTTTTTCATTATAAGGTGTGTGTCTTCATGTGGGTATGTGCGTGTGGGTGCAGATGCCCACAGGGACCAGAGGTGTTGGAGTCACAGGTGGTTGTGAGCTGTGTGGCACACGTCCTGGAAACCACATTTGGGTTTATAGAAGAACACAAGTCCTCTCAACTGCACTTCTCTCTAGTCCCCGTGATTTCTATGCTATGTAGATCATTCAAGAAAATCAGTGGAGTTTGAAATCTATCCGATTTCACTTGTCAGTTCAGGGGTTGGCAGCCATTTCCAAAGTTAGAGGACTCAGCAGGCCAACATACATGACCGTAATGAGCCATGTCTATGAGCTGCATGCATCACGCTGCCACCATAACAACCATGTTCATCATGACCCCACACTTCAGACAATCCAGAGATACACAAAATGGAACGTATCTGGACCGAAGAATATCTTTTAGCAATAAAAAAATAAATCATATATGGACACAGGCTAAAATATAGACAACTATCAGAAACACTACAGTAAGTGGAAATAAATAAGCTACAAAATACAAGACATTAATGCATATCCATGAAACATATGGAAGAGTCAGTCAGGGTGGTGCACGCCTTTATTCCAGCACTCAGCAGGCAGAGGCAGGGGGGGGGGGTCTCTGTGAGTTTGAGACCAGCCCAGCTCACATATCGAGTTCCAGACCAGGCAGTCCTGCACAGTGAGGTTCTGTCTCAAAATACATAAATAAAATAAAAAATAAAAAGCCAAGAAAAGACAAATTTAGGTAGAAAGGTTGGTAGCTTTGGGGAGACAGGTATAAGAGTGGGAATGGACTATAAATGGACGTGAGGGAGTTTGGGGAACAGCAGAAACTGTTCTAAAATTAGGATGCTTTAAAACTGCTCTAAACATGCCGGGCGGTGGTGGCGCACGCCTTTAATCCCAGCACTCGGGAGGCAGAGGCAGGAGGATTTCTGTGAGTTCGAGGCCAGCCTGGGCTACCAAGTGAGTTCCAGGAAAGGCACAAAGCTACACAAGAGAAACCCTGTCTCGAAAAACCAAAAACCAAACCAAAACAAAAAAAACTGCTCTAAACTTGATGATTATCACAAAACTCTAAATTTTTGAGGCGTGTGTTTGGAGTTCAGTGGAGCAAAGATTCAGTTTGATGGCCATGTGAAACAGCTCTTAGGATACAACTCGGTGCTTGGTGCTGCACCTTTTGCAAAAGTACAGAGAATTTTCAAAATGTTAATGGACTTAGTATCCCTCCTAAAATAGACATGTGGGCAAGGTAACGGAATGTGCACTCTGGAATTCTCCATGCTAACTCCTATGCAGAGCACTGCCTGAAGGCCGGCGTGAGGGGTGTGAAATCCTAGTACATTACACAGTGAAGTCCATGCACTTGACAAGACTTGAGACTGCTTAATGACATGGAGAGGTGTGGGGGGGGGTGCTTGAGAAACAGTGTCAAACGGAAACGTAGACTCTGAAGGTATCTAAACGGAAAACGGAAGTGTCCTTTGGAACAGAAGGGCCTGGGCACTCACACCTATACCTCAATAAGTGAACACTTGCACCTCAGTGGTGTGATCATGGAGGATGTCATTTCTTCTCAAGGCTTTCCATGTCCAGTGCATCTTCACACAGGAAAGAGAAAATGGGTACTGCGGTCCTGAGCAGCTGAGCCCCTAATAGTGAGGCCTATCCTGCTCTGCATTCTTCTGGTTCAGCAGAAGCATGGGGACTACTGAGCCAACATGGGAGTGTGTGTGTGTGTGTGTGTGTGTGTGTGTGTGTGTGTGTGTGTGTGCACGTGTATACACCTTACAGGGGCGTATACTATCTTAGGTCTTTAGGACTGAGAGGAACTTGATTGAGGGGACATTTTGACAACTTAGCCATTCTGTGGCTCCAGTCTGACCTCATGCACCCATCACTCACTTGCTGATAGTGATCAAGCTGTTGTGTACCCAGAGTGCTGGACACATAGCAACTGGATTCACGGGGATACAGTGGCCAGGGCTCCGGATAATAACACTTCTCTAGGATTCCCTTCTTTTAGCGTTCAGTGTTCTGTGTAGTAAGTGTGTGGGAGGCAGGAAGGCATCCGGAGCAGGACAGCAGGGGCAAGAGAACAGCCAATTAGGAGACTACAGCCGGACGGGTCGTCAACCTCCAGTGGCCTCTCGGTAACAAAGGGACGTTCCATAGTCATTGCTCTCTGATGTCACATGGTTAGTTGCCACAAACACTTCACGTCTAACCTTTAAAATAATTAAACAAATGAGAAATGAACCAGACTCT
Source organism: Peromyscus maniculatus bairdii (assembly GCF_049852395.1). NCBI lineage: Eukaryota > Metazoa > Chordata > Mammalia > Rodentia > Cricetidae > Peromyscus > Peromyscus maniculatus. The sequence goes on along the minus strand of NC_134853.1, from coordinate 57,499,216 downwards.
AGTCCCAAACCTTCTAGTGCTCTGGTCTCCAGTACTAATGAATCTGTAGCAGCCTCCTTCCTACCTGCCGCGACCACATGTGGGAGAAGCCGGTAACGAGGCCCTGCCGCCCTGATGAGTGTGCTCATTAACGAAGCCACTTGGTTTGAAGACCCACCCTAGACAATCTGATGGTGGATTTTATTGAAATAATTTTTATAAACAAGGCTTCAGACAGGGTTTTCTCCTGATGAGTGTTCCAAGCTCATTACCACCCTCAGGAAGACATTTAAAGAGATAAAAATAAAAGTCTAGGATTAAAACACTTTCACCTTTAGGCAAAACAGTCTCCCTTGGTCTTCAGCTTTCTCCATCTGTAAAAGGAGTAATGATATTTCCCTTTCCAGAGCATCTGAGGGCCTGGTGCCGAATTCCAGGTTGTGTTCTTGGCGGCTGGGAAAGAAGAACTCATAAACTTGATTATTTTTAATAGTGTGAAGAACCTAACATGATAAATAGATGTCTGATCTCCCTTAGGATGGGCTGGAACGACGTAAAGGAGAAATATATACACAGCAGTAAATCAGCCGCGGATCTGGGAAACTCACCTGGCTTGAATTAGGCTGTTCTCCATCCAATATTTTTCTTTACTTTTTAGAGGTTTTTAGCCTAGTGACTTATCACAGAATAATTCAATGTGTTTGTCATGCTGCTACCGCAGAAGCAGAGTGACCTGGGAAGGAGCTTGCAGAGATAATCATGTGCCCCAGAGAGCCCGGTGTGGTGGGGGGACGCTTTCAAAGCTGCTGGACACCTCGTGCCTCTCTTAGCCGCCCTAAGTCAGGGAGACAGAGGACTTTAAAATCCCTGTGGACCATGGGAGGGAATGTTCCTGCACTGTAAGATCATTCCACAGAGCCAAGCTCAAGAGTCTGCACAGAAGCATCACGCCTAAGAAGTGTGAACGAGCTGGATGGGGCTCAAGAATGATCGACATATCCCTTTCTGAAGGGAGTGACATCTTCTAATTCCATCCAGTTGCTTATTTTTGCACCAAGCATAAATAGTAAGCTTTAAAAAAGTGTGTGTGTGTGTGGGGGGGGATTCAGCTGCAGAGCCTGAGATTAGACGAGAGGGATCCTAGCACTGCAGGGTCGGGGAGGAGGGAAGGTAGAGAGAGACGAAGGGAGCAGAGAAACGGGGTCTTTGCTGGGAACTCTCACACAACTGTGTGGCTGCTTTGAGCTTTCCAGAGTCGCCCTGATCATACATCACACAGGGTTCAGCTGTCCCACGTACTATCAGATATTTCACATAAATAGTTTAAAAGTCCCCAGCTGCCAATGCCAAGTTCAGATGGATTTATGGGGCACTTTGGGTCACCTGTTGTCAGGCCAGGAGACTTAATGAAAGGTTGGCAATGCCTTAGGCAATGAGTATGCTCTCAGGAAGGACCTAAGAGCAGCATCCATCTCCTGGGCTCCCTTCTTGCTGCTGCACCTTGCAGGACCACCATCCTGGTTCACTGGATTTCATAGGCTCCATTCATTGCCCTTCGTTGATTGACAGCTGCCGTATGCACACACTACAGGGCTTCAGCTTGCCATCTAGACAATGGGACACCTTGCCTGGCCTGCACTGTAGCCTCTCCTTGGGCACCAGCAGGAGGGGAGTGTTGAAGATAACAGCATCATAGAGCGCAAACGGCCCGAAGTGGAGCCAGAGGAACCTATGAGATCATCTGGAAGAGCTTGGGAATTCACTGCCATTTGCCTACTTGGCTTCGGATGAAAAGCATATCTTAAGGCTGCTCGAAATGTGTCTGATTCATCTGTAACTGAGAATGAGACCAATCAGGGATAAGAAGTGAGTAAAAGCCTTGTGATCACAGAGCCAAGAGAGCCTATTTTAAAGCACTTAATGTATTTTTTTCTTAAAGATATATACACCAACTGTAATTAAGCTCTCCCGTTCCTTGTGATCTTGGCGAGATGTTAAAAAAGAGATAGAGGGAGGGAGTTGACTTGCCAAGTGGATTTTTCTAAGCGTTCTCAGCTCTAATTAAAAGTCCTTTGTGCAGGGCCAACCAGCAATCAGCTTCCTAATTAGAGTTGAGCAAACTGCCTTGGTGAATTGTGGAATTCTGTGAACCCAGGAATCTGGGAGAAGTCTGTCTATTTGCAGAGGGCTGTCTTTTGAAACTCAGACACCCAAGTCCTGAAAGGCACAGATCACAAGGCAACTTCACAACTCTACTGCTATTTTCACCTTGCGGTGGCCCGGCAGTGGCCTCTGCATTGTGTAAAACCTCGGCTGACAGCATTATCACGAGACGGGATCTTTTCATAATCCTATCTTCTAGATCTGGCATTATGTGTGTATTAAAATGCTAGTAGTTTCATTCACTGTTAGTTTTAGACGTAGACTCCTGCAGTCTAGGCTTGCCTTGAACTTTGTGTGTAACTAAGGATAATCTTGAACTTCTGGTCCTCTTGAATATGCTGCACAAGTAACCAGTATGGGCATCTACCACCACACCCATATTTATGGGGTGCCAAGGATCAAACCCAGGGCTTCATGTGTGCTAGGTAAGCACTTCTCCAAATGAGCCCCAAATATGCCAGGGTTTCATCGATTAAATACAGACCAAGAAAACCATTCTCCCTTTAACTGGATCTTCCTCAGATCCTTGGGAGCCACAATGGTAAATAGACAAACCAGTGCTTATTGCCTGCCAAACAGCACAAAGAACTCTTAAAAAACTGACTCAGCCCCCACCAGGCTGCCATGAGGCAGCATTTCCTCCCTCACAGACAGGACCAAGACCCAGAGCAGTCAAGCAGCTGACCCAAACTACCTCCAGAAAGGATGGAGCTCCATCACCTGCAGCCTGCCAGCTTCCGGTCTGTGCTTCTCTGGCCCATGCCCCAGTCCACAGGTCCAGAGCACATAGTCGGAGCAACTCCGTTTCATCTGAGCCCACTCTCCTGATTTCCAAGACCCACATTCCGTACTGAGACCTTCTGAAATGCAGGCTTTCAATAAAGAAATTATACTGGAGTAGAAGCTAGAGAACATTTGTTCCTCTTCATTCCCAGAACTGTGGAGAGGACACCAACAATGGCATCCTTGTCTTTAGAGACAAACAACCCCAAAGCCTTAAGCCCCAGGGGAGATGCTACTAAATAATGTATTCCCTCGGCTTCCCCATCTCAGACGTTCCTCTCTGACTCTTCATTTTCCTAGAAATATAGGCATTTGGAGACAGAAATCACTTATGATTATGTGATTGTCTTGCTGCTTTCATTTGGGTCGGATGCATGAATATAAAGAAACAAAGCCAGGTGTGAGGGACAGGTCTTAGTCTCAGCTCCCAGGAGGCTGAGGCAGGAGGATCAGTTGGGTTTGGGAGTTTGAGGCTTCAATATAGGGAGATTTGTTTAAAAACAAAATCGAGGAGAAAAAAAAAGGCAGGGGGAGTATTCTTTAAAGTACTTCTTTTGCTTCCAAATAAAAATATTGGTTGTGAATATGGTGTCACTCTTCACACTGTGAAGGGGGAGGGGTGGTTTGCAAGGTGTCACTTGGAGCAGGCCCCCATGGGCTGAGGGGACCGCAACATCAGAGCAGGGGCAGGAGAGAAAGTCTCAGACACCACCAGACATGGGGAAACAAAGGGAAATGAGATGAGAAGGAGAATAAAGGAAGTGTGGCAAGCTGCAGACAAAAGCCCTTCTCTCCAGAGCCTGGAGACCAGTCTGGAGTTCTTAGTGGAAACAAAAAAAAAAAAAAAAAAAGAAAAGAAAAGAAAAAGAAAAAGAAAAAAGAAAAGAAAGGCCCACACAAGTGCAGGGGATAAGCTCTTGCTGGGGCTGTTTTGTGCAGGCCCCAGGAGCTCAGCTCTGGTGACGTCACCCTGGGCGAGGGTCCCAGGACCATCTTTCCCAGGAGGTGATGTGGTCTCGCCACTGCATTCGGTGGGGTGGCGCATGTCAGCAGGAGGGGTCGGATCTGCAGTCCTGTGGTTGCGCTGCACTTTTCACGTAGCACTTTGCATGAATTCCTTTGCTGGTCTGTAATTGGAGTTCAAGGGCTCAGCTTTATTCAGATTTGCTGCTTCAGGGTTTGGTATGTAGCTGGCCCTTGCTGTCGCCTGCAGATGAATAGAAGCCAGCAGCAGCAGCCTCTCGCTGCACAATGCTTTGAGAGAGTGGCACTTAGTAAGTGTTCCCTAGATGGATAAACATCCCCAATGCACCAGCAACTCGTGTGTTCAAAATTTAAGTTCCGAGAGAACCAGGCAAGCAGGATAGAAAGTTTAAGGTCTTAATAATAGGTCCTATAAGACCTCCCAGAAGGAAGAATTGAGAGGAAAATAAAATGTTTCCAAATGATGAACAACATTTTTTTTTCTGGAATGTTAAGTTGGAAGAAGACAGCGTGGCAATTTGGGTGCACTTCTCTGTGTTCACCTTCCAAATGTAAGTCTCTAAAAACCACACGATGTCCCCAAATAGGTAAAACCATTTCTACTACTCATGTGAGTGTGGACGTATGTGATTTATCTGACCCTCTGGCAACATATAAAGACGAACATACTCAGATGATCTAAGATAGAGGAAGATGTAGTTACTGATTAAGAAGTAGTGTGCACAGCCGAGACAGACGAGATCCTGAGGTCAGGGTGTGCCCGGTGTTTCTTCTCCGTCCCTGTTAGACATTCTTCCGAGCCACGATCAGACACTGCTCCCATCAGGATCACACATTGCTTTCCTCTTTCACCCCAACTTGTCTCAAGTGCCAAGGACTTGCCAGGCGCTTCGCTGGTTGTTTCTTTACTTGCTGACAAGTCGAGCTGGAGCTGGCTTTTTCTTAGTCCATATGACGATTTAGTCCTGTGTATGTTCACAAAACTTGGCTCCATGACTGCCAATTAGCCTTCGGAGTACTGTTGTCATAGTGCCCCTCTCTGGAGAGGGGTGTGAGGTGTTGAGTGGGTTAGCTCTCTTCCTTGAGTCTCGATGCCAGGAGGAGTGTGTTTTCCAATCCTGCAGTTCAGCGTGATAGGAATACAAGAAAGGTGACCCGTTTTCAACAACATTATATTTGCTGTGGACCTACATCACCCATTTTGTAAAAACAAAATAGAAGTAGTCTAACACACACACACACACACACACACACACACACACACACACACACACACACACTGTTTTTGAGAGTGTGGAGCTGAGATTGCCTTTAGAACAAGGAGCCCAGACAGACTGAATTATGACATGGGTTCCCAGATTCCTGGGCAAGGCTTGCTTCGCTCAAGCTGGACTGAACAGGGCTGGCTTTGATGATGAGAGGCAACGTTCACGCAATGGCCAGTGCTAAGCTCTCATCATGAGTGAACTGTTTGCTTTTCCTCGGCGATAATCGTATAGGCGAGCTTCTAGCATCAGCTCACTTGACAGATAAGGAAGGTGGGTTTTAGAAACAGCGATTTGCTCAGATCAAATACCAATTCAGTGCTCTTCTCCTGGGGCACAGTTTCTTTTTTACTGTATGTGTTTACAGTGGACATGATGCTTTGATATACATAGTGAATAGATTACTATGGACAAGCAGACTTCTATACCTGTCTCTTTATGTAGTTACTTCTGTGGTAAGAGCAATGGCAGATCTCCTGTTTATAATACAATACTATTAGCCACAGCCCTCATGCTGTACATGAGATCCCTAAACTTATTCATCTCATGGAACTGTAACTTTATATTCTGTGGTCTTCAGTTCCCCTCCTCTTCTCCCACCCTTCTGCACCCCTTGTAAACTACTGTCCTACTCGTGGATCACTGTATATTCAATATCTTAGGTCCCACATGTGAAATCATGCAGTATGTCTGACTTAATTCACTTTGTAAAGTATCCTCCAAGTTCAGGTCCTTTTATGGTGTTATGAATGACAAAATCTCCCCCTTTTTTAGGCTGAAAAATATTGGAGCATATATGATGATATCTGACATGTAGAAGACATTATAGTTCTATGTGTGAAGCTGTGAGCTGGCCCAAGCGTCTTGTACATGTTAGGATGCTAGGCAAAGTTCTGCCACTGAGATCTATCCTAGCCCTACACCACAGTTTCCTATCACCCATTCATGGACACTGAAGTACTTCTGTATCTTGGTCACTGTGAAGGCTGTAATGAATGTGGAACATGGATATCTCTATCAGGTGCTGGTTTCGTTTCTTTTGGGTCTGTCTCAGGAGAATTCCTTTAGGTGTGTATTTGGTCATATGGTAGTTCTACTTTTTGAAGAACCTCTATGGTGTTTTCCATAATGGCTAAACCAGTCCCATTTTTCTCAATGGCATAAAGATCCCTCCCATCTTCCCCTTGGCTGGCACTGGTCATCTTTTGTAATAGCTGTCTTAATTGATGTGAGGTGAGCGTTCACTGTGCTTTGAGGTGCAGTGGTGAGTAGTGACGGTGAGCATTTTCATATACCTATTGGACAGTTCTGAGTTTAATTTTAAAATCTCTATTCAGATAGATGCTCTGCCTATTTCTAATCAGATTATTTGTTTTGGGTTTTTGGGGTGGTTAGTTGAATTGTGTGGGTTCTTTATGTAGTTTATGTTTATTACTTTAATTTTGCAAACATTTCATTCCATTCCACAAGCTGCCTGTTCGTTTTGTTGGCTGCTTCCTTTGCTGTGCAGAAGCTCTATTGTGGGTGGTCCTGTTTGTTTACATCTACTGTTGTTGCCAGAGTCCTTAACAAGGCATCCAAAGAGCTGTTGCTAAGGCTATGGAAGTGTTCTCCTACACCCTGTTCTAGTTGGTTGGTTTTAGGGTTTCGTGTCTAGGACTGGATTCCTGTATACAGTGTAAGTGAAGGCCCCATCTCATACTTTGGCATGTGGTTATCCATTTTACCAACACATTCATTGAAAATACTAGTGTCAGGGCTAGAGAGATGGCAGCAGTTGAGAGCACTGACTTCTCTTCCAGAGGACCTGGGTTCAATTCCCAGCACCCACATGGCAGCTCACAATTGTCTATAACTCCAGTTCCAGGGGACCCCAGACATACATGAAGGCAACCACCAATGCCCATAAAATAAATAAACAAATTATTAAAAAAAAGGAAGAAAGAAAGAAAGAAAATACTAGTGGCAGCACACACCTGTAATCTTAGTAGCAGGAAAAAGCATCATGAGGTTGAGGCCATTCTTGGTTATAAGAAGGAGAGAGAGAAGGTGGTGGGAGTGAGGGGGACCCTTTTTCTGTTGTATAGGTCTTCTTGGTGGCCTTGTTGAGGACCCATTGTCTTGTAGGTTTTTGTTCCATTGTTGGAGCCCACTAGGTTTCCTAGTGGCTGTACCCAGCAGGACTGTATAAGGGGTTGACTGAACCATGGGCCTGGGTACCAGGTGACTGTAACTAGCAAGGGGGAGGTCTTTTGCTCCACCCCTTGGCATTGTTATAAACAGACCTTTGGAATAAAGTTCTGGGCCGGTGGATAAGGATCCAGGCCTACCCAAGTCTATCCTGTGTTTTCTCTTCCCTTCTATTTCTAACTAAGTCTCTTATCCCTCATTCCTCAAGAGTCCCTGAGGTAAATAAATGTGGGGGTTGGTCTGCCACATTCCATCGACCAATGTGTCTATTTTTGTGCCAGTAAAGTATTTTGACTACTATAACTTTTAAATATAAATTGAAATCACAAGACCTAATGCCTTTGCCTTTGTGTGTGCTATACCTATGATCTATCACCTCTCCACAGGCAATTGCTTGGCTTTCTTCTTTTCATCTGTGGACACTGGTGGCATCAACCTCGCTCTACAGATGAGGAAGCAGAAACTGTGTGCTAGGGTGGGAAGGGCCTGGTCTGAGATAAGTCAGCTTTCTCTGTGTAGATGGTTGCTTCAGGGCAAGCTGCCTTAGCAGATAGAGAATAGAGAGCATAGAGTGAAGTGTTTGGACTCCCTGCCACTATATCACATCACCTGAGCTCTTTCATCTTTACAGTTGTGGCATGTCTGTTCTCAGAGCTGCTTTGATAGTGGAGCTGCTTTTATGAGAGTTACATATTGTCTTGAAAATGTAAGTCAGAAAAACATGGTTAAATGGCCACTCTTCAGCTGCTGTAGAGGTCTCCCCATCCAGGGCAGAAGCTTAAGACCTAGCAATGTTATTCAGTAAGGTTAGAGGATAGGATGACATGGTTGAAATGAATTTCTGGAACTTTTCTTTCATCTCTCTCATTTCTATTTCCATACTGTATTAGTCAGGGTTCTATAGAGGAGCAGAACTGATGGAATAAACATATATTAAAATTAGACTTAGTAGACTGGCTTATACAACATTGGTGGTCCAACAATGGCTGTCTCATACTGGAGAAGTCAAGAATCCCATAATTGTTTAGTCCCTGAGGCTGGATTCCTCAGGGCCCAATCTGGTGCTAAAGGCCTGGAGGGATCCTGGAGGGCTGCTTATCTTCACTGTACTTTGGAACTCTGAAGAAGCTGGTTGTAATATCAGTGAAGGAATAGAACAAGGGCAGCAACAGGGTAGATGAACTTGCCAGCAAGAGTGAAGGCAAGCAGCAAAAAGTACTACTTCCTTTTCCCATCTTCCTTTTATCTGGTCTGCCACTAGGAGATGTTCCCCGCATATGCGGTGGGTCTTCCCACTTCAAATAATCTAAGAAAATTATTAGGAATGCCCAGAATCTTGTCCTTTAGTTGGTTCTGCATCCATTCAAGTTGACAACCAAGACTGACTATAATGATAGTATTTAGCATCTACTCATGGGGAAAAACAAACAAACAAACAAACAAACAAAAAACAGAAAGTGACTAGAAGAAAGGAATTCAGAGAAAGCTGGCCAGACACTGGTGAAATTGTCCTTATAAGAAAATGTTACATTTAAAATGTCTCCATCTACCATTCCTAAAGGATAACGTATTTCCTTGTTAAAGAAGAAGGAATCTGGGTTGGAGAGATACTCAGTCTTTGAAGTGCCTACCAAGTGTGAAGACCCAAGTTTGATCTCCAAATCCACATAGAAAGTCAGGTATAGCTGGCTATGGTGACTCAGGCCTTTAATTGTAGCACTCAGGAGGAAGAGGAGGCAGGCAGATAGTGGTGAGCTGGAGGTCGAGATCTACATGTCTATTTCCAGGACAGATTCTGTTGTGGAATATTATTTTAAGATGTGTTGGATTTGTTTATGCTGTGGAACATTTGTTTTAATGATGCAAAGATGTGTCGCATTCTTTTATGTTGTTTTTGTTTAGCTCTGTGAAGCTGTGTTACTTTCCCTGTCTAAAACACCTGATTGGTCTAATTAAGAGCAGAATGGCCACTAGCTGGGCAGGAGAAAGGATAGGTGGGACTGGCAGGCAGAGAGAATAAATAGAAGGAGAAAAAGGAGGATCAAAGATCAAGGATTGAGAAAAGAAGTGGCCAGCCATCCAGCCACACAGCCAGACATGGATTAAAAAGGAAAGAAAATATATACTAAAATAGAGAAAGATAAAAGCCCAGAGGCGAAAGATATATGGGATAATTTAAGCTAAGAAAAGCTGGCAAGAAACAAGATGAGCTAAGGCCAGGCATTTATAAGTAATAATAAGTCTCCGTGTCTTATTTGGGAGCTGGGTGGCAGGCCCCCCAAAGGAGCCAAAGAGTAATAAAACAACCAACAACAACACTGTGTTGATTAGAGATGATGGGATACTGTTATGCTCTTATAACCCTAGTTCTGGGGACATGGAGACAAGTGGATCCCTAAGCTCCCTGGCTAGCCTTTTCCTCCAAGATTGAAATATTCTATCCTGTAGAGAAGCTCTGTAAACCAGAAGATAACTCCAAATGGCTTCAGGAAGTTCCTAGCCAAATTCACTAGACCTCCCTCCAAAGAGTAAGCGACGAAGACTCTCAGACAAGCCAAGGTGCACAGAAGAGGCTGAGGACAGACCAGCTTCCTGGGAGAGTCAGAGACCAACCGAGTCACTTGGCAAGGACACTCTCCAACCTGTTGAGCTGCCTGCAGGCTGTGCAGTGTGCTCCAGGTTCCCAGCTTTTGTGAACTGCCACCCGTGCTGGGGTGAGCTTTGGTGATACAGCAATCTTTGAGTTATTTCTGCTCTTGTAAGTAACTCCTCACTCATATTCCTGTAAGCAACCCCAATAAAACTCACTGTTCACCAAATTGGACTTTGGCGATATCCATGCTTTGGCCTGTCATGGACTTCATAGGTGGGGTAAGTAGATGTGTGTGTGTATTATGTCTTCCCAGGAAAAGTCTTGTCACACAGTACCAGCCTAATTGGTGAGTTCCAGGTTCAGTGACAGACCCTGTCCAAATTCATAGTTGACGGTTCTTGCATGGGGTGCTTTAACAGAAATGTCCTGTAGAGAGTCAACCGTTTGGACATGTGGTCCCCAATTGGTGGTGCTGTTTGGGGAGGTTGTGGAACCTTTAGCAAGTGGAGTCTTGCTGGAGGAAGTCCATCACTAGGGGAGGCCTGGGAGAGTTTACAGCCTTGTCCCACTTCTAATTCATTCTCCATGCTTCCTGTGTATTGATGGAGATGTGATGTCTCAGCTTCTGACTGGTTACTGCCCCATCACAATGGTGTCTTATCCTTCTGGGACCAAAATTAATACTGTAGTCTATAAGTTGCTTTTGGTCATGGTATTTTATCATAGCCACAGAAAAGTAATATAATGAGGAACAACAGCAAAGGTTGACCTCTGGCCTCCACATGCATGTGCACACAAGTGTGTTCAAGCACACACACACACACACACACACACACACACACACACACACACACACGAAAAAGGAACCTTGTGATTATAACATGTCAACCAGGAAAATGTCTTTTAACCACACATACATGCAAAAGTAAGCTCAGAGGGCTATTTGCTTTATTTAGTCTTTGATAGAAATAACTGTTTGGTTATAGTTTTGTTTTGTTCTTCCTACAGGCATCCAGACGTCTGGTGCACATACTGAATTCCCAGAGCCTGTCTGGAGACATGGGCGGGCTCCGCTCCACTGACATCTTTCCCCAGAATCCCATTTTCTCTCTCTCTCTCTCTCTCTCTCTCTCTCTCTCTCTCTCTCTCTCTCTCTCTCTCTCTCTCCCCCTTTCTCCCTCTCTTTTTTCCCTTCTGAGTTCTTTAGTAAAATGGCTGACAACTTGAGAGGGCAAAGTTTCTAGTTTACATTTACTGCTTCCCTCGCCCCCCAGTGATAAGGGCACATCAAGCTGTGCTTAATGCATGAGAAGGCTTAATGAAACTTAGCGTTTTGGTTCTTGATGACTAGCCAGTTCACACGCCACTGACTCCCAAAGGATTCATAGTAAGTCTTTAACTCGACCCTTAGAAAGTATTTAAGAAGATCCAGGGAACCCATCAAAACAAACCCCAGGGCCAGCTCTGTGCTGTGAGCGGCAGAGCTGCAGGCATGTACTGGTCAAGAATTAGATTACTCAAGGTGGTGACTCATTCGGCAGCAATGTAGTGTTTGTGGTCGGGGAACCTTTGCCAGAACATGACTAAAATCTATTGGCAGCTTCTTGAAAGGAATCATGACAGGGCCTAAACCAATGAGTATGTAACTGTGCTTTTTTTTTCCCTATGTCTTTCACTAATTCAAACCGGAGTGTAAAAAAATACCAACCCTCCTGACGTTGACTGTTACGGCATGGTCTATGGGGGCATTCCCAACAGCTGCCCAGAGGAGCCAATCCCACATACACCTCTGTGTGTGTGTGTGTGTGTGTGTGTGTGTGTGTGTGTGTGTGTGTGTGTGTGTGTTGTGTGATAATGACCAAGACCGAAGTGGGCAAATGAATCACGCTTAACAAATTATTAGAGACATGTTCTTGATAATGTAGTTTTTTACACTTATTTACTTAATTTTGTGTGTAAGTGTGCATGTGTTGGGCACACATAGAGATCAGACAACAGCTTCTGAGAGTCAGTCTCCTCTTTCATTATGTGGGTTCTGAGGACTAAAATCAGTTCATCAGCTTGGAGGTAGGATGCTCACTCCCCAGGCCATTTCCCAACCCCAGTTCCTGGTCTTTTAAAGAAGAGCCTAGAGGAAAGTATCCAAATATGGCTATTGTCTTAGTTCTGAAGGCTGTCATAAGTGCCACCAATAGAGTGGTTTAGCAGAGATTTCTTGACTCAAAATTATGGAGCCGAGTAGTCTGAGATCAAGGTGGGCTTTTTCTAGCTCTGGTGAGTTGCTGGCTGTGTTCTGTGCTCCTTGGCTTCTAGAAACATGATTACTGCCTGCCTTAGCACATGAAGTTCTCCTTGTGTGTGCATCTCTCAGCTTCCTCTTCTAACAAGGACACTAATCTCATTGGGTGAGGGGCTCACCCTGCTTCAGCATGATCTTCCGGTCTCAACACAACACATCATCAGCACAACTGTTTCTAAATAAAGCCACATTCTTTGGTACCAGGGTGAGGACTTCAGAGTCTGAGCGTAGTGGAGGGGAAAGAGGATTGGACTCATAACAGTACCTATCTGCTAGAAATAATGAAGAGAAAAGTAAGCAATCCATTTGAAAGTCTGTCTTGCTATTCAATCCATTAAAAAAAATTCAGGGTTTTCAAAAAGCTTGAATACATTTTACATTATAAGGAATAACCATTAGAGAGAGAGAGAGAGAGAGACATTCAATAACCTCAAACAGAGAATTCAAGCCAGCAAATGTATTTTTGCATTGTCTGGGTAAAGTGACGTGTCCACACGATGGCATGAGTGAAAGCAAATGCTACCAAAGCAAATGATTCAGACAACAGAAAAACTAACAACACAGCTGAGGCGGGGGATGGTTGGCGAAAGTGCAGGAGTTACTTCAGCTGCTTTGCTCCTGGACCTTACGTTTTGAGAAAGGCCACGTGCCCCACACTCCCAGGACAGCATATGAGTGAATATGGACGTGAGTGCAGCCCCCGCAGGGATAAACCTGGCATAAACCAGGGTGAGCACAATCAGCCAAGAGACCTTTGTGTCAGCATAGTCCAAAAGAAAGAACGTCAGAAACCAGGCGACAGCGAATGCAGTTCTGGGCCCCAGGAGGGTGTCAGGCCTGCAGTTGAAGCTCTTTATTCCTGACTCCAGACACGAAAGAACATCCGGTCTTGAAAACACCTGACCAGGAAGTGCAATCACCCACCCCTTCAGTAGGGACCGTGGGCATCTATCCATGAGCTCTGTGCATTAATATGGGAAATGTGGTTTGTGGAGGTGGGGGCATTTGTTCCTGTCTCCTGACTAGATTAGAGGCTCAGTAAGAGAAAGGCAGTGTTCTTGGACCATCCAGAGGGTCAATTGACAGGAGGAAGTGAATTGAAGCCCTGAAGTGGTGGTTCTGACTTTTCTCTGTGGGAACAGCTTTTGTGAGAGTCCACCACAGCTAAAGCTTTCCTTGCACAGGGTTGAATTTTGAGCAAGTTCATTCATTAGGAACATGGCTAGCCTCTTAACTTTCTGTCATTATCATGTATCACTTTAAAACTCTTTCCAGCTCCACGGGGGGCTAAGTGCAGCAAATCCATAGTAGCACAGCCTTTTCCAATAGATCCTGAGAGTCAGACCTCATAAAATTTTATAGCAGAAAGTGACTTTGGAAATGATCTTCTTCAATGCTTCATTTCACAGATAGGGAAATTGAGTTATCCAGAGGTTAAATGACTTGTCAAAGGTTAGCCACCAGGAAGGGGCAGATGCAGGGCTTAAATGCATTTCCTGACACCCTCTTTGTCTACTGAAATCATGTGTGATGCTCCCGGAGGCAGGCTGTAAACTAACAAAGAAGGATCCTGCTTCAAGTAGAGTGCTGTATCATGAACGGCTCTTACTCTTCCTTTGTGGACAGTAGTCTCTGGTATATATTCAAAGCATATGCTAATGATCACTTTTCAATTTCTGGGCAGTTCTAAAATTTCAAAGAATTAAAACAGCTGCCTAAAGAACATAAAAGAAGCAGTGTGGGTTGTTTATGGAAAGGAGAAGAGGTGTGTCCTCAGGTCTACCCTGTGTCCCCTTTCTCCAGTTACCAGTCATTAACAAAAGATATTGTCAGATGCTAACACCAAGTGAACCGACCCTAACGCCAACAGACCACATATACCTTTATTCTGTCCCTGCAGGATTTCCTTCATCCATTGAAGGAATAAAGACCTCCTTTCAGATTTCACTGCCCGTCCAGCTAGTCTCCACATTGTCTTTGATGATATTTGGACCTCTGAAGCTCGTGTCATTTCAAGAGAAAGGTGCTTCCTACTGCAGAGGTTAGGTCTAAAGGAAATGGAGTGTATTTGCTTGATTTGAGTAGCTTGACCTCTGAATACATGGTCAGCGAGACAGGGAGGTGGGAGCAGGCCACAGCCAAGCTGAATTAAAAAGCAGTCCTGGCATTGCTCGGCCAAGCCGTCCCCCACCTGCTTCTCATTTCCTCTACTTATTTCTGGTAATGAAGATTGGAACCGTGGCTATATATTTTGAGGTCTTGAAGGTCTATATATTTTTCTTTCATACAATATGCTAGTGATTAAGTATATGTCTCTGTCCACAAAAAGAGACAAGGCCTAAATGTTCCTGAAAGAATGGGAAAACAACTTAAAGGCATTCTTTTAAAGAATCGACCATACCTCCCTTCCGGCTTTCCATCTGAATGTCTCTGCCACCCTGTGGTCTTCCTGCCTGTCTATGGCCATCATCACCTGAGATTTCCTTTATCACTCAGCATGCTGGCTTTGGCCTTCACTAGGAGCCCGAGTGACAGAGCGGAATAATAAAATCCACTCTTTGTAAAGATGGTGAGAGCTGTCTCAGGAAAACTGCAAGCATTCAGATGGGAAAGCAGGCCTTCACGAATTCACTTCTTGCTTGGGCTTTGAATTCTCCAGTCATCTCCCAGGCAGGCGTGATGTCTGTATCAGAAGAATGGAATGCATGGCTCAAAAAAAAATTGTCAATTGGAGCCCTCCCTTGGGAGCTCTTAGCATAATTTGTGATGAGTTCAAGCCCAGCATTTGGCCCGGCCCCTAATCAATCCTTAGGTATTTCTGTTCTTTTCATATTCCTGGGGCAGCCTGCCCATCTTGTCCTGGCCTTCACTTGACATTCTGAAGTACAATATATTGATTGTCGCTTTGTTCTCCTCTGTCTGATAGCTGCATAGAATCTCACTGATTGGGAGGGGGGGGGGGTCCGTGGTATGTATCCATGTGCATTTGAGCTGCATGCTTGGGATTTGCATTGGCCTGCATGTCTGCTGTGCACAGGAACCATGAGAGGCAGTCAGCCCTGCCCCTCCCTGCAACCTGATGTCTATATATTATGAGTAGGAGAGAGAGAGAGAGAGAGCACTTGGATATATGCATCTGCTTGCAATTTCCTAATGGGATCTGGCAGGAGCGCTTCGCAACGGGGTAGGTTCCGGTAAAAAGTGTGTTCACAGAAGTGCGTCTCTGGTGCTTGTCACCTATCTGCCCTTCTAGAGCAAGGGGAGATTAATCACGGCATGAGCCAGTGTTGGGTCAGCAAAAATAATACTCCGGTGAAAGGAGGAGAAGATTCTAACTGCGTTCCTTTTTAAACAAAGCATATGCATAGAGGAAGAATCAAGGTAAACAAGGTCCTGGAGGGGAAAATTCTTAATTATTGAAGTCCAAGTCTTCTCTGCTGGGTTGGGCTTTGCTGCTGCTGTTTGGGAAGGATGTGCCAGAAATACTTCTGAAGGAGAGAGCCTGGAGCTGCCACTGAGAGTAGAAGAGAATGGATTTGAAGAGCAGTGGTCTTCCCTCTTGGAGTACCACTCTCAGGTGTGGAGGGCATCTTGAGACTAGAAATGTAACTCAGATCATTTCTCTGCCTTCATCAGTATTGAGATCTTTTGGTGCCCTGCTCTTTGTCTGAGTGGACAAGGGCTGTACATTTAAACCAGGGGTATTAAAGCAAACCTTCAAAAGCTTCCTTGTGCCCAAATCCGTGCTTCTGAGACCTTTGTCTGATCTCCATCATGGCTCAACTATGACAAAGATGACTGCCTAGCAGATAGAGGATTCATGGTGTTTGGGGATGACAATGTGTGGAATCCACAAGCTCCGGAAATGACTGATTCTCTGTGTACAGATTTCATTTAAATCTCTGTCTACTGGAGGTCCATGTCCTAAAGCAAATGCAAGAGGAATTCCTTATTTGGGATGCTTTGCCCATTTTGCCTGAGGTGAGAAGGTCTTTCTATAAGGCTTTCTCTAGAGGCAGCATGGATGAAATGCTGTGATGTCCCTACACAGCCATGAGAACAAACAGCCTCAACTTTCACGATGATGGCTAATCTTGATTGCGTTTGCTTGGACTGAGAGGCCTGGAGGCATCTAACGACTACCTGCAACTCCAGACTAGAAGATCTGACACTCTCTCCTGGTATCCGAGAGCACTGCGTGCATGTGGTGCACAGACACACATGCAGGCAAAGCACCCATATACATCAAATAAAAATAAACTTGACAGGGAGAGAAAGAGGAGGGGAGAGGCCTGGATGGATAAGGCCCGCCTCTGGGTGCATCTATAAAGGTATTTCCAGAGGCAACTGGACCATGAGGGCTTGGACAGAATCAATGGTTTAATCCACTGATGGAGTCGAAATCCGAATTAACTACTGGGAGGTGGCACAACTGTGGAAGGTGGGGTCTGGCTAGGGAAAGAGGGTCACCATGTCCCTGAGAGTGTCCTGGCGCTGGCCTCCTGTTGCTCTTCTTCACTCTGAGCCAGGAAGAGGTGGACAGCTTTGCCCCTCCGCCATTCCCTTCATTATGGCCAGCCTCACTTCAGGTCCCAGGAGATGGGATCAGCGGTCATTCTTTGACATTGTGACTTAGACCCTCCTTCCCTGAAGTCATCTGTGTCTGATGTGTTGTCACAGAGATGAGACCCAAACATGCGCTTTCTTCAAAAAGAAAATGCTTCTGTCATTTTCCCTCAGCAATGGCTGACAGACGTAATATTTGTTGAGAATTCACCTAAAGAGCAAAACCTAAGTGTAGGCTCTTGGTTATGGGTGCTTCCTTTTTCAAAAAAATAAGTTTCTTTTTAAAATTTCATGTGTGTTCTGTATTTGCATGATTTCCTTCCCCTTCTCCTTTCTCCAACAACCCTTTCCATGGCCCCCCCACTCCCTCTCAAGCTCATAGGCTTTTTTTCTTTAATTATCAGTTACACACACACACACACACACACACACACACACACACACACACACACACACACACGTCTTAATTAGGTTACTATTGCTATGATGAAACGCCATAACCAGAAGTAAGTTGGGGAGGAACGGGTTTATTTGGCTTACACTCAAATAATCCATCATTGAAGGAAGTCAGGGCAGGAAGGAACCTGGAGGCAGAAGCTGGAGCAGAAGTCATAGAGGGGTGCTGCCTACTCACTTGTTCACTCTGGCTTGCTCAACCTGTATTCTTAGAGAACCCAGGAGCATCAGTCTGGAGCACCACAATAGGCTGGGCCCCGCTCATCAATGACTGATTAAGAAAATGCCTTATAGGCTTGCCTACAGCTGGATCTTCGGGGATATTCTCCCTCCCTCCTCCCCCCTCCTTCTTTTCTCATACATTTTATCCCGACCCCGTTTCCCTTCCACTCCTCCCAGCCACACCCCCATGCATTGCTCTTCTGTTTCCCTTCAAAAAAAGAAGAGCAGGCCTCCCAGGGATATCCACTGAACATGGCCTAGCAAATTACAATAAGACTAGGCACAAACCCTCATTATCAAGACTAGATGGGGCAACCCAGTAGGAGGAAAGAAGTCCCAAGCACAGGCAAAAGAGTCAGAGACACCCCCACTCTTAGAAGACCCACAAGAGCGCCAAGCTGTAGCTATAATGTATCTGCAGGGGACCTAGCTTAGACCCATGCAGGCTCCATGATGGTCTCCATGCAGGCTCCATGATGGTCTCTTCAGTCTCTGTGAGCCCCTATGAGCCCTGCTTAGTTGCTTCTGTGAGCGGTGTTCTGGTGTCCTTGACCTTCTAGCTCCTACAATCCTTCCTCCCTCTCTTTTGCGGGTTCCCTTGGCTCCACCTAAGGTTTGGCTGTGGGTCTCTGCATCTGCTCCCATCAGTTGCTGGGTGAAGCTTCTCTGGTGATGATTGGGCTAGGCTCTGATCTATGAGTATAGCAGAGTATCATTGGGATTCATTTCATTGTCTTTATTTATTTATTTTGCCAGTCATAGTTGGTTGTATCCTGGGTCTCTAGGCTGCCCTGCCTCTGGTTCCTGCCCATCCAGGCAGTCTTAGGCATGGCCTCCCTCTCATAGCATGGACCTCAAGTTGGACCAGTCATTGGTTGGCCACTTCCTCAAGCTCTGTGCCACCATTACCCCAGCACATCTTGCAGGTGGGATAGATTGTACGTTGAAGGTTTTGTGGCTGGGTTGGTGTCCCAGTTCCACTACTGGGAGCCTTGTCTGGTTACAGAAGATGGCCAGTTCAGGCTCCATATCCCCCATTACTAGGAGACTTCTCTAGGGTCACCCTCATAGATTCCAGGGAGTTTCCACAGCACTAGGTTTCTACATGGGGTGGGGGGGAGAGGGACATTTTCTTAATTGAGGTTCTCTCCTCCAGATGACATTAGCTTGCGTCAAGCTGACATAAAACTATCCAACACACACACACACACACACACACGCACGCACGCACGCACGCACGCACGCACGCACGCACACGCGCGCGCGCGCTATATAATTACAACTTTCTGAGTCCATTTAGTTTTCTTTGTATTGGAAGATTATCTCTTCATCAGCTGTCAGTTTCCTGTAGCTCTTCCTCTAGGGGTGGGGCCCTGTGAGATGTCCCCCCCCTCCATATTGGCATGTCAGCTGGTATTGTCATTGTTTAGGTCCTGTTTAGGTATATATATTTACGTATACAGTGTTCTGCCTGCATGTTTACCTGCAGGCCAGAAGAGGGAACCAGATCTCATTACAGATGGTGGTGAGCCACCATATGGTTGCTGGGAATTGAACTCAGGACCTCTGGAAGAGAAGCCAGTGCTCTTAACCACTGAGCCATATCTCCAGCCCCTAGGTAGCTAGCTATATTGTTGAGAGTTCCTGGGTGCAGCCTTCCTGTCATAAATAGAAGACACAGTTTTGGAGCAGACATCCTGGTCCTCTGTCTCTTATAATCTTTCCCTCCCCTCTTCCACAATGTTCTCTTACTGAGGAGTTGTGTTGTAGATGCATCCGCTGGGGTTGGCCAGTGCATCCCTTTGTGATTAAATGTACTTGAGGCTGCAGTTAGGTTCTGCCCACTGTATCAGAGGTATGCCAGGGCACTTCCCAATTACCATTCCTGTGAGTTTATGGGTGGTCTGCACCCTCCAAAGACCCCGTCTTCATGATAATGGTGTGCATTGTGCTTTTGACCCTTCTTGGGGAACTATCAAAACAATTATGGAGAGAAGTACATTGAAAAGGAGATCCAACATGATTTGGAAGGGGAGTCACCTTACCTCATGAATATGCTACCCACTTCATAAATATTCATCAAAGGGGCCTTACAACCCACAACAGGGAGCTCCAAAGTGCTTCGCCCACCCTACCCGTTCCAGTCTTTCTCTGGAGTGCCTTGTCTGTTCCTTGTCTGTTCCTTGTCTGTGTCTCTTGACTGAATTATTTCCTTCAATAACACAAGAAACAAAAAGCCTTCGCTCAGGAAGAACAGACCAATCTCCCCCCCCCTCACTTTCTAGTCCTTCCAACTAGTATTTATGATGTGTTATTAAGAAAATCACCTACAGCTTAGAAATGAGGGGAGATGTCTGTAGGCCACTCAAGTTTGGTCTCAAGTATTGGTTAGCAAGCTAACCTGAGAGTCAGTGAAGGCCAGAGGAAGGAAACTTTGACTTAACTAAATTTACTGCTGAGGAAGCTGAGGTACAGGGGGATCGGCATTCAAGTCATGAATAGCGAGCATTGGAGCTGACTTTAGAATATGTTTGATCCTTCTACTGTGCTGCCTCCCAATGGCAGCTTCCTCATTGAGTTTACTGTCAACTAACTGAGGAAGTTGGGAGGGATGTCGTTACCCATTGCTGTGGTCCCCGCAGATGACATTTTCCGTTAAAGGGAAGGGCAACTGTAGGACACCTCAGGGTACACAAAAACTAATCCCAGGGGTCCCAGGTCAACGAGGCTCATCCAGACTGCAGTGAAAGCTGACCCCAGAGAGGGGCTCGTTCACACTGCTGATCTGGAAGGCTTCAAGTGTACACTGTTTAACTCACGGTTAGGTCTCCTGCGTTAACAAATGCTATTTTCAGGAAAGACCTGGGGAGCGTTCTATTGGCTTGCATTTGTTCTTTTACTTTGTGGGGGGGGGGGATGAGTGCAGGGGGAGGCAGGGCCAGAGGGGATGGGGGTACACAGGGCTGTGGCAGATGTGAGCTGTGCTTTAGCACTTCCTCGTGAAGGAGCTTGACCTCCTGCCACCCAGACAGGCTTGCTTGCTCTTTTGGATTTTTCTTGCTCATTCACCACAGCTGTTTGTTGTTTTCTTAAATGGTAAGCTTTTTATAGCTCTTCAGTTACTTATAAAAAGTATCAGTTATTCAGGCCATATGAGCAGCAGCAGCTCAGCGCGGGGCTAATGAGCAGCCAGAACACTGAAGGTCTATTTATGTCGCTTCTATTTTTTCCACTGTCTCCTGCCCCCTCTCCTGACTCTCACAACTTTCCCCTTTGGACTTATGTGACTCTAGAATTCTGGAATTCACTAAAAAGTTGGTCCTTGCTGTTTAGGAATGATTCTTCTCTGACTCGCCTCTAGGTCTGTAATTGGCTTTCCACGGCTGTGTGAGGAATGGGGTCCTCACCCTGCAAGGCACAGCTGCTCTCGGAGCTGCAGAGGGCTCTCACCAACGCACGTGCACCTGTGATCTCTTGTCGTTGCCAAGATCCCAGGGCCTGAAGTATTTCACTAAACAAGTAGCAACTTCCCAGACTGCATCATCCTCTATGGAGGACAGTGGGGGTCAGCCAGGACCCTGATAGAATCAGAAGGAAGAAGCCAGAAAAAAAAGTACAACCAAGAAAGAGGAGTTTAGCCAGGCAGTGGTGGTGCATGCCTTTAATCCCAGCACTCAGGAGGCAGAGGCAGGTGCTTCTCTGAGTTCAAGGACAGCCTGGTCTACATAGTGAGTTCCAGGACAGCCAAGGCTACACAAAGAAGACTTGTCTCAAAAAGGCCATAAAATAAAAAAAACCACCCTCCCCCCCAAAAAAGAAAGAAAGGTTTATATATTTGAGGGACCTGAGCAGTCTGTCAGGCTCTTGGGCATCTTTACAGTGACATCTGGGTCACACACACATTCTCTAACTGCTTCTTGTGATGAACATACATTTGGGGGAAATGCTATGCCCTCAGTGCAAGAAGAAGTCATTGAGCAACGTGGAGAGGATCCCCAGGAAAGCCAGGATGTCTCATAAGGGCTTTCCGTAGGAACAGCTGGCCCATTATCTGGACTGAGCATAGTCAAGCCAGGGGTTCATTTCCAGGAGACAACCACCTCAGGCTTGTTTTCTTGGTTCTGGAGAAGTTTCTCTTTCAGAAAAGAGGGCAATTCACCTCACATATATGTGGGGTGCTTTTGTAGAAATCAGTCCTTGCTAACATGTTTTGAGATAGAATACATAACTCATTGCAATTATTACTAAATTCTCTGTCTCTGTCCCCTCTCCCTCCCCTCCCTCCTTTGTTCCCTTCCTCCCCTCTTCCCTCTCTTCTCTCTCTCTCTCTCTCTCTCTCTCTCTCTCTCTCTCT
Organism: Peromyscus maniculatus bairdii; assembly: GCF_049852395.1. Lineage (NCBI taxonomy): Eukaryota > Metazoa > Chordata > Mammalia > Rodentia > Cricetidae > Peromyscus > Peromyscus maniculatus. The sequence continues at coordinate 57,477,362 of NC_134853.1, read as the reverse complement.
CTCTCTCTCTCTCTCTCTCTCTCTCTCTCTCTCTCTCTCCATGAGCACATATATGTGTGATAGCTCAGGCTGCCCTGGAACTGTCTATGTAGCCTAAGGTAGCCTTGAACACATGGCAATCCCCCTGTCTTAGCCTTACACACGTGAGTTTCCATGCTTAGCACACTTTTTTTTCTTTTAGCTCAGAAGCTTTCTCATGTACGTATGCAATATTCTGTTTTTTATTATATATCTATTTTTTCAATGCTCAAGATTGTTAGTTTGCATATGTCAGTCTGCATAATGTTGACAAATATTTATTGAGCATTTTCTACATCAGAGATACCATTTATGCACTATTACAGCAAGCTCTGGTGGTTGCTATTATCATTTTAATTTTATATATGATGAAATTGAGACTCAAAGAGCTCAGTAACGTTCCCTCACATGTGACAGAGGCAGGGCATGGGTTCAGATGGTTTGACTCTTCAGCCAGCACATCTTCTTTTCCTCATTGTTACCTGTTACTATTTGACAATATGTTTCAAACCCTCTCATTATAGTTGCCTCGGCTGCTCCACGAGATCTGGAGGAAAGGAACACCTAGAACACACAGATGTCAAGCTGAAATACCCACCAAAGGGTTAGCGTTCCGGAAATAAATGTGTGAAGACAAAAACAAAGTAGAAACGTGCTGAAACAGCACGCACACTCCGCTGGGTGGCTGCCGAAGGGGTGCCTTTGCTGTTCTTCCCAGCACATCTGGTTCTGGCTGCAAGTGGAGCCAGGCTTGGCTCTGACAACTGGCATTCTGTGTGCATCACCTGCGCCAGAGGCCAGACACGTCGGGGCTTTCTAAATACCTTCAGTTCCACTCCCTTCATAAAGTCACAGCATTAGTGACCTCAAAACTCTCCTGGGTGATAGTATGCCATTATTATTTTTCTCCAGTAACACCGGACTCAGCCAGCAATCATGATTACTGTACTAGAGCCTCTTCGTAAGGAGTGTGCAGCTCCACATTTATATTTTTCCATTATAAATTAATAATCTAAGGGATTTAAAATTAATTTATGATTAGGTACTCTCATTTGCAAATTATTCTATGATATTAATCTATTTATCCTCTACAATGTATGGGTTCATCTATCCTACTAAATTCACAAAGCTATAAGTTACAGCCTTTGATTTTCATCTAAATTTTTTTTGCATATTTTGGAGGGGGGTTGTGCTGTGGCATATGTTTGGAGGTTAGAGGACACTTTGTGGAAGAAGTCTCTCTCTTTTTACCATGTGGGTTTAAATTCAGGTTGTCAAGTTCACAGCAGGTGTCTCTGCCTGTGGAGCATCTCACTGGCCTGGGCTAAGTCTTCCTGACTTTGTAATAATACCTCTTAGTTCTTCCTCAGGAACATCTCAAGGGCTCTGTGTGAGAAATACGGGAATTTACGTTTTCATTCCTTTGGCTTTAGCTCACCAATCTTTAAAGTATGCCATGGTAAATAATTTTGAGTCAAAGTAGACATACAACTACCAACAGGATGTATTAAAAAGTATAGTCAAAACAATTGGTTGTTAATGCAGATTAAATAAGATCACACACACACACACACACACACACACACACACACACACCAATGGCCTAAAATTAAGATAACTGAAAACACCAAGTGTTGCAGGAAATGTAAGGCCATCTGAACTCTCAGTTGCTGGTAGAAATGCAAAATGACACAGGTACTTTCAGAAAACCAATCTGGCAATTTCTTATGAAGTTTGATATATTCTTAACACATGACCCACCAGTCCTCTGGATGTTTACAGAAGTTTTCTCTGTAATTGTCCTCACCTGGAGGCAACCCCAACCTGCACCAGCTAGCAAACAGATACAAATGAACTCATAGATTGTAGATATGACAGTATGTACAGTTGTCGTGGAAAAGGCTAAAACGGCAGCATCACGATCAAATACCACGTGACCCCATTTATATGACAATTTGGAGGCAGCTTTCTGCAGTGACAGGAGCAGAAGAATGGGGACCTCATCCTGCCAGCCACAGCTGCTCTGAGATATGCAGAGGGGCTCACACCTGCGCACAGGCACTTCTTTTCTTTAGATCTTGAGTGCCTTAAGAAAAACTGAAGAAACTGTTGGAAGTGATGGAATTGTTCTGTATTCTGACAGTCACATGACTGTGTGTTTGTCAAAACTCATTGAACTGTACACTTCAAACTGAACTTCAACAAAAAGAAAACAATCATGTGTCCAGTGTCTTTGTGGCTAAGGTGTACGTGAGACAATTACGGTTTTTTAGGTCTAGAACTAAGGTTCTTTGAATCCAGCCCTATTCACTTTGTCCAAAGTGTGACAGGAAGTTTGTGGTTCAAATATTTTTTAACCTGATGTCTTAAAACTGGATCTGTCCCTTCAAGTGGACAATGTGAAGCTGGGCATGAAAACTGGAGATGTCCCTTCAAGTGGACAGTGTGAGCTGGGCATGGTGGCTCACACCTGACAGTGTGAAGCCAGGCATGGAGGCTCACACCTGACAGTGTGAGCCGGGCATGGAGGCTCACACCTGACAGTGTGAAGCCAGGCATGGAGGCTCACACCTGACAGTGTGAGCCGGGCATGGAGGCTCACACCTGACAGTGTGAAGCCAGGCATGGAGGCTCACACCTGACAGTGTGAGCCGGGCATGGAGGCTCACACCTGACAGTGTGAGCCGGGCATGGTGGCTCACACCTGACAGTGTGAAGTTCAGTGTGCTTGCTCACACCTGACAATGTGCAGTTGGGTGTGCTGGTTCATACCTGTGGTCCCAGCACTTGGGACTTTAATATTGGTTAGGATTTCCAGATGTCTCTTTTAAGTGACGGAGGTTAACACCAATTAGTCCTTTACTTAGAAACAAACTTCAGCAACTTTTTGTTTTCCTTAATACTAGTTCAGCCCACCTAACTCCAGCTAAGGGTGGATACACGTGGAATACAGTTCTTACCCAAAGTGTGGTCCTCAGCTCGGAATCACCATCACCTAATGTCACACCCATTCATAGACTCATGCAATCTACATTCTCAAAAGATTCCCGGGCATCTAGAACATATCAAAATATTTCTTGTAACCCTTGTGACTGAAGAGATGGCTCAGCCATTGAGAAGGTGAAACTGTTCTCACAGAGGGTCTGGTGGCTGACAACTGCCTATAACTCCTGCTCCAGGAGGATTGCATGCCTCTGTGAGTGTATACACATGCACAAACACACACAAATGAAAAAAATTAAAGATATTTCTTGTCACCCCGGAGCTTTCGTTTTTCCTTCAATAGATGGTGTGACTAACTTCCTGAATTAAGCCTTGTGCTGGAATCTTTAGTGATCCTCTGAAGGGCAGGCATTTGATCCCTTCTATCAGAGTGAGCCCTTGGACTATTAGACAGGTTTCTTCTGAGCTCTTTGCTGGTTGTTTACTTACCTCTTGCAGTTCAATAAGCATCTTTGTAAGTCACAGGAGGAAATGGCAGGTATCTGAAAAGCTTCTGCACACAGCCAGAAAGGGTTTGCATGGAAAAGCCTGCTCTGCGACACACTTTACTTAATAAATGTTAAGTGAAAACAATAAATGTCGTCCCTGTCACCCTGGAAGTGGCTTTTACATGACCCGGGTACAAAGACATTTTGTAATCCTTTCAAAGCACCTGTTGTTCTGCTCCTCCTGGTTCCTATGCGGATGACTGTATTTACTCACTGGGGTGTGCGCGGAGTACTTGATGGTCCTTCTGAGTTCTGGCTGGCATCTAAGCACAGACTCGTCTCCAGCAGAACCGGGGTGAGAGCTGCTGAGTGTCTGAAATCGTGCCCTCTCCCACTCCATGGCAGCTCCTGCGGTGGGAAAGAGAGGGTGTGGGAACAGCGGTCAGGAAACAAGCTTGGCGGGGCCATCTGACCTCTGCGAGCATTAGCTTTCTGTCCTGTAAAGAGGAGTCAGACTAGATGGTATGTGAGGTCTCTGGCAGGATGAAGGCAAGGTTAGCCGGGAGGAACCTGGAGCTGTGGCACTCTGTCACTCCTCTGTCACGTTCCTCCCCACTGTCCGTGGTGTTCAAGTCTTCCTCGTGACCAGAGGCACTCTGCATATTATCATTTCAGAGAGTCAAAAAAAAAAAAAAAAAAAGGAGGAAGAGAGAAAGAGAAAGGAAAAGAAAGCTGAGCAACCACCCAAGCTGTCTAAGAGTCCCTGGTAATTCCTGACACCTTGCATTTCTGTTGTTTTGTTTTGTTTCTTAACCACTATTGGTTGTTCTATACGCAACCGTCCTGTTCCATATTCTCGTGTGTGGATGTAGCTGGCCCCAGCTGGGGGTTCAGAGGGCTCAGCCGGAGAGGCTGTGTGTGAGGTAACACCCACAAAAGCGCAGGATGCCTTAGGTTCTGCCACCTCAGGAAGGAACTTTACACCCTATCCAGGACATAACTGGATTCCAATATTTTGCCAGCATCTGCTAAACCTTCTCAGAGTTTTGGTGATGTAGAAGAGAAGGTACCTCCTCACCTGGAGTTCACACCAACAGCTCTGTTCTGCATGGATAAAATGCAAAGGTGTCAAGGGCAGTTAGGGAGAGCCTGAGCAAGAGAGAAAACAGCTGCTTCCTCTCAGCCTGATTTTTATAGTCAAATCACCCAGGTAGGAAGATGAAGAAAAAAGCAATTTGTGTTGTGGTTGAGACCGTGGGCATCAAACTGTGTTTGCATTTTGCCCCGCTGGTTACTAACCCTGTAACTCTGAGAAAGCGTTCTCAGGCTAGGTTCCCCATGTGTGAAATGTGGACCATAACAGAAGCTATCCCCAGGGTGGTCATGCGGGTTAAATGGGCTAATAGCTAATTAAGTACCTAAGATAGCACCTGTGGTAGGGATGTAAGAAATCTCATTGTTCATTGTTACTATCAGTAACAAGGAAGACGTTCATGAGTACCTCACTTTTCTTTGGTTTGAACCTAGTTCTCTGTAGACGAAGGCAAGCGCAGCATGGAATGGATATAGATCATCTGCTAAGAAACTGCACAACACCCAAATCAGCAGGTGAGCCGCAGGCCACGCCTGGAAGATAAAGCATGGAAGGATGGCACCAACTACCCAAGGCCAGACGAGTAGTCAGACCTGTTGAGTGGCCACTGCCCACACTGACCACATGGTGACAGATGGCCAAGGGACCTCTCAGAATCCAGAGGGAAATCAGCTTCAACAGACTGGGGAAGTACTGTTGGCTTGCAAACAAGTTGTATAGTTATGGGAAGCTCGCAAACAAGTTGTATAGCTCTGGGAAGGACAATTTCCCACGGCAAAAACACACGTCTGGTCTGCTGTGGTTTACTCCTCCTTTGCCCACTGTGCAGTGAGAGTCAGTTCCCTTCCCCCATCCTAACTCACCTGCACCAACTGATCCATCCTAGAGCTAAGAATACCGGCCCCCCGCGGAGGGGAATTTCCAAGGCATTGTAATTGGTGGAGTTCAGCCACTGATGTGGTTTTACTTTTTCCTGGCATATCTCTAGGTAGGTATCTGTGGTGGTTTGAATGAGAATGCCTCCCCATAGGCTCAGGTATCGGAACACTGGGTTCCCAGTTGGTGGCTGTGTTTGAGGGAATTTATGGAACCTCTGGGAGGTGGAACCCTGCTGTGGGAAGCCGCTCACTGGAGGTGGCCTTTGAGAGTTTATACTCTCACCCCAACTTCCATTCTGCTCTTTCTGCTTCGTGTTGGCAGCAGGAGATGTGATCTCTCGGCCTCCTGCTCCAATGTGCCTGCTGCCATTGTGGACTTTCACTCTGGAACCATACGCTATAATAAACCATACGCTTTTTGTCATGGTGTTTTTTATAAGCATGATTGCTATCTCTTCACCAATGCCACTGTCCCTGTTTCTTTTTGTTCATCAGGCAAGTCAAGAATGTTCTAGATGTCCTTATGGGAAAGCCCAAGAAGGTAGTGGCAGACTCTAAAAGTGACTGGAGAGAATCATTCCATTCTGTAGTTTTTAAGTTGTGTGCTTACACACATACCCCAGACTCTCCTACAAACCTCCCAGGTCCTAATCTTCAACTGCCCATACAACCAAAGCTCTGTTTCCATTCTAGCAAAGCTGTTTCCCGGACCATATATGGAAACCAATTCTATGTCTTCACTGTCATCTACCATTTTTCTTCTAAAACATTTTTCAAAGTTCACCCTGTCTGTTATACAAGGCTCTGATTTCTGAAGGTCATGTTCACTTTGTAGAAGATAAAAATGTGCTATGATTAAAGAGTCACAGGTGTGTGGTTTAGGTCTACAGGGAGAGAGTGAAGGCTCAACAGTGCATATCTTCAAAACGAAGGGCAACAGTCTGGCTGGATGACCCTGTGATTGGGTTCTATAGCATGTCTGCTGGGTTCTGATCCTGGATCCTCCATGCATACAACCTGGGGCAGGTAACTGTGCCTTTCTGAATCTCAGTGGATCCATCTGAAATGGCACGGTCTGGCAAAGTCATTATGATGATGGAAAGATGGAGCCCACAGTTGAACTTTGCAACTGATGTCTGTTTACCATTTCTCATCTTGTCCCCCATCTTGTAAGACCTCCCTGGTACTTGGGCCGAGCTGGAATATTGCTGGGCAGCTCTCTGCATCCTCCAATGCCGACTGCCCTCAGCTGCAGCACTGTCTCTTGGCTGGGTCTGGATTTCGCTCTCTTCTGTCTTGTTCCTTGTATCATCGTCTTCCTTCTGCTCTTCTTTTCTTGTGTATTGCTATCTCAAACTCTTCTCTCCAGAAACACTTGATGATTCCTGGTGAATATGATGCAAATCTTTCAAATCACACAGGTCCACTGTTTGGCAAGTGTGGTTGTTTCAGGAGACCACGTGTTCGGGTTGTTGAGATATTATCATGTACCTGAATATTTTCATTTCAGGAGTATTAGTATGCAACTTGCAGAAAAAATGTGTTAAAAAGGCTCCTTTGAAGAAAAATTATCATTTGAAAACATTCAACTTTTAATTTCTCAGGAAGAAAGTTGAAAGTTTGAAAAGTTGAGCGTTTGAGCGTCATTTGAAAATTAGACCTAGGACAAAAGTAATTTTTAATAAAATACTAGTAACAAAAAGCCACACTGCTACAAATTCATCATTGAGCTTGCTGTAAGAGTGGAATAGGTATAATTCCTCAGAGCTAAAATTAGAATTTGTCCCCCCCACACTATGTTGGTCTTGGAACAATGAAACTCACTGCTTGACACTCAAGTCCCACAAGGCTAATTGACAGCATGTGCAGTGTTAGGGCCAATCAAGTGAGCTACTTGCTTCCACAGTAGGAAAGGATTTGTGGCTGTCCTCGGCATCTGGGCTGCTGAGTCGGAATGCCCCCATCTATCCCACCCTGCTTGTTCTCTCCCATCGCACGGTTACATTCTTTCGTACCTGCCAGGTTTAGTTAGGTAGGAGGAACAGGTGACGTGCGGCCTGGGTCCTGGTTTGAGAAGACGATTACACAGGGAAATCCTGGGGTCTTTTGTAATTACCCTTTGTGCATTTTGTGAAACCACTGCTGGGCTGGGAGTGATTGACAGCCTTGGCTCCAGAGAGGTCTGAGTGGGAAAGTGTGTTCGGAAGGCTGGGGTAGAAGTCCTCAGTAGAGAGCCCCAGGGGAGCACTACCAGTTCTATGGAAACACCATCATTAGTGGCTCAGACTCACTCCCTGACATTAACCTGGATGACATATTAAAAATCCACTTTAACCAATGTATTATGAAATGAAGTCAGATAAGAGCATGCACACCCCCACAAATACGATTATTCTATACTCCTTAAATGCACAGGAGGCAGTGATAGATGAGGGATACCGAACTATGATGATTGCTCACAGAGAGCAGGTAGCTCTGTCCTAGTAATATTGCAGTGTTAGGGGGCAGGGCAGTTTGCTCTTTTCTCCTGTGTATCAGGGTGGCTGACTTTAGAACCACACTCAGAAATACCAGCCTTCTGGTTAGCAGGGAGATTGTTGGCTTGAGTTTCTAAAAGAGAGCAGAGCAAAGAAAGGGATGAAGGGGTTTTTTATCTCAGGCTTGATGGACAGGTCCATTGGCCAATCATTAAGAAGCTCACCTATACTTCTGGTGGGAGGGCTCATGTGATAAGGGCTCTGGCTTTGTGGACTACAGAGAAGTCACCATAAAAGATGGTTGCCAGACTTGTAAATCAGCTGACAACCGGGCCTCATGAGTGAGAGACACTATATGATATCTTAATAGTGAGATTTAGAAGGGAACAATAAGGGACAGGTGCAGTGGCACATACCTTTAGTCCCAGCACTTGGAGACTGAGGCAGTTGGATCTCTGTAAGTTCAAGACCATCCAGGGGCTACTCAGAAATTGTCTCAAAGGGGTGGAGGGACGGGCGAGCTGGTGAAGGGAAAAGGCAGAATTCTCACCAGATGTAAAGAACAAGACTGGCGGTGGCCACATGGCTCAGAATACGGCAGCTGCAGCCTCCCCTGCAGGGTAGCTCTGCTGGGTAAAGGATGGGAGAGATTTGGGGATGTGGCTGGCTCCAGGTATCACTTGTCCTGCTGAACCAATTCAGGACTCGGGGGTCAGGTCTGAGTGCCTTGGACTTCATGCAGACTTTCTGGAGACTGTGGTAGAAAGGTCAAAAGGCAAGCTTCCTCTCTTTTGTCCAGCTTCCTCTGTTCCTAACTGACCTTCTCTTTGCATGAGTCCCCCATTTCTCCTCTGGGGAGTAGTCTGATAACCCTGGGGAAGATTAAAAGAGGCATTGCCCAGTATTAGGGGAGGGATTTGCATAACACCGATTTCTCCCTCTTCAGAACGACCATCCCAGCAGAAGCCTACAAGGGGCTTCTAGTGACACTTGGCCATTCAGCAAGGGACACCAAAGTACACAAGTTCTCTGTGGGGCGTGGTCATCAGGGGTGCCATCATCTTAACAGCAGGCTGGTACAGAAGCAAGGGTTGGGAGGACAGCAGTCCCTGTTCCCACTCCCCACTCACAGACCACATGGGGGGCGATGTGAGGGCCAGCTGATTACTTCAGTGTTTGGCAAAAGATAAGAACACAAAGCGGTCATAATTCTGTCCTGAGTTTTTGCCATAAGACTTTCCTGATTGTCTGTGATGAGCATAAATGCCAACACTCAGTGTATCCAGAAAGATCTTGAGCACAGAGTCTTCAGACCTGGGTTTAGGCACTGGCCTGGACCTTTGCCACTATCCCTACAGTGTAGGAGTAGGCTGGGATTAGGCATGGGAGTGCCAATATATTGCAAATTCTGGGGTTCCATACCTAAGCCCCTCTTCAGTCCTCATTCCCTGGCAGGGCAGTGGTGGTAGTATTCTGGTACAAGCTCCCCATAAACTCAGCGAGGTGAGGCTGAGGAGAACCTAGTCCATTTCTGACTTGAAATTAGTATCTTGGCAATTTCCTAGGCAGAATTTCATTAAATGACAGTTGGATGGCTGCCTCAAATACTATGACTGGAGGGACTAAAATTTGAAAAGCAGGAAACTTTGCCTAGACAGAAAAACATTTGGGATTGGAATAACTTGAAATAATCACTTATTTTACTATATCAGACTTGATGAGAAGTTCCTTTGATCCCTGCCCCCATTTACGCCCTCCCTGCTAGAGCTAGGATCAAACTCAGGGCCTTCTCTGTCGTAGGCAAGAACTCTAACACCAAGCTACATCCCCAGTTTGTTATTGACAAGGGCATGGAAGTGTGTGTGAGCAGTGTGTGCCTCACAAAGTCCATGCAGGAGCATAGAAACTCAAGAGGGAGCTGGGAAATCCCGTGAAAGGCATCCTGCCAATCGGCTTAGTTATTTGCAAGATTGATGTAGAGATGTCATTTTTTTTTTTTCAATTATTCAGATCCCAACTACTTCTCTTGAACACCCACTCTTCATTCATGAAAGCCTACCTCTTTCCCTTCGAAGTCTACCTCTGTCTCTGCCTTCCACCCACCTGGGAGGGCTGTTCCTGACAGAAGAGGAGAACATTGTTCTAGGCCTGCTGCAAACTAAAATTACCTCAGAACAGCTTTTCAGCCTCCATGATCCTGAGCATTTACTTTTGTAGCTAGAGGATGTTATTTAGGTAACATGCATTTTAAAAATCTTCAAATGAGGGATGGGGTAAACACTCAGTGAAGAAAGTCCTTGTCCCATGAATTTGAGGACCTGAGTTTTTATCCACACAACTCACCTAAAAATCCTCAAAGTAAATGCTTTGCCATTTGAGGTAGATATGAGAAGAAATCCTTACTAACAGACCAATGCTATACTTTTGTTATTTCTTTTTTTATAAATTCTTTTATGTTTGGGACATTGTTATTTTTTATTTTTGTTTTCCCTTTATTTTTCAACTTTTTAAAATCCCTATCTTGTTTAAAAAGTTATTATGTATACAATGTTTATGTATACAATGTTCTACCTGCATATATACCTGCATGCCTGAAGAGGGCATCAGATCTCATTAGAGGTGGTTGTAAGCTCCAGTATGGTTGCTGGAAAGTGAACTCAGGACCTCTGGAAGAACAACCAGTGCTCTTAATCTTTGAGCTATCTCTCCAGCCATATTTAATTTTTTGAGACAAGGTCTTACTATGTTTAACTTATTTAACTGACCTCAACAACCTTGTGTTAGTCTTCCTGCCCCAGGCCCCTAAAGACAGGGATTATAGGCATGTACTCCCATTCCTGGCCAGAGGCCACATTAAGGTGCAATTTATAATTGCACTACTTGTCTGCATCAACTAAAGTCTTGGATCTTCTCAAAAGGAAATCATCCTCTGCATGTCTTATGCTATTTTGCATAGAACTGATAAAATGTTCTATGAAGTTTGTCAGTTCATACTTGTTAGTGTTGGAAGAAGTGTGCATCCTTACACTGTTACAGAAAAGGAACACACTTCTCATGTCTCACCCAGACTGAGGCCAACACCAGTTGCTCTTTTACACCTTGGGCATTTAGAGTGGTGAAGACGGGCTGATGAGTAGAGACACACACTAGCCCTTGCAAAATAATATGTTCCCAATGATAGATACACCACAGCTGTGCCCTAGCCCTCTTCAATGATGTCCCTCCATCACCCTCTGCTGGCACCTCCTGCGCCTCTCTCACTGTGTAGCAACTTAAGGGTTAACATCTGGTGTAGCTGTGGTCTTCAGGGAAACTGATTTAGTTGTTCAACCCCCACCCCTTACCCCCCATGTCAACTAATTTGGATATCACCTCTGGCTTGCATTTCATCGTGTTGAAAATGACTGATTCTTCCCTTACCATCTTTTCCATTTCATGCAAACCCTTAAATTTTATGGTGACATCAATAGTCCTTTGCTGCCTGGATAAAGAAGGAGCCACTAATTAGACATTCCTCCCAGGAATTTATCTCAGTCAATGCACTTAGCTTCTCTCCTCTTAACTCATCTGGGGCTTGATCCCTAGGGATTCAGGGATTCATTCAACAATTTAGATCAGTTAATTAAAACTTTAAGGCCTTTGTGTCTTAGGTAGAGTTTCTATTGCTGTGAAGACACACCATAACCACGGTAACTCTTATAAAGGAAAACATTTAATTGGGGCTGGCTTATAGTACAGAGGTTTAATCCATTATCACCATGGTGGGGCATAGCAGCATGCAGGCAGACATGGTACTGAAGAAGAAGCTGAGAGTTCTACATCTGGATTGGCAGGCATCAGAAAGAGAATTGAGCCACTAGGCCTGGCTTGAACTTCTGAGACCTCAAAGCCCACCCCCAGTGACACATTTCCTCCAACAAAGCCACAACTACTCCAGTGTGGTGGTTTGAACAGGTATGGCCCCCATAGACTCATGTCTTTCAATACTTGGCTAACAGGGAATGGCATTATTAGAAGATATGACCTTGTTGGAGTTGGAGTAGGTGTGGCCCTGGAGAAAGTGTCACTGTGGAGGTGGGCTTTGAGGTCTCATATGCTCAAGCCACACCCAGTATGGTACAGAGTTTTTCCTTCTGCTGCCTGCAGATCAAGATGTAGGACTCTCAGGTCCTTCTCCAACACCATGTCTGCCTGCATGCTGCCATGTCCCGCCATGGTGATAATGGACTAAACCTCTGAAACTGTAAGCCACCCCAATTAAATGTTTTCCTTTATAAGAGTTGCTGTGGTCATGGCATCTCTTCACAGCAATAGAAACCCTGACTAAGACATCCAACAGGATTATACCTCCCAATAGTGCCAGTCCCTATGAGCCTATGTGGCCATTTTCATTCACACTCCACACTCTGTAAATACAATTCTTCCTACACCGTCTACAGAGCAGTTGTTATGCTTTCATGGAGGGAGAAGTAGAGGCACCAGAATCTATGACAAAATGGAGTTCACTCCATTCCTTTATAATATTGGGAGCCTGCCAAACAGGAGCCTGACCTGTATGAGCCATGAGGTCCAGAGCACCCTTGACCTTGGAGTTGTTATGCAGCCAAATCGGTTGAGCACTGGAAGCACTCTAAGTTGGAAGTTGATTTTCTTGTCTGGGCCCCTTCGAGAAAAATTCTCATGGAAAGCACAGTGGCTGCTGGCCACTTAAGTTTCTTCATTTCTTCAGGACTGTGTCCTGTGGTGAGAATCTCTTCTATTTTGTTATATGCATTTGCATAGTTGAAAAAATACATAGTGTCTCAGACAAACTAAGCAATGAGAATATGTTTAGATGTTAAAAGTTAGATGACTTTGAAGTTGCACTAACAGTAATAGAGTGGCCACAGCGTAGTGGCAAACCAGTCTCTGTGATTCAGAATTCACAAGACTGGGAGGAAATGTCAGGGGCAGAGCAAAATGTGAACCTAATTGTTCTGAAAGCAGCTTGGGCCACTGACAGAACTTCAACAAAGGCTGTAGGGATCAGTACTGTGTTTCCAAACTTGAGAAACTGAGTGATGCCTTCCAAGACCATGGCCCTGTGGAATCCAGTCTTCACCTGAAATAATCATACTTAAATTCCTCAAAACAAAAGTGCCATAAACCCTTCTTGCTTAAAGTTTCTGCAGTCCTAAAAGAAGTCCACAAATTAAATTAAAATGAGAAAAAATTAAAATTCAAATATGAACAGATGTGATTTTGCCAATAAATTGTCCCTTGCAGTGAGATCGTGGCATTGGCCATTACAACACATGCCCCTTTCTTTAGTATTTCTTTGTCATTATGAGCCTTGAGGAGTGACTCAATTCTCTCATTCATTTTCCCCACTCAGACTCCTAAAAGGTCATCATTGCAGGCCCCATTTTAATGATGTTTGGACATCAGTCAGTGTGAGCACTCTGTTATGTATCCAAGCTCTTCATTTTCTGTTGGTTCTAAGCTTGAGGTAGTATTTGATAATGGTGTGAGCATAAATATAAACATGCTTTAATTATAGGCCATTTCTAGCTGGTAATAAGAATAACTCGTGGTTATAAAGTGCTGCTTAGACAACAGAATCTGTTCCACACTCATGTTAATTCACAGAGTCCTCATTAATCCCCTGTGTGGTCCCATTTTACAGACAAGAAGACTTTACAAGATCTGTAGTTAGACAAGCTCCACAGGATGTCTACTTAAGCAGTTCTGTTTCAGAACCAAGTTCTTAACTGTTGTATGCTGCATTCTTTCATAATTTAGAATATGCATGCTTTAATTTTTTCATGAGGTATTATAAAGACTCAAAGTAAAAAATTTCCCTTAGAGAACCCTTAGGACCTCTTTAGCATCAATTGTGACCACTTTGAGAAACAATCATCCAGTTCACAACCCTTAAATCCTTTGCTATCCCTAGAATCATCACAACACGTTGCTCTTTAATTTCTTATCTTTTTGGTTGTGAGCCTAGGCTTTAACAGTTGAGCCATATCTCCAGCCCTAATTCCTAAAGTACAAAAATATGCCTTGATTCTGCCCACAGCTGAATCCATTGCCAGGTATTTTTAAGGGTATTGCACTATAACAGATAATTAATGTAAAAGTTCTGGTTATTACAGAGATGGTGAAAGATACAACATATGTACATGGAAATGCAAATATTTATACAGTATTAACAGAAGTGATAAGGTACAGGTGGGCAGGAGTCAATGCCATTGTCTCCCACAGGAAGAAGGACAAGGGTGAAGAGTTTGGTCTGGTAGACTGACCTAGGAGAGAAGATCCGTGGTGATGGTGGGAGAAGTTTGCTAAACACTCGAAAGGGAATCTTCATGCAGCAATATACTCAAACTCATGCTGCCCTGGGGTTGACAACTGGCAGAAAACATTGTCTACAGACAAGGTTCAGTTTAGACGTTGTAACTAATTTGGACTTTAATGGAAGGTTCCAAGAAAATTACAAGTAACAGCTAAAGAAGCAAGCATAGGTAACCATTTGGGCTTTGCCCTTGGCAATGTGTATCTATTTAAGTTTGTGTTCATGTTTCTTTCCTAGTTGTCTGTGTAGGTTCTTGTCATTGCTATTTACTGTCTTTGATTATAAGTGAAGACAAATTAGAAAGCTCGCCAAACCTACTCCATAGTATGCCCTCAAAACACACTACAGCACTTTTAATGGTGACTCAGACTTATTTCACAAGCGCTATCATAGGCAAAGCTCTCTATTAGCTGTGGATGGATGTAAGAGTCCTCTAGAAATGAATGGTAAAATGGAACAGACACAGTGCCTGCCACTGACATCACCATGGGAACTAAGCCCTGGTATTGTAGAGTAAAATCAACTTCACTGCTCCGTGAACTGTTGGCCAGATGTGCTTGGGCAAGCTCACGCCATGTCCTTTTCTGTGAACGGGGACAATGACAACACCACCCTTGTGAAGGCTAAAGGAGATGCTACAACACAGTGCTGAGCATGTCTGCTGCGTCACACCAGCTCATCAAATGGGATGGTGTGGCTCAGTGGCTCAGGCTTTGCTATGGACAAGCATGTCTGACCAAAGGTGGGCTTCCCAGGGGGATGGGCCAGAGTCACTACACCTGGGTGGGTTGGAAGGCAAGCAGCTCCTGAGAGGCAATGCTCCAACTGTGTGCATGTACCGCTGCCCTCTACTGGAGACAGCTCTTCAGCATTCCAAGAAGTTCTCAGCTATTCACTGTGCTCCTGTTCCATGTCCTCTGTTTATAGGAAGGAAGGAAGAAAACAAACAAGCAAAATGAAACAAAAACCCAACTCCTTTGTAGAGAGTTTCACAGCCCATCTTAGATCAAGATTGTTCTCCCCATATTCTGATGCTTGGGAGGCAGAGGAAATCCTATTGTCTGCCAGCCTCAGCTCTTCACCTGCTTTTAACTAATATGGAGTCTGGACAGGTATTGATTTTTCTGCTTCTGTCTGACTGCACTCATCAGTCATTTTATATTACTGGAGAGTCCATTAGCAATAAAAATAAAGGATGGAGGTTGCAAAGCCCATTAGCGAAACTTACTCTTTGTATCTCTGGGACAAGGGAAACAATTAAAAGCACGTTAGCTTATAAACATCCTAATAGAGTTAGCAGGAGAGCGAATAAGCCTAGGATGTGATTATGGAAGAATGAAATGAAGTTCTCCTGCCCAGTCATCGAGGAGGGACTGCCCCAGCATCTACCATCTGGAGTGTGTGGGTGGGATGCAAGGAGGACTAATGAGGACAAGTGAGCATCACATGACAGAGACTCAGTCACAGGCTCGTGTGTGAATGAATTTCAGACCTATCGTATCAGATCAGGGCAGACCTAAGACAAGAGGAAAGTGGGACTTAGATATAGAAGAGCTGCTGATGTAACCTTGGCTTGGAAACATGGGTAAGCTGCCCAGCAAAAAGTCATGTGTTCCTGAGGGCACGGGAGGACTTACTCCAACTGTGCAGAGGGCACTGGAGTCCTCCTAATTTCCCAATGAGAAGAGGAACTGGATGCTAGAACGGCTGTATATAACTGACTGGAGAACATCACTGAGGATCCAGTGGGTCCTCATGTTTCCCGCACTGCCTGAGCCATTGAAGGGAGAGACTGCTATCACTCCTGGCACATAACAATGCCCCCAAATAGTCTCTTTCTCTTTTCTACCCAAGTGGGAGAGTGTTTTTGGAATCAATGATTCTGAGACACCTGTGTTTCTAGCCAGTATTAATGCTGCATTGACCCTAACTTCCTGTTATTTTCAAAGCCTCCATGAGGAACACTTTCATACTGAAGACCATTCGGCTACTGATCTGTCTGGATGATCACTGAATACGTATTAAGTGGTCAGATCCCCTTCAGTTCAAAGCACAATAAATACTCATCAAAACCCGTCGTAAGCATACGTTTCACATTTTGCGTCTCTCATCCTTGTTTACACAAGTTGTTTGACACTACATTTTTTTTGACCAACTGTAAAGTTACTATGCGGTGTGTTGTTTGTGTTGTTTCCTATCTATAACTAAAAGCTGCAGACATTAACTAGTGTAAGAAGTCATAACCCACTTCTGTTTTTGAGAATTTTATACGAAAGCACTGCATCTACAGGAGTCCTGCCTCTCCCCTGCCCCCAGCTCCCTCAGTGTCTCCCCCATTAATGATCTCTCCTTTAATTACCTATAATCTGCTCCTTTAACATAAAGCATTCACACTTTCCATATTCTTCAATCTTTTTTTTTTTGAATACTTAGATTTTTACACGGAAACTTGTGGCTTGTCTTTTTTATTTGATTTCACTTTACATACTTTTAAACGTTGCTTCATGATAGCCATAATTTTTAGTGATTGCAAAATATTTCATGAAATTTTATCCTTTGGTTTAGTCAGTTACCTGTCAGAGGGACTGAAGGTCGATTTACCATCCAGCCTGCTTGTCCACTATCAGCAATAGCATCACGGTCTGCACACTTGACTGCTTCTCGGATACATTCCCAGTAACTTCTCAATCACCACGTTGTCTGAAAGCATTGTTAGTTCATTTTGTTAAGAGCAAAGAGGGTGTCCTCTGATGACATCATCTGACACTGTCGCCCTCTGATGACGTCACTGGACACTGCTGGTCACGCCAGTCATCTCTCCCAGGCCCCAGGGTGCCGCCTTCCCATCCTCCTCTGTCTGTGCCGTCTTGGTCTTTTTGGTAGAAATATTCCACATAACATAGGGCCTTGCTCGTAGGATTTCATTCAGACAGTTTCAAGGACGTGGTACCAGACAAAGGGTAGCCTGGGTCTAGATAGTAACGCCTTCTCAAAGTGCCCTCTGTTTACGTTTTCTTTCAAAGTTTGTGTCTATCAGGGCTGTCCTCACTTTTGACCTCCCCTTGGACACCTCATTCCCTCCACAACGGACATTAGTTGCTAGATCACTAAGCAGATGATGTCTCTTGCCTACTAGGCCCACACCTCCAAATGTCCAGTGGGGTCCTAGCTTCCCCTCTCCCATCTTCTCCCCACACAATGCTTCTGCACACAGAGCCAGAGTGAGCTGTGGACATAGAAGTTGAGTGACAGCCGTTCTTGTTAAAAATGTGTCGCCTGAAGCAAGGAGTCCCCCAGGGTGTCTTGGTCTGATGCCTGCCTCCCTTCTCTACTCCAGGCTCCTGCCCCCTCTGCATTTGCACTGTGACCACCAACTTACCTCTGTGTCTACAGGATTTCTTCTGCCCGTGTCTGATCGCATCCCGCTCATCTTCCAGGTCCCAGGGAGACCTTTCCCGAGCACCCAGCAAGCTGAGGTTTCCTGGAGTATGTTCTCCAAGTTCCTTCCCTGATGGTCCCTGTTGCTACACTTCCTGGTACCATGTGTTCCCAGCACTCTGGGCCCCCGCCAGAATGTAATGGTAGAATTCAGAGGCTGCTCAGGCCACCGTGCTTTGCCCCAGCTCTCCCCATTTCACAGATCAACAGGCAGTGGAGTCCCTAGCTAACAGGCTTCCTTGGGGCCAGGATCTTTTACTGGTGAAGTGACTTTATATCAAAGAGAATGTTGATGTCCACATATACTGCTTCCCACTGGCTCCCTCACGTCCTTCCTGGGAGTCAGAGAGCCCGGTTGTGGGCTTGTGCTGTGAAACCTCCGCCATCCTTGATAAGGTATAAAGAGACCCCCAGTTCTGCCACTAAGTACCTACAAATGGGTAAGGCACTGACAGCTGTGGCCGGTCTGTCCCTCACATTGAGCAGAGACAGTGTGCTCGATATTAAATTCTCACATTGAATTCCCTCTGGCTCTCCTAGATCTTTCCGGGTGGTGGAGGCTCACCCTGGCTTGCCTTTTAGCTCCCACTCCACCAAAAATCTTTGTAAAATGTGGGCTGGCTGTGACAGCGACTGAAGCCGCTCCAGGACTCTGACCGCTGTCTGTCTCCTCAGGAGGTAGTTTTATTGGTCTTGGTTACTCATCTGGTGAAATAACCCAGAAATTCACACCCCAGATGATCTAAACTTCTGACAATCCTATTTTTATCGGCTCTGATTGCCTCTGGTGATTGTGCCTAAAGATCCTTAAAGATCAAGAGGCGCAAATTTCAAAAGGCATCACTGAGCATGATAATAGAGGCTGCTAATTCTGCCACGGATGCCAAGCACTCAAAATATACTGTACAACCCGAATGATGACTGAACCTGAGACCTTGGGCAGGCCTTCTCAAGACCCTCGGGTCCCAGCAGCCTGGTAGTCTCACCATTATGCTGCGTATGGGAAGCACACTGGCTTCCATGGTCACAGTTACGCTCCTCCCCATGAAGCAAGTCCCTGGGTCTGAAGTGCAGAGGACACGTGTGATACTCTGGAGCTCTCAGAGTAGGCCTGGCCAAGGTTTCATGGGTGAGGAAATTACAGCCACCTGGAATGCGAATCAATCCAGTAAGGACAAATAAGTGTTTCTATATGTCCCCTGGAATGAAAGGGGTCTGTCTGGTCTGATCAACCTGCCCCAGTGAGTGGTTGGTCTCTTCAAGGGACAGTGTTTCATCACGCTCTGCAGACATCAACAGAAGTGGCACCCAAGTCTCTCCACTCTCCTACTAATTGCTCTCTCTTAACTCTTAGATCCCTGACCATAAACAGGCAGAGGCATATTTGCTAATGAGACACCCCTAATGATCCTTTTTATACAAGCTAGATGTCCTTATCTCCTGCTCTCTCTTCAAAGAGCGACTTCCCAGGTGTGTTTGGATCCCACTGTACTTCAAATACGCAACCACAGAAAACTGGATCAAAGCAAGACTAGAGCCCAAACCTGGGAGGGATGAGGTGGGAGAGCCTGCCGCGGAGGAACAAGCCGACAGGGTCGACAAGGGCAAAAGAAACCCCGGACTTCCTTCTGTTTAAACGCTAATCTGAAGCAAACACTTGTTCCTGAAGATCTGTTTGTGCAAAAGAAAGATGGGATCCCTCTACTTTTTGAATGACAATGAGAACATGACCACTCTTCCATATGGTTGAGGAGAAGAAGGTTTTTGCTGTAGATATGAGGGAGAGAACAGCCAAGGGCATCTGAAAGAGTCCAGATTGAACATGGCATGAGAGGGTAGGTGGAGAGGAGCAAGAGGAGAGGAGAGGAGAGAGGATAAGAGAGGGGACCAGGAGCCAAGAGGAGGACCAGGAGAGGCACATCACCAAAATGGCAGGGTTTTATAGGAAAAGAGAAGTTGGAGGAAGGGAAGCAAAGCTGGGTGGCTGAAGGGGTTTGGGGTAGGGGCTGGGGATGCTGAGAGGAGCCAGGACTCTGTAACAGGTACCAGAGATGCTCAGAGCCCAGCAGCCAGCATCCACCTTAATATGTTAATCAGCACCTCAGTTAGCCATTTGTGCTGGGTTTCTTCGAGACCTTACACTTTGCTGTGAATGGTTGCCTGATGGTTGGGCAGGGAATTATCTTGTTTCATCCATGTTTCCAGTGCCTGAGCCAGTACTCTGCTCAAAGCCCTGAAAAGCTTTTGTGCATGCTCAGTGAATGAACCAATGAGCAAGAGAATACATAAAGCCTTGATTTAAAAAGTTGGCTTTATGGCCATCATTGGAACAACAGGGGCCTCTAACTCACTTAACCGAGGCCCTGGTTTTCAGAGCCCCTTTAGACGCAGCATTTCAAGGACTCGCTGTCTGGTAGAGGAAAGGCTGTCTCTAGATGAATAATGCTTCTTTTCAGTGTCTGAGTCACCTCACACCTCAGTCTCATCTGATAATGGTCCTTGTCAGATGTGCCCTTTGGCTGGGGATTCCCCTGAGCTATCAGCTCTTGCTTGCCTGGTGTTGCCAGGCACCAGAAACGCAAGCCCAAGTGTAAGGAGGAAACGGGGAGGCGGCGGTAGGCTTGCAGCGGTGAAACCTCCTGACAGTGTGTGTTTCTTGGGATACTGTGCACTTTTTGCCTAGGATGGTAGTTTTTATGCTGACAGGACAGCGAAGCTGGTCAGTAAGGGCCATGGTGACGATAAGGGAGAGCTGAAAAGGAAGCCATTCGTTTTAGTGAGAGGTTGCCATCGAGTACGCTGGTCTACCCCCAACATTACAGTCTCCCCATCCCACTCACAAAGCTTATTCATCCTCTAAGAGTGTGAGCTCTAAGGGCCTCTCCCATGCTGCCCCAGCAACGAGCGGCCGGCGACAAACAGTGCTCACCGACGTGGGCGCTTCCCCACAGCAGGACAGTCTGCTAGTGTTCGCCCTAGTAGTAGAGCAAAAGCGGTCGAGGCCCAATCCGTTCTGAAAATTGCTGAACAAAAGGCAAATGAGAATCAGCATTCAGTACTGCCTCCAATCATGTGAGAGAAACCAAAGGCCTTGGCATCTCTGATCAAACAGAAGCTCACAAAGGTGTGCGGTGGGAAGTTCCCTGCCGGAGCTTCACCTGCTCCACACTGCTCTCCCCATGGAGCTGTGTGAGCCTGGTGAGTCTCGTGGTTTCATGGACCGTGGTCTCTCTGCTAAGCATGGGATCCGTCCTTCTCCCTCCGTTATCCCCGCTCCTATTTCCTCCACACTCTCTCTTTCACTTAGTATAGGAACCTTTCTTCAAATAGCATCCTTGGAGAGAGGAAAGTAACGGATATGAATAAAGACTAGCTAGGAAAGAGGTCAAGAGATACTTCCCCAGCAGCATCTGTGGAATGCCTTCGGAATCTTTGGGCTCCAATGGGAGAAGCCTTCTCTCAAGGGTTTATGACCTGCAGACTCTGGGAGAGTTGTGTTCCTGGCTTGACCAGCCAAAAGAGAGGCTTTCCTGGCAAGGAAGACCAAGGCTTGGGTTTCCAAGCACCCACGTGTTGCTGTCATAAAGAACACTAGCTTGGGTCTGAAGAACTGCACTTTAAGATCCTGTGGACTTGACTGTCTTCCCAACCGCAGAGGGAATCACGGACCTTCCAGGCCCGGCTGATATTATAGCCAGCACTCTTGTGTGAACCCCTGACTCCGCACGCACACACACATACACAGACACACAGACACACACACACACAGACACACACACACACACACACACACACACACACACACACACACACACACACACACAAGCTCTTGAAACACAAAGGGAGGATAGTTTCTTGCCAGCTCACTTGTTAGGGTTGTCAGACCCACAGGGGTTGGTGCCTTGTACCTCATTTGCAGAAATAACACAAAATCCCACCAAGCAGCCTTGTGATCCCTTCAGTTCCCAGGAGCCAGGCAGCCTCCTCTGGACTTATCAAACCATCCTCAGGGGACCTCAGTGAGGCGTCCAAATATAACCGCTTACTGGAACCAGCATGTGATGTCTTTGTAAAGCAGTGGCTTGAACCTAGCTGTATATCTTAGAAAACAAATGGAAAAACAAAAAAAGCCCCCCCCCATACCCCAGTGGAGTGCCTGGTGTACAGCAAGTCCCCTTTTAGGGTTTATTTGGCTAATGAAAGGGTGGCTGAATGAGATTTCTCATCACTTTTGGAGACTCACTGGTAAAATTTAAATGTCCCTCAGACTCATTATATTGAATTATAAAGTGGGGAGTCAAAAGTAGGCATAGAAAGCACCAAGATTCTGATTCGCCAGAATTTAAGTGCGCTTGGTGGCTGCATACTGGACAGTGTTAGCGTGTGTCTCACCTGCCCACCAGAGCAAGAAAGGCCAGGCAGGGCTTACAATGAGTTGCACTGAAAGTTTAGCAGCTTTTGAAAGTTGCCACTTACGGGAAGATCTCACTGCTATGCCGTGGGTTGTTCGGGATGACCTCAGTCTTCCTGGCTAACGGCACTCACTCTGGCTGTCTGCTCTTTGGGACCTGAGTGGCTCCACTGTGCTTCAAAAGCTGTGCCATATACCTCTGCTTCAGAGGTGGTGGGGAGAAAGAGGGAAGGGAGGAAAGGAGAGAGAGATGGGAAAGAGGGAAGAAGGAAGGGGAGGAGAGGGAGGGGGAGGGGAGGAGAGGGAGGGGGAGGGAAGGAGAGAGGGGGAAAGAGGGAAGAAGGGAGGGGAGGAGAGGGAGGGGGAGGGAAGGAGAGGGGAGGAGAGGGGAAGGGAGGGGAGGGGAGAAAAGGGGAGGAGAGGGGAGGAGAGGAGAGAACTGCTAACACTGCCCCAGCAGAAACACTGAACATTCTCCAGGTTAAGAAAGGGCCTGCTCCATCCCGCTTCTCTTTTGTGACTGGAGTGGTCTTGTGGGTGGGAGTGCAGCGCTCTGGTCAGAGCTGTGGTGCTGGCGGCAGTTAGGGGGGCAGTGAGTCAGGTGAAGGGGCAGTGTCTGTCTGGAGATATTTCGACAGCTCATCAGTCTATTTGGCTCTGTAGATTCCAGAAGGTCTCAGAACCTAGGTACGATGGGACCACAGCTTCTCATGGAGAAGATGGGATCAAAGACAGAGGAAGTTTCCTAGTCACACTCAGTTAAGTCTAGACCTAAAATTAAATGCATGCAAACTTTCATTTTAGCAAGTCAAATTCTAACTTTCCCCCCTGTACTCCTTCCTTTTCCCCTAGGAGAGGAAGATGGATAAAAATGGCCAGCTTTCTGTAGACCTCTGATTCGTTAGGGCCCATTCCTAGGAATTTCCTCTTTGAAGCTCTGAGCTCCCATCATTCTCTGCATCTCAGACCTGCCTAAGGTGGAAGCCTGGGCTCCGGCACCATGTTGGTCCTCTCCTTGATGTTGGTGCCTGCTGCCCAATCATATACTTTCTGATCCAGTTCTTAGTTGCCCAATCATATACTTTCTGATCCAGTTCTTAGTTCGCAATAGTTGTTCAGACGCCTGGGGTGACTTGACAGCTCATCTCTGGAACTCTCCCTATTACTCTCTCATCCAAGTCTCTTCTCCACTTCCCCTGGTCTCCCTAACCAAGCCAGCCTGTCCTCTGCAGCTTCCTCTGGACCTGATTCTGTTTCAACTTTCCCTTTTCCTGCCCATTCTATGCCCCCTTGAATCCACTAAGTTGGGTCAAGTAGGGCCCAACTTCTACATCAACAGCAGCACCGGTCCTTAAAGCAGACACTTACTGTGCTTCAGCGGTATTCTCACCAGATGTCAGATGGGAATCCCTCATCCAGTGTGGAGAAGCTGACCTTCCTATGGCTGGTGTCGCAGAAGGACAGCAGGATGGTTCTCATGAGAGCTGTTTCTGTCAGGGCAACTAAGACCAAGATGAAAAGGGGTCCCCGAAAGCACCTCCAGTCCTCTGAGCTGGGCTGCTGGTTACCCCTCAGTGGCAGGCATAAATACAGAAGGACCAACTGGGCCGCATCTCTAAGATTCCTCTTCTCCCAAGGGCCATTGTTTCCTTGGCCAGTGTGGTCCCTTCATATAGCATAGGGACACAGAGGTACTCTGTTCTCTTTGACCCTAGGGAAAGGACAGTGAATCTCCAGCCAACCTACGACAGTGAGTGTATGATGCACACCTTGTTTTTATACCACTGAGGCTCTAACTCCTGCCCCTTGTCTGTGCACAGGTCCACCCCTTCACTCCCATGCCTTCTAATATTGGTTGAGTGAATTTTTGTTTGAAAACATGGAGGTCCCATCAAGCTTCTGGGGTGACACTGGGATCACTGAGTCAGTCACTGAGAACTAATGGGTATGTGTTGAGTTTGTTCCCTTGTTTGGCTGGCTTTGATCTGCAGACTGCCAAGAACCAGGGTAACGTTATCATGGGGTGACCATTACATAGCTTGTCTATTCAGTGATGTCGGGATTGAGGCACCTAATTATATTGACCATCGTGGCTAAGGGATGTTCCCACTAACCATTTGAAAGTAACACAGAACCACGGAAGTAGGCCTTGCTTGGAGGTTCTTTCTGTCTCAAAGTCCTTCCATCTCCAGATAGTACTGTTTCCTCCTTACATGGATTGCCCATTGCATCCTTCGTCAGTTTTCTATTTTTTCCCTAACCCTTTGTATCATACTGCCTGTGTCTCCGAGGTTGTTTTGGTAGGTGATCTATGCCACAGTTCCTTGCTCTTAGCCTTCCCCCACCCTTCAGTGCAACCTAGAAGTATCTACAGGGAACTCCTGTGCCTATGGCCTGCAGCTTTCCTGAAATCAGGCCAGCTTGTCCACATCCGTCTTCCATGTATTCCGCTAGAGGCACCTACCCTGGCAAAAACAGTCATCCTGCTTATGTGGTGAGCCCGCATGGTGAACAAGGACTCCTGGCAGTCAAGTTCAATGAGACCACCAGAGTAGGAGCTGTTGGCTCTGGCCCAAGCCTGAAAACAAGGGAGAATCATTTAACTATACATTATTAGTGTGCTGGGGGTGGGTGGGTATGGGGCGTTTACCCACCAACCCCACAGCTCCCCAGAGTTTTCTTGAGTGTGAGCAGCAGGAAATATTAGATAGAAAGATTTATTGCAGAGAATCTTGCGGAGATAAACAGATAGAAAATAAAGGATAGCCTCGAGAGGGCCTGGAACCTTTTCCAATGGGCCCGACTGTCTCTGCCCAGGGTATTTATAGAGACGCCAAGGGGTGGAGCAAAAGACCTCCCCCCCCCCCAGTACAGACAAGGGTAGACCATCGAAGACACCTGCACTCAGGCCCGTGGTCCTAATCATCCTCTATGAGGACCTGCTGGGTAAAGCCACGAGGAACCCGAGAACAGGCTCCCACAGGTCCCCCTTTCTTAATATATAAAAAATAACTATTAATGGCTTACAGCAATCTCCATAGCTGTTACACCTCCCAGTATGGGAGTAGAGGATGATAAAGATGGCATTTCTCTTTTGAATTAGGTCCATGGTGCATACAGCAGTCTTAGCTGCCTCAAGCCCTTTCTAAACCAACAACTCTTAAGGTGACTACAAACTTAAAGAATCCCTTAGTTTCATCATTACCATTAACAGGTTAACATAAATATCGCTATACATAGTCACAATTCTCTCAATCTTACAACTCAAAGCAAACTCTTTTTTTTTTTTTTTTTTTTTTTTTTTGGTTTTTCGAGACAGGGTTTCTGTGTGTAGCTTTGCGCCTTTCCTGGAACTCGCTTGGTAGCCCAGGCTGGCCTCGAACTCACAGAGATCCGCCTGCCTCTGCCTCCCGAGTGCTGGGATCAAAGGCGTGCGCCACCACCGCCCGGCACAAACTCTTAATAGAACCATCTGAATTAGCGTATATGGTGCTATATATAGTTAACAATTTTCTCCGTCTTACAACTTTAACTCAATCATTTGAATTTTCTTGTTAACATAGGAAAACCTTCGATGTATTCATATCAAACTTAAATATTTCCTTAACTCCACAAAACCAGGGTGCATTAACATCAATAGGTTTCTGCGAACATAATTCAATCTCATAACTCCTCCTTTTCTTTATAATTTTTATAAATACAAAATTTTTATAATACAAAATCTCAAACCTAGTTAGAGGAACCCAAACTTATATTTAAATTGTTCCATTTGTAACACAAAACCAGTTCTGTACATAATTCCATTTTTACATAAACAGTTCCACAAAACAATTGCATTCTTAACACAGAACAATACATGAATCACCAGCATATATGCACACACAAAACTGCATCTTGAGTCAAGGAAGAAACAATAAATTTCTTCATTTAAACAGTTCCATTTTTAACCCAATTCCAGAAAACAGTTCCTAGGTCATTACTATAAGTAAGCTCAAAATTGTCCCATTGCAATGAAATCTCCATTGTTCATTTCATTTCTTAAGTCCCAAAATTCAAATGATAAATTCTGATACTAGCCTTCCAAATATGAAGAAATTCATAACCAAAATCTTTGTAGTTTTATCTCATTTTAAGTTCAAAAAGTTCAAACAAGAAATAAATTCTGGCATCAGGCTTTCACTTCAAAATATGAAGAGACTTTTACAACCAAAACTTTTTGCAGTTAACAATTTTAGTTAAAACAAGCATATCTGCAACTTTCATTCTCAAGCTGGAGACCTTTTTAGGTACAGTAATATTTTAAACCGCACTGTTTTTGATGTTAGCTCAGGTTTTTCTGTGTTGCAATGATTTTTCACGGATCTCAGCTGCAGGTTCCTTGTTGTGCTGGTTCTGGCGTCTGCCATTCTTAGCTTCTTAGCGGCTTCTGGAGCTTTTGAAACCATTCAGACTGCCTACTTTGCAGTCTACTAGGACACTAACTTCTGTGTCTCAGGTTCTTTCACCATATACATTAAGAATAGATTCACAATCAACATTTACACTTTTTTTTACAAACTCACATATAACCTATTAACATCTACTTATTTATACTCCTTAAGGAAAACTATAGAACTACTTTAGCAAATATATTTCTCATTCTTATATACTTCTTATCTTGTTTCTTATTTAAACTTACATTTACAACTAGTATCTTTACTCCATATCTTAAGATTACCCTAGATATTTCTTGCAAGCTTATATTCTTAAAGGAACTCTATAGATCTATTTTACAAACTTATATAGGGCTACCATTAGCATATATCTAATTTAGCAAACACCCAAAGATTTCTTAATACAGATCTAACAAGAGAATAATTTCTACAAACTCACATCTTTTTCTACTTCTTACTCTTAATTATTATCACTATCTCTATTAGAAAGATTCTCTTAACTAGACAGGAAGTACATACATCATTTCTAAAGTTTAGAGTTTATAGTCAGCTTTAGTGACTATAAACTGGGATTTAATGAGTGTTGTCGTTATAGAGTTGTGATACTTGTTGCTAGGGGACTGTAACCTTCCCAGGACGAAGCCACACTCCAAAGTTGCCAGTTCTCTCAGCTGTTCCAGACCGGCAGAGATGCACTGTCAGCAGTAGACGGTTTTTAACTAGAGGCTGTCCCTTCATAATAGCTCCCCTAAGTACTTCAATTCAGACAAACGTTTCTATTACAGCAGTACTTTTGGTTTGCTCTACCGAAAAACTTCACTTTACTCTGAGGGTGGCATTACCGTATTTAGCTGCTGTAAAGCTCTTCGCCAAATACTGCACAGCTATTAGGTGATATAAGGTATTTTTCTAAAGGAGCTAGTAAAGCCAAAAGTGGCACAGTTCCGAACTCTTATTTCCTCACTGTTTGCATTAAACCAGTGACAAAACTTCAGAAACACTAATCGAGCCACTTTCATTCTGGTTCCTTTATAGGAACGTCATTGGAGCTGACTTTTCTTAGTTCCACGCTCCTTACCAGATGCTTCGGTAACCATCGAGCTTCATTCTCCTCTTGTGAAAAAACACAAACATGTCCTCGACCCCATATTAACACAGGATCGGGACCCTTCCATAATCCTGAGCAGGGATCTTTCCATCTTAAACTTTTGCTATTTTGATGAAGAACATGTGACTGTTGAGCCATTTCCACTTGGGATAATGCTCAGCCATTTCATTACCCTCGGCTAAAGGACCAGGAAGATTGGAGTGAGCTCTAATATGGCCCACAAAGCATGGCAGCTTTCTTTTGTGGGACAGCGTCTCAAATTTGTTGAAACATTTTGACTTAATTGTTAAGTTCCAATATTTTTACCAAAACTGTTACTATTCAAAGGAGTCAAGAACATAGATGTTCTTTCATGAAATGTATCCTTCATTAGCTTACTTTGAGAAAAAGCACTTTCAGGATTTAGTATTTTCATTTCATTAGCTTTAACTCTTGATGTTATTAGCAGCTGTAATATTTAGCATTGATTTCTTATAAGGAACTTTCAGGTGAAGCAACTCTTTTGT
The DNA here is from genome assembly GCF_049852395.1 of Peromyscus maniculatus bairdii. NCBI lineage: Eukaryota > Metazoa > Chordata > Mammalia > Rodentia > Cricetidae > Peromyscus > Peromyscus maniculatus. The sequence goes on along the minus strand of NC_134853.1, from coordinate 57,449,232 downwards.
AAGACAGCTAGATTTTCTGAAGTTTGTTTCCCATCTATAAAGCAGTCATTTCTTTTTTGAATGCCTGTTTCCTTGTCTCCTTATTAGATTTGCAAAGGAATCACTCATTGCAGGCAGTTTGTTCAAAAGGCAAAGAACTTTTTTAATTTCAACATAAGTTTCTTCATATCTAAGACAACATTCAATGTATAAACTGCTTTCCCTTGTTTTAAGGATTTTAAAGTGGCTTGTTTACTCTTACAGGTAACTTTTTTCATCCAACTACCCTAAAAACTTTGCACAGCTATTAGGGTAAATAAGGCATTTTACCAACCCCCCCAAATCGCGAAGCGCCTAGTTCCGTATCCTTTCAATCTTTCATTGGAACTGACACTTAAACTCTTAGATGATTTTCCTCCTTATTCTTTTAAAAGCTGTATTTTAAGTTTACCATGAACCTATTTTGGAGCTGACAAAAGTGTTTCAGGGCAATGTCACCATCTTTAGCAGAAAAACTACCTTTCCCAGAATGCATTTCCCTTACATCAGTCCATAATAATATCATTTCCCTTATATCAGTCATTTCCCATAGTTCTTTTCTGGTCTGAGAGTCAACTGGTTCTCTTTTACCAGACTTGCTTACAAATTCTTGCCCGGGAGGTTGGAACAAAGTCTCTTGCCTTTGCAACTGGAGATTTGAACAAGCATTTTACATTTTCAGCTATGGCACATTGGAAGATTCCTATTCTCCCCTCAGCTGGCTTCAACAGGTGTCTCTCCTTCATTTGACACTGGCCCCGAATCAGAACCACACCTGCCTCGTTAGCCGGCATTGAGGCTGGCATTTCTGATAGCAACTTTCCTCGGGGCTTGTGTTTGTTTTAGCCAGTCAGTGAAAACCAAGATCATGTACAACAGCTTTTCCATAGCTCTTTCAGAGAGATTTTCTCCCACTGATTTTATTCTCATTTTGCGTGTTCCTTCCCCCTCAGATGCAGAGCTTCAGCTATCTGTCTTCGGCTCTGTACCTCTGCTAGCTGCCTTTGGAGGTAGGGGCTTTTTTTTTTTCTCACCCTGAATCTGCCTCAAACTCTAGCAGCTTTGTCAGGTCATGCATTTTCTGGGGAGGAATCTGTCCCCTCTGTTTCTTCAGAGTCTTTCTCCCTGACAGTATCCAGTTTGGTCTCAGTTTATCCCCTCTACCCCAGGAACAGTTTCCGACACTAGAGTGGTGGCTTTCCCTGTTACTGAAAGTAGGGGTTTTTTGTCCGTTTCTGTTTTTGGGGTCTCTGTGGTTTGCGTACAGACTGAAAATCTAACAAGGGAGGTTTTTGCCATTTCTAAACTCCCATTAGGACAGGTGTTTTGTCTCATCAGGCCTTCACCTGGCCCAGTCCCCCACAGTGGGTTGTGTTTGCTTGTCTGGGTGCTCAAGGGCAGAGCTTATGCCAGAGGCAATCACCCCTTAGGGCTACACTCCCTCATCTCAGGGAGTCAGTTGAAACAAAGCTTTTCTCAAAGAGGTGCTTTTTCTGACAGAAAAGAAAGCTTTACTCCTGGACAGTTCTGTTCTGCCCTGGCTGGGCTCTTTCCCCAGACTGCTTCAGACCCAGTTCAGCTTTACTGTTTTCCCAGAAAGGTCCTTTCTCTGATAGGAAAGCTTTTCTCAGGTTTCTTTTCGCAGCTGTGGACCTATCAACCCGGGACTTGTAGGAAAGTGGACAACTGTGCCGTTCCCACCGGCTTTAGCTTTGTTCATTAGCAATCTTCCCCTGGGTCCTGCACCTTCCTGCCTCAGCTCTGTGCTCCAAGAAGTTTACAACTGCAGAAACCCTAGTATCCCCGAAATGCACCCCAACTCAGAGACGCTGGCCAGTCGCCTCTGGGTTTTTGGTGAGAAGCAAGGATACAATGCTAACAGTTTGCATTGCTTCAGGGGATCTTTGCTTTAGGACGATTAGGAGCACCTTTTCATTCTGAAATGCTCACTCAGAAACAAAACCCTTGATGCCTCAGCTCCGCTGTAACTGAAAAGCTTGGCTTTTTTGCTTTTCTCAGGTAAAGTTTGCGGTCCTTTTGGGCTCTCTGTAGCTGTTCACCCACACTCTCCCAAGCGTTTCCCTCGGGGTACTCTGACCCACTGTCTTTTACCAGCTTGAAGAGACAGAGCTTAGAAGAGGTTTTTAGGAACTTGTCCCTGCCTCCTGCATTGCAGGGAGGATTTTTAAAGCTTGAAAGAGAACTTAGAGGTTTTGCTGTCTTAAGAGGTTTGTTGTTTTCCTTTAGAGCTAATCACAGGTGGTCCCCATACTAATATCTTCAGGTGATTCTAATTTTTGTCCTCTCTGAGAAAGTTAAAGGCTTTATTTTTTAAGTTTTTTAAGAGAGCTTTTGAGAAAGATTAAAGCTTTTTAGAGAGATTCCCCCCCCCCCCAAATTTTCCAAGAAAAGCTTTTAGTTTAAGAGAAAGATTTTTTTCCCCAGGAGAAAGACCAACTTTTCCCAAAACTTCTGAACTTTAAACTTTTTGGCTTTTTACACCCCCATTTTTGCCTCAGGGAGAAATCACTTTCTCCTGCCGCTTGGACTTAGCATTTCAGCTGTCCCCAGGTCAAAAGCTTCCATAGGAAACTTTTTCTTCCCCATAAGCTCAGAGAAGAGCTTTTTTACTACCCGAAAAGCCCAAAGAAAGATTTTTTCCCCCAGTTTGCTTTCATAGCCCCCAAAGTTAGAAAATTGAAGAGTTCTTCTGTCTAGTTGCCTTACTTATTTTTTCCTACATGATCTTACACTTCTAAGTTTTTCCTAAACTGTATTACTACCCTATACCTTATACTTATTTTTCACAGATAGAAATTGAGAAAGGGACAGAAGATAGAAAATTTTGGCAGAAGAGAAATTTGCGCTGCAGCATCGGACATCCTTCCAGTCTGCTTTCCTTTTCTCTTGAGGATAAAACCCCTGCCTCTCAATTATATATTTATATATATATATATATTCCATAACACTGGCATGCCTTTCCACTGGCAGGGCTGACTCAGCACTTTCGCCAAAAACTCTGTAATAAAACTATTATTTTCCTTTATCTTTAGTCCCTATTACTTTGTCTTTAGTCCCTGTTCATTTGTCTTTAGTCTCCCCCTTTTTAGTCTCCCCTTTTTTCTTTAGTCCCTTTTTTCTTTTTTCTTTAGTCCCTGTTCATGGCGCCATTCTGTGGGGTGTTTACCCACCTACCCCACAGCTCCCCCAGAGTTTTCTTGAGTGTGAGCAGCAGGAAATATTAGATAGAAAGATTTATTGTGGAGAATCTTGCAAAGATAAACAGATAGAAAATAAAGGATAGCCTCGAGAGGGCCTGGAACCTTTTCCAACGGGCCCTGACTGTCTCTACCCCAGGGTTTTTATAGCGATGCCAAGGGGGGGGGGAGCAAAAGACCTCCTCCCCCAGCACAGCCAAGTGCAGACCATCTCAGACACCTGCACTCAGGCCCGTGGTCCTGATCATCCTCTATGTGGACCTGCTGGGTAAAGCCACAAGGAACCCGAGAACAGGCTCCCACAGGTGGGCATGTGTTTCATGGAGCACATGTGTAGGTCAGAGGACAATGTTGTAGGTTTGGTTCTTTTCTTCCATTTTTAGGTGGGTTTTGGGGATCAAATTCAGGCTTATGTAGCAAGTGCCTTTACCTCCTCAACCGTCTTGCCCTCCTGAGGGAGCGTTTTTGTTTTTTTTTTTTTTTTGCTGTGGAATGTATCTTAGAGTTGGATGCAACATGAATTGCCAAAGCCTAAATGGACCTGGCTTGGGTTCTTCTCATCTGTCTCTGCTCTTGTTACCTGTTAGTGTGTGGCAACACAGCAGATTGCCTCTGCTCACGTTCCGGATCCAGCACCTCCTTGCTGTGCATTATTTAACTTCTCTGCTCTAGATTTTTCTCTTGAATGCAACACCATTAAGTGACACCTCATTTGTAGGGTGTTGGTGAAGAGATACCCTCCTGAAGTGCTGCTTCTCCCTGCTCATGTTTCTGGCTTCTGGCAGTTAATTAGCAGGAGATCCTGGGACAGAACCTTCAGCCATCATTTGCCTTCCTGGACCAGGCTCTCGAATGGACTGGAGCACAGTTGACAGAGTCTCGTGCACTATGAAGGACCTCCCCAGATGCCTCCTGTGAACTGTGTTTTCATATGACACCAGGAGACATTCTATTTTATTTATTTATTTCTGTTTACTCCACTATCTGTAGAGCTCAGTTAATTAGTAAAATCCACCAATTTTTTTATTAACCCAAGAATAATTTTAAATAATACTAATAAATGATGTCCAGAATTCCAAATGTAGAAACAATTTTAAAGTATTGGCCACTACATATTTGAATCACAAAGCATGGAGACATCAAGATGGTATTCACCTTCAGACTTCATCCCTACTGGATGGAGTTCATGATGCTGGAAGTTTCCATGCTTGCTGGGAGAAAAAGGTAAGCCTCAGTCTTGCTTAGCTGTTAATTCTAACGACTAGCCTGACAAAATAAGCTACTGGTCCAATATTGGCACAGATATTATGGGAATAACCGACTACTCTATGACGGTATCAAAGACCCATTCAGTGACATGGAATCCATACCTGGCACTATTAAAGGGGCCAAGAGCATGCAGCCAGATGGGTCCTTGGGAGAAGGATTACTCTGCTAAGTGAACGTAGTAGTAAAATTACTCCTAATGACTTATTACTGTACCCACAGATCAGAGCATCTTCCAACTCTTATCAGAGAAGGTTTGCCTTGTAGCAGATGGTGATTAACACAGAGTCCCTAAAAGGTCATCACGTGGAGAACAAAAGACATGAGTGCTCATTCCCAAATCCCACCTCATTCTTTTTTTATTAATAAATTTTAAAATTTAAAAATTTTAAAATTCACTTTATACACCAATCACAGACCCCCCTCTCTTCCCTCCTCTCGACCCTCCAGCCTCCCCCTCCCCAACCCATTCCCCATTCCTTCTTCCAACAAGGTAAGGCCTCCCATGGGGAGTCAGCAGGACCTAGTACATTCAGGAGAGGCAGGTCCAAGTCCCTCCCCCTGCCTCAAGACTGTGCAAGGTGTCCCACCATAGATAGTGGGCTCCGAAAAGCCAGCTCATGCACCAGGGGTGGATCCTGATCCCACTGCCAGGGGCCCCCTTAAGCAGATCAAGCCACACAACTATCTCCCTTATGCAGAGGGTCTAGTCCAGTCCCTTGGAGGCTCCACAGGTGTTGGTCTAAAGTTCATGAGTTCCCACTAGTTTGCATACCTCATTCTCATCTCACTCCAAGGCTCAGGGACCTTGCAGAAGAGGAAGTGGAAAGATTGTAAGACCAAGAAGTGGCGTGCAATGTCAAGGAAACAGTGTTTTCCACACACAACAGGGCAGAATAAATATGAACCCACAGCGACTGTGACAGCACGCAGAAGACCTATGCAAACTCAGCCAGACAAAAATCTCAGCCTAGAGGGCAGGAAGGTGGAGATGTAGTTCCCCTGGCTGGCTAGCACCTGATAGCTGCTGGGAGAGGGAGAGCCAGGGTTTCTTTTTAACGATGTGGCCTCATAGGCTCACCACACACCAAAGCAGGTCCCAACTCCAAGACCAGCTGGGCAAAGTGAACTGGACTTGATAGGGAAAGAAGAAGAACAAACAGAAGTAATCTCAAAGCTGTGTGGTGTCTAGTTAGGGTTTCTATTGCTGCAATAAAACACCAGGACCAAAAGCAAGTTGGGGAGGAAAGAGTTTATTCAGCTTACACTTCCATATCACTGTTCATCACTGAAGGAAGTCAGGACAGAAATCCAAGCAGGGCAGGATCCTGGAGGCAGCAGCTGATGCAGAGGCCATGGAGGGGTGCTGCTTACTGGCTTGCTCCCCACGGCTTGTTCAGCCTGCTTTCTTATAGAACCCAGGACCACCAGCCCACAGATGGCACCGCCCACCATGGGCTGGGTCTTCCCCCACGGATCACTAATTGAGAAAAATGCCCTGCAGGCTTGTCTACAGCTGTATCTTATGGAGGCATTTTCCTCACTGAGGCTCCCTCCTCTCTGACAACAGTAGTTCATGTCAAGTTGACATAAACCCAGCCAGCACAGGTAGGAAGAGATAGGGGGTGCAAAAGGAAGCAGTGAAGGGGGGTGAATATATTCAAAGTACTCTGTATGAAATTCTCAAAGAATTATAAAAATGTTTAAGAAATAGGTTGGTAACATGCTAAAAGCATAGAAAACAGAAATGATCCTATTAGTCTGTAGTCTTTGCTAGTTGTTAGTAGGTGTTTGCTTAGATTTAGGAAAGATATTGACGATTTTAAATTTTAAGAAAAAGTATTTTTGATGAAGGATTTGTAGTGTGTGGTCTGGATAGTGCTGGGGCCTCTATTCTAAATTACAGTGTGTTGGTATAGTAGACATTTCAGCTGAAGGAAGGTGAGAAAACCACAGACAGAAGCATCCATCTGTCCTTCTAGGCCCCTTCTGGAAGATTATGACATCCAAGAATGATGTTTTGACCTTTCTCTCAATCTACCATAAGATTCCCATGAGAGGTACCCTCCCTGAACACAGGGAAGGGAGAACACAGCATCCATCCATGCTTGTCCAGAATGACTCAGGGACAAAGAATCTTAACAAATGGCCTTGCTAAGTTCCCTGATTTATTGCGTTGGGCCTTGCCCCTTTTGGCCTATCCTGTGACTTTCCACTGTTCTCCAATCCAGCACTAAAGTGCACAGCTCTGTTTCCTGGTGATTAGTGTGCTTGTCTTTTGTTAATCCATCCTTCGTCACAAGAAGAGTCAGCGATAGAGAGAGAACACGGTGTCCCATCTCCCCTGTCCTGATGCAAAGCTGGTCCTCAGGCAAAAGGTGTCTGTACACATTCCAGAGGGATATGGTACCTCACATCCCTCAAATCAGATCATGGTCAACATCACTGAGGAGAACATGGCTGTAAATTGAGTGTGTTTGCACTTAATTCATTGTAGGCAAAGTTTCTGCTGACAAACAGACCTGTCAAACGCTGGAAATAATGGGAGGTAGAATGTTCCCTAATACTTCCCACTAAAGAGAGGATGACTCTTGAGTTTGGGCAAGCTTGTTCCAAACACACACACACACACACACACACACACACACACACACACACACACACACACACACACACATACACACACACGGAGAAAAGTGGTGCTTATGCAGAACTCTGACCATCTCGGAGTAGGAAGTGGACGAGGTAGGTCCTCATGGCTGACAGAAGGAGTCTGCTTCCCTTTGCTGGTGACCTAGCAGCTCATTCATCACAGACTTCAAGGTGAGCTCCTGCCAGGCATGGCTCTTTCCTGCTTTTTTTCTCTTGCTCCTCTTCCTCTCCACAGGCAGGACACTGAGACTAAGAGGTTCCCCGCTCCCAAGGTGGGCCACAGAAATTAGAATTTCTTTTCCTAAAGCTAGCCATAGCACCTAAATACATGACTGTAAACATCTCAAGGCGGCAATGGGAACAAGTTCAGCGTGGAGTCCCACGCCAGCCTTTCTATCTTACAGATGGCTGGGAACATACTCTGACCTACCTTGTGAGGGGGCAGATCACACAGTCTTACTCTAAAAGGGGTCCTGCCCTATGCATAGGAAGAGAGAACGACACAAAAACCAGCAGGAAGAATCTGAACATAGAGGACTCGTGGGGGTCCCTCTCCAGCCTATTCCAGCTCATACCCATTCTAGCTGTTCATTCTTTGTCAGATCCAATCACAGGAACACAACTTTCCTTGGGCCTGTTTCCACAGGTTAATGTGTCACGAGAATCTGATTAACTTCTGCTCTGCACTTCTGTTACTGACCTGCGTTCTATACACATGTTTGATGGATGAGAAAAGGAGCATCTCTTTCTGCCCTCACAGCTTCAACTCAGGTTTGCCTCGGGGCCTTTGCAGCCGCTCCACATCTGGCTTGGACGCCCTTGCTGAGATTCTCCGTGGAGCTCTCAGCATTCGGTCTCAGCTCAGCTGTCACCTCTTCAGGGCACCTTTCTTGATTGCCTTTTGGAAAGTTGTCTCTGTCCCCACACACTCCACCCATCGCCTTCTCTGCCTGTAACCCTATCACCTTTTTAGTTTACTGACTAATTTGCCTCCACCTCAACTGAGCAGAAGCTCAGGAGAGTCGGATCTTATCTATGCCTGTGTATCCGTAAGCCTCAACTCCTGGAAAGGACCCTGGAGGCAGTCCTGGTAAAGGATTTTAAAGAATACAGCTATCATTTTTATTCTTTATACCGGGCACCTTACATGATTATCTCACTTTTAATCACCTTAGTGATCTTCATTATCTCAATTTTACTAAGACACAAAGAATTTAAGAGATAAAAGACTAAGGAAGCAGACAGTGTTAAATGCCTAATAAATATTGATTAAATAAAAATGACTTTTTATTTGCCTCCAACTTCCCTGTTTGGTGATACATAGTGATCTTCCAGCACGGTAACTTATTGCAGGAGAAGTCTCTTTGCCTCTATCTTTATTAATTTCCCAGGAGTACAAGTTCACGATCCTTCTAATGTTTTAGCACACAATAACAACAGCACACGGGTATCACACATAACAAAATTACATGCAGGTTTACCCAGAAGCCTGAGCCACCTCTTGCTCTTTGTATATGTGATACATATAATATATGCATTAGAAGCTCTTTGATTAGGTTACAGTGCTGACCTTTGACATTCATTCTTATTGGAAAAGATCACCTGAGGCTTTCCCTTCCACGTTCAGCTAAACAGCCTGGTCCAGTGCAAATGTCTGTCAACATCGCCTTGAGGTCATGTATCATCCTCCCTCCCCACATCAGTGGGACCATAATTCAGCCTAGCATCACCTGCCGTTCCCCAGGCTCTGTCTGGCTCTGGCTTGCCACTTCCCTTTGAAGTTCCCCCCTTTTATTCCCTGGCTTCCTTTCTGGTGGCGCTGCTGTTGAATGCCCTCCTCTGCCTGTCTACAAGACACCATGCTGCTGGGGACCATCCAGCTTCCCCCAGTCTATAAGAGCTCCTCCACTAAAAGACACATCAAGTGTTCACCACTTTATTCCACAAACATCTATTAAAGAAACATGAAAGAAAACAAGTGTGGTCTGTGCCCCGAAGCACTGTCTGATGAAGGACATGGATTTCCATCAAAGAATCACACTGGCATAGTGAGTCTCATAAAGCATCTGGGTACTGTGAGAGTGTATTTTGGTGGTCTAGTGCAGTCTGGAAGAGTGAGACAGAACTACTGGACCTTCTAGCTGAGATGTGAGGATGATTTGCCTTCAGCTAGGCAGAGAGGTTTAAGATAAAGAGGGGAGTGAGTGCAAGCCCCCAGGTGAGTATGTAATGACGCCTTCAAAGAGGTGATCAGACTCAGCCCAAGGAGCAGACAGAACACTGAGTGATGACGTAGGGAGGAGCCACACTGGGCAGGACCTGGAGCTCTCTGTTCTTGGTTCTGACCCTTATCCCAAGAACAACAAAACGGTAAGTCTTTGGAAGCATTTAGACAGAAGGGGCATGATATAAATTGTGGTTTTTTAATCATTTCAACTAAAATGCAAACAAAGATGACCCCCGGTATTTGTCTTGTGCTGTTTGCTTATGTGATAGGAACACAGAGTGAGAGTGATTGGAGAGGAAGGGTCACCATTTGAGATTAACACAAGTGGCTGAAGGTGCTGGTGAGACCTTCTTGGATACTTAGTGCAAGATGGACACTGATATTTGGAGTTCTACCCTAGACCTGTATAAACCGGCTCTGAGTTTGAGATGGCTGAGATTGCCTTGGGAGACATAAGAAGCAAGAAGAGAAAGAAGCAGGTCCTGGGACCAGTCTTTCATGATTCATACACTCAAGGGAGTTGAAGACAGAGTTTGGGAAAGAACAAACAGGTGACAGGAAGTATTGTGAACTAGAGGATAAATTAGGACTCCTTCCAGGGCACATTACTGAAATCTGCCTCCAATTGACATTCGTCAAAAAGAATTTATGGGCTCTGAGAGCCAAAATTCAAGATTAGTCATATGCATGGCTGGATCCAAGTGTTTGTACAAGTCCTCGGGTTCCCATCTCTCAGTTCTGTTTTCTTCCAGAGGGTTTCTTTTTAGGTGGGACTTCATGTTATGGTCTGATCAGGTCACCAATAGAAGTTTAAGACATACCAACCATCTATACAGTAAGGAAAATGTCCTTCATGGGGTCCAGCTAAGCAATGGGCATTGCTGTTGCTGGCCATGCATGGACTGGACACTCAGCCCTGAGCTGGAGGCTGCCATCAGCCCTTCCCATGAGACATAGATCATAGAGGGCAGCAAGAACAGCTCCTCAAAAGAAAACCAGTGCTGTTGCCTGGAGACAAGAAGAGCCTGGCCTGCAAAATGCACTGTGGTACAGATGCCAGAGACAAGGATTCTAAGGAAACTCTTCTCAAAAGAGACGGAGACAAATGGTGGTCAAAACTGCGTGCTAAACGTAACATCCTTGATCTTGCTGGTGACCTTAGACCTACAAACTGGGATGAAGTAGGAATCGTAATGCAGGTTAGAAACGGCCGTGACCCCAGGAATGCCTTAGTATGGAGACAGTCAGGCTGCACTCACTGCAAAAGGAGGCACTCAAGCGCAGCCCTGATGGATAGGGAGTAATTGAAAAGCCAAGACCTAAGAGGCAGTGGAAGGGGGAACCCTGGACCAAGACAGCACCAGCCTGCGTGTGGTTGGCCTTCGGGGTATGTTCAGTGACAATGGACAGTTAGTTACTGCTGGGTCTGAGGGCTATAGGCCAAGAGAAGGGATTGTATCAAATTGGCCAGCTATTTACCTAGAGCCTGCATATGTAAGTGAGGGCTAGCTCTCATAGCAGCGAGAGCAATCCACGGCTGTGGAGGTCTCCACTGTCCTCTGCCCTCCACCCTCAGCTTGTAAGCTCAGCGCCAGGCCCTCCTTGTCTCCCAGTCTTCCCTCAGCCTCTCCGAGCGGCCTGTCTTGCAGAGCTGATGTGGGCACTGGCTGTTCCACCTGCTCAGTGGCTGCAAGAGAGCAATGCTGTTGTCTGACAGTTGCCTCTGTACCCGAAGCTTTGGTCTTTCACAGCTGACCAGCTTCTCCTCTTCTCACCTCAGGAAGCTTCACTGGGTGTGGGAGGGGGAGGAGGGGGTCTAGTGGAAGATGGCTTAGGTGTCCCTGTACTATTTCCCATTCAGCTAATCACCGTTCCTGTAGGGAGTCATAATCTCTGACCCCTGGGTGTGCGTGCGTGCGTGCGTGCGTGCGTGCGTGCGTGCGTGCGTGCGTGCGTGCGTGCGTGCGTGCGTGCTTCTCCCCCTTGCACAGTGCTTGGGAGCTAAAAGACAATATTTATCTATTCATGTAGACACAGTACCTCCCCCAGGCTCTTCAGGGAGCTCCTGTGACTTGGACTCCTGTAGACTAAGTCCTTTAGCTCAGGCAGAAAGCCAGCACAAATTAGAGACCCAAGTGTGTGTTTTACTTACAATCCTTTACTGGGGGCTCTTTCACTCAGTAGAAGTGATGAAGTGTTTGGCAGACCCATTGAGGGCGCTGGAGCTGCCCACGCTGTGGGTGGAGCCCTCATCAGAGTCAAGTGCCCTTGGCAGTGGTTTCCTGATAGATCCGAGAGAGCAGAAGCGGGAAAGGGTAAGCCTTGGAGATTGGCAGCTCAAATCCTTAACCATAAAGGGTGCTGTAGCTGTACAAGGGTGCAGGTGGTTTAGAAAGACTTCTGAGGGAGGGGACGGTGAGAAGAGAGAAAGGAGAAAGAGAGAGGAAGGAAGAGGTGAGAGTTCTAGTTTGTTTCCATTGCCTCGACGCACAGGATGGCCAAAAGCAACACAGGCAAAAAGGGGGTTATTTGGCTGATACTTCTAGGCACTGGTCTGCTGCTGAGGGGAGTCGGGCCCTGAAGCAGGAACCAGAAGAATGCTGATTACTGGTTTGCGCCCTTTGGTTCCCATTCAGCCAATTTTCTTATACAACCCTGCGGACCCCCTGCCTAGGGATGGCACTGCCCATAGTGGGTTAGGCTTTCCCATACCAATCAAGACAAATCCACCCCCCCCAGATGTGGCCACAGCCAATCTGCTCTGACCAGTGCTTCCACTGAGATTCCCTCTTCTCAGGAAACTCTTGGTTGTATCAAGTTGATAAAAATTAACCAGGACAGAGAGGGAGACGGAGGCAGATACAAATATTGTATGGGAAAGGTTTCTATGGCAATGGGTAACTCAGTGTAGTAAGGAGGGCCTAGTGTGCCATGTGACCCCAGGACACTGAGACCCATTGCTGGCCACAGGAGCTGATTAAGAACAGAGCTGAGCTGGGCAGTGGTGGCACACGCCTTTAATCCCAGCACTCGGGAGGCAGAGCCAGGTGGATCTCTGTGAGTTCGAGGCCATCCTGGGCTACCAAGTGAGTCCCAGGAAAGGCGCAAAGCTACACAGAGAAACCCTGTCTCGAAAAATAATAATAATAAAAAAAAAGAACAGAGCTGAACTCATGGCTGGAACCCAAGACAGAAACACAGGTGTGAAGATGGGCTGGTCTCACCCAGCTCCTTACTGTAGTTGGTTGTTTTTACTCTTTGCTTTTTTGGGTGGCCCGACACCGGGCTCCCAAATAAATACACACGGAGGCTTATTATATGAATGCCTGGCCTTAGCTTGGCTTATTTCTAGCCAGCTTTTCTTAACTTAAATTATCCCATCTGTCTTTTGCCTCTGGGCTTTTATCTTTCTCTATTTCTGTATAACTTTCTTTACTTCTTAATCCATGACTTACTGTGTAGCTGGGTGGCTGACCCCTGGTGTCTTCCTCCTTCTTTGGGTCCTAGATCTCTTCTTCCCACATTTCTACTCCTATATATTCTCTCTGTCTCCAGCCACGCCTGTCCTTTCTCCTGCCTTGTTATTGGCCATTCAATTCTTTATTAGACCATCATTGTGTTTTAGACAGGCAAAGTAACACAGCTTCACAGAGTTAAACAAATGCAAAATAAAAGAATGTAACACATCTTTGCATCATTAAACAAATGTAACACATCTTAAAATAATATTCCACAACACCTTACTGCCTGGCTGCCCAGATGACAATGGGAAGAGACCCTGTGTGGAGGAAGCAGCCCCTTGAACGAGAGAGGGGCCTGTTGCTGTGCTGGGCAAGTGTCTACAGAAGACTCCTGTCTGATCACAGTAGATGGGCTGTCCGTGCTTGGTAGAACACCCGAGGCACGTGACTCCAGTTCTACCCGTGCATGTCAGGGAGCCGTTCTTCCAATGCTCCCCATTCTGCTCTGCTCTGATGGGCTCCCTGGCCTGCCAGCCATCTTTTCTGATTCATCCTTCCTTATGGAACCTGGGAGGAAAGAGAACAGTCCCTTTATCTGCTCAGAGCCAGACCCTTGGGCCATCAATGACAGGATTCTCCTACATGTACCCACTCTATTATTGTGTAATGTCCTGACTCAGGAAACAGGGGCCCTTTCTCACAGCTTTGCTTTTCAGAAAAACACAGCACTCTTTTGAGTGCCGGCCCGCCAACTTCTCCATGGACCGGAGGCTGAGACTTTGGGGCAGAGGGGACTCACTGCCAATGGCCCCAGCCTTTGAGGTGAGGATAACAGGCTAATGGATTGCTGCCTTGGCTCAAGAGACAGGGTCTGGGGAGGGCTCCCTTGACAAGTTTCTGAATCACTACCAGAAAAGAACAAACAAGCGTGGTAATTAGAAGGGAGCCGCGATGGCAGTGAAGTTACCTTTCTCCATTCATTCTGCAGCATTTTCTGACTGCTTATTTTTGGCACAGGGCTATTTCAGAGCAGGGGAGCATGTGGGGAAAAGGAAAGAGGATTGGTCCAGAGCCAGCTTGAGAGGGAGTGGGCTGGGGGATGGGCAGTATTAATGTTTGGTCTGTGGAAGATGAAACGCAGCTCGGCACTGTGGGCGGTTCTTTGATCTTCCAGTAACTGCTAGAGCAGCAATTAGCATCCTTAATGCTGAGGGAGTCTCTGAGAACCCCTTGAGCCTGCTGATGTAGGTTAGTAGATCCGGAAGTGTGGGGGCTTTGTGTGTGTGTGTGTGTGTGTGTGTGTGTGTGTGTGTGTGTGTGTGCTCACTCAAGTGCATGAGAACGAAAGAAAGAGGCAGAGAGGGGCAGAGACAGAGAGTGACAGAGACAGAGTCAGAGAAGAGAGAGACAGAGAGACAGAGTCAGAGTCAGAGGTGGAGAGGCAGAGACAGAGAGACAGAAACAGAAATTAGTTTACCTTCAGTAGTTCGTTTTTTTAGATTTGAGGGTGATGGGGTGGGAAAATTTCAAAGCAAAGTACAGTTTGTTGTTGAATAGTTTATCTATATTATCTGAGTTCATAAACTAAAGTCACACACTTCTAAATTTAAAGAAAAATAGAGACTCTTAAAATGTGTCATGCTGAGGTAAAGAACACTTGCAAGTGTCCTTTTCAGATAATCTTCTTTCTTAAAAAAATAAAAATAAAAATAGCAACTGGGTCTTACTCTGTAGCCCAAGCTGGCCTGATACTTGCTATGTAGCCCAGGCTGGCCCGGGTTCATGGTAACACTCCTGTTCTGACTGCTGAGTGTGTTGGTGACAGGTGCACCACCACACTGAACGCCTTCTTAACACGCTATCAGAGCAATTCTCTGGCCAGCGGTCAGGACTGAGCTTGGGACGGAACTTGTTTCGACTGTTCCATTTTCAACAACTAAACTAAATTACTAGACACCTTTGTGTCCAGGACTTCACAGCTCTCTGATGGAGACAGTCTATAACTCTGGGACAAACCACTTCATGATTGTTTTCCCTTTCACAAGAATAAATAAAATAATGCATGTAAAGGATTGGCCACGTAAACTAGCTGACACACAGTAAGTTGTATGTAATGGATTAAAAAAAAAAAAGATTTGGGGTGGATCTGGGAGGAGTTTGCAGCAGGAGTGGAGACGAATGTGACCAAGATACATTGTATGAAGTTCTCAAAGAATTAATAAAAATTAAACAAATAAAACTAAAAGACTTCACATAAAATTGACATTCAAAGGGCATCTCTTTTCCCCTTAAGAGCAGGGGGAAGAAACATGCGAAGCCACAGACTTTTTAACATTTATTTAATCTTAATACCTGGTGATACAAGAAAACTGTGGCATGGTTAGAAATTTTAACCTCTTACTAGTTAGAGCAGATAAACGAATACGCACACTGATTCTTGAATGCAGGTAAACTCTGGTACCCAAAATGGAGAGGTAGAAAAGGGGGGACAATTCTTGAATGAGAAAGAGGGCTGGAGGAGGGGACAGTGGAGTAGCACAGAAGGGAGACGTGTCTGTAGGGGAGTGGGGGGGGGAACCCCAGTGCCTTCTCCCACCCACCCCAACCCTGCTGGACCCAGACCCTAGACCCCGCTTCCTCCGCCCTGGCCCCATCCCACCTGCCCAGGTCCTGGACTCCCAGGGGCCCCGCTGCCTGGCGCTTCACAGCCAGAGCCCTCCACCCCATGAACTCAGTCCACATTGTCTCCCCTGGGTTCCACACAGCCACTGGACTGCACAGTCTCCTGGTCCAGACGTGTTTGCGCTACTCTACTTCATCTTTTTAATTTAAGTAACTGACCGAATGGTTGATTTTTTATTTAATTTTTTTTATTTCTCTTATTTATTTATTGGTGCTAAAACATTTCTGACAAACACAAAAGCACTCACAGCCCAGATTTGACAAACATTAATCATTAATGTTTGGCCAAACCTGTTTTGGCCATTTTTGTTGGTGACGGAATCGCTACTCTTAAAGCCGTGAAAGAAGAAGAGACGGCCACCCGTGGCATCTTTCTTTTCCCTGGCCTCTGAGCTAGCTCTCCTGGGAAGTGTTTCTATCTAGTTCATGTTCATGTGAAGGAGAGAAGCTGTGTCTGTGGAGACTTATTGATTGGTTAGAGCTGCAGTACTGTGGAGAGATTGGAATGTTGCAAGTCCAGAGGCTAATTTCCTTATCTTGGGCTAGTTCTCACCCTCCAGAACATCCATTCCTTGCCCATTTCTTTGTCTAAAGTAACACCTTATGATTAAGAGATGAGCTCTTTTGGAATCTATTAACATAGCAGACATCTAGGGTCCACCAACTGAAAAGCTAAGAATGTATTTTAAACTTGCCTTGATTTATAATGTTGTCTGTTCTGTAAGACTGTAACAACTTCATGGAACATGTTACTTCCATGTTGGAACATGGAATTTGGGGTAACCTAAATCTACATTGTCTCTTATTTTCCCTTTTAGATGGATGACAGCTGTGTTTTCTGAGTTGATACTTTCCTATCCCATGGCATACACACAGGTTCACGCTCAGCACTCACTGTATCTGCTGCTGTTTGAGGAATTTTTACTCAGTTTGTATTTCCCAGATTTACCCTATTCTCATCTTTGGAGAGCTACTTCATTTCTATTTTCCACCATAGAGCCTTCCATCTAGAAGTGTATGAGGATGGCTCCAAGTCACTAACTGAAGGATAGTTAGGTTGTTTAATTTGTTTCCTGATGACAGCAACACTAAAAATATTATTGTGCATACCATCTTGTGCGCTATGTGACGCTATTTTGTTTACTAGTGTATGCACAGTGTGCAAAAGTTCAGCTTCTTGGCTGTTATGAAATTGCTCTTCCCCGTGGCCATACTCCTCACAGGACTGTGGGAGCCTTCTGACTCCTCCACAGCCTGGCCAGTGCACAGGGGTGATGGTGGACACCTTGACCTGCTTTGAATCCACTGTTAAAGATGACGTTCTTTGTCTGGACCTTTCTGTTTCCTTTTCTGGATCTTTGTCCATTTTCTCCTTAGTGTTTGCTTCATCCTGTTTGTTTGTAGGGCATCTCTGACATCCTGGGAAGTGATGCTGTGTT
The DNA here is from genome assembly GCF_049852395.1 of Peromyscus maniculatus bairdii. NCBI lineage: Eukaryota > Metazoa > Chordata > Mammalia > Rodentia > Cricetidae > Peromyscus > Peromyscus maniculatus. The sequence goes on along the minus strand of NC_134853.1, from coordinate 57,432,269 downwards.
GGTTATGAGGATATCTTAGGAGTCCTTGGTGAGAGCAAAGTTGAAGTTCATCTTCATGACAGAACCAAATTAGCTAGCTAGACATACAAGTCTCTTGTCTTCCAACCCAAATAATGGCTTTCGTTTGCCTAGTTGTGGGGGACGGGATCTCCCAATGCACCCTAGACTGGCCATGATCCTCCTGTCTCAGACTCCTGAGTGCTGACATTACAAGTGCCCATCACATGGTAATTATTGTTTTCTTTTTCTGCTTTTGTTGCTATCCTTTGGTTTTAATTTAGCCCCTGTTAGCTGTACTGTGTGCTCAGCTTGTGCTGAGGACGGTTCTTCCCTACAAATGTCCTCTCAGCTGAGAGCCAGCCCTCCTAAAGAAGGGAAGGGGAAGTACAGACAATGTTGCCGTTCTGTAGGTGGGAGTTTGCAACAAGTTCTGGGTCTAGGGAATCAGACTCCATTTTTAGTAAGATAAAATAACCAGCAGAGATGGGAACCACTTGTTACAGACTAGGGAGGCTGAGAATTGAGTCCTTTCTCTGTGGGAAGAGGAAGAAGAGGAGGAAGAGGAGGAGGAGGAGGAGGAGGAGGAGGAGGAGGAGGAGGAAAATACTTGAAAAGGAATACAGTTACTATAATTTAATTAAAATATGTAATCATATTAAGGATGATATAGAAAACCATCAGCTAAGACTTTGTCTTGTAGTAACTAGGAAGGTGTGATAGATAATCCCATTTTTAGTTTGGCTGGCTTTAGGAGCCATACCCCTGGGCATATCTATGAGAGTGTTTCCAGAAAAGGTTGACTGAGGAGGGCCCATCCATCCAGAATGTGGGCAGCATCACTGCAGGAACTAGGGCACTAAACTGTAGAAAAGGGATCTAGAAGAAAACAAGCTAAGGACCAGTATTCATCTCTCTCTGCTGCCCAAATTCTGATTAAATGCCTTAATTGTATTCATTTTATTCATTTCAAACACTTTCTTCTCCTTCTTCTTGGCAAGCTCTCATGTATCTTATGCTGGTCTTGCACTCCACAGATAGCTGACCTAGTACTTCTGATTCTCTTCCACTTCCCAAGTGCATGGATTATAGGCATGTGCCACATACCAGGTTTCTACAGTGCTGGGGACCAAACCCAAGCTTTGTGTAGCTAGGCAAACACTCTACCAACTGAGCTGCATCCTCAGCCCAGTTTCATTTCCTTCTCTGAGTGAACAGTTTACTGTGAATTTGGCTGCTGTCAGGTTTATTCAGTAGAAGTTAAGACTTCTTCTACAGAAACCCTAGGGTTCTTATCTGCTTGCATGGGGTTTCACTAATTCTGGCATCATACTGCTATTATAAATTGGCTGGCCACAAATGAAGGCACAGGCATAGGTTTCTGCCTAGTCACAAAAACAGGCTTTTGTACTGGTGTCTAAGATGTTCTTTAGGGGTGCAGGTGTTGCTGGGTAAGGTCTTACTTCACAGATAGCAAAAAGTTAATGCTCTGACACCACGTTGACTCCCTCACCTGGCTGAGGCCTTATTCTTCCAGTCCTGCAAAGGCATTAAAATATTAGCCTTCGATTCTGAAGGCCCATGTGAAGATCCATTGTCTGTGATGCTCCTACCTTCAATCAATCAATGCTTGCAGCCTCTCCCAGACCTGGGGATTTTCCAGTCTTTGTTTAGAGGTTTTCCATGTATCAGCAAGTCAGTTTGTTTTTTCTTCTGGTATTTCTGGGTGCTTTTAGCAAGAAGGTGGCCTGAATGTGTCAGCAGCACCAACCTTATTTAGTGGAAATTGTATCAATTTAGTTTTTAAAAAGAATGCTGGTGAATATGTTGTATTGACACATTTATGGATAAATCTAGCTTGACATTAAAGCCACAAATGCAGTGTAGTTTTCCTCTAAGCTTAGAACAGGGTTCCATTACTCTGCACTCAATATGTGATCATTACAGCTTTCTTTAGGGCAGAAGGAGATAGTGTTTCTAATGGAAACAGCTGGTGTTTACACATTCTGTATTCCTAAAGGTCACAGGATCATTAAATGTGACATCATTCTCTTGCTAGACGTGACTGTTCAAGCTACAAAAATATTGTGTTCAGCTATTATTGCCTGGTGATTAGGGTGAACTTTAAAACAATAACATGTAGAACGTGAACATATAAATAGTAGTAGTAGCTGAAAATTGCCAGATAATGCTGTTAGTGGGAGAAAAGAAGAAAACAGGCACGTGAGAGATGCTTTCTGGTCACACGTAACTCAAGTCTTCCTCAGGCACTAAAGAGAGGTGGAGCTGACACCTACTTAATTGATCACAGTGGTTCGGCTGCTGGGACAGCATGGCAGAGGTCTCATAGACCTGCACATTTTGTTTTTGTTATTATTTCTGCTAGAGATATTTCCAGTGAGTAAGGCAAGTGAAGGCATATTTTCATCCATCTGCTGGCAGACATGTCCACAACTGCCATTCTTTCCAAACTGTTTCCTGTACACAACATAATTACAGGGCATGTGAGGTGAGGCTGGACCACAATATGCCTGGAGGGGTCCAGAGAGAGAGTGGCAGTAGGTGATGCTTGAAAACAGGGGGAGACAACAGCCAGCCTGTCATGCAAAGGCGAGCAGGAAGAAGAGCTGTAGCCAGAGTGATCGCGTGCAAAGCAGAAGCTGAAGCAGGCACCCAGAAGCAGTGCATCAGATCTTTGTCCTAAAGTCTCTGGTGTGTAGTTTTAGGGCTGAGAAGGTTATGCACCATGGACTCCACTCCCTCTAGATTTCTTATAATTAATTCCCAAGCAGCTTGTATTTCTCTACTGTTGTGTAAGAGGTATGGTAAGGACAGAACTTGAAAATGGGCCAGAAATAGAAGTAGCAGTCTAGAGTCCTAAGATACCAATATCTGTACCATATATGTCAACATGTATTTATTGGTTTTATTGTCCTCAAGAACAAAAATCATGACATTTAATCATTGACACTGCAGACATTTTTTATCGTGGGCATTATTGGTTACAAGTGAAATACAGTGGATTTATTTAAAAGCTGTGTATTTTGTTTTGCCTTATATACACTGTATAGGTCATGATTTAATATGTTCCAAATTTTGCAAAAATAAACAAACAGAAACCAAACACACCTGCCTAGCAAGCAGTGCAATTGAATCTCTACACCAAACTGTCTGAATTATCTTATTTGGCTGCTTTATTCTGTATTTGCCTTTTCAGATTGGGTTGGTCCAATGGCTTTGTGTTTTTTCTTCCATTCTTTTGTTTTTTCTTAAGTTCTTCTATATATTTCTATTTACTACATTGCTGAATTCCTAGTTTTTCCATGCCTTAATTTTTCCCCCTCTTCTTTTTGGACAATTTACTTACATTTTCACCCTCCTACTTTTAATCGGCTTTCCCTCAATGGACCAAAAGGGCCACAATAATTAACCTTTGAAAAAAGCAAGACTCGTTTTGGCTCAGGACTTCAGAAATCTCAGTCTGTAGTCAAGTGGTCCCCTTTTCCTGAGCCTCTGGTGAGAAGAGGTCATGGTGGGTGTGGTGGTTTGAATGAAATGGTCCCCACAGGCCCACAGGGAGTGGCACTTTTAGAAGGTGTGGCCTTGGAGGAAGCGTGTCTCTGGGGTTTGGGCTTTAAGGTCTCAGATGCTCAAGCCAGGCCCAGTGTCACACTCTCTTCCTGCTCTCTGCCAATCTGGATGTAGAACTCTCAGCTACTTCTCCAGTACCATGTCTTCCTGGGAGCCACCATGCTGCCCATCATGGTGACAATGGACTGAATCTCTGAACTATAAGCCAGCCCAAATTTAATGCTTTCCTTTATAAGAGTTGCTGTGGTCGTGGTGTCTCTTCACAGCAATAAAATCCTAACTAAGACAGTGGGGGAACACATGATATTTTCCATTGCTTACCTCAAGGTGGCCAGGAACTTCTTGAGTCAGTCAGCTCCGAAAGCATCTGCCTCTGCAGCTGCGGCATCAGTGGCCAAGCCCTCATGAGTTTTGAAGGATACACTTCACATCTAAACCACTACACACTTGAAGAGCACTCACTGGCAGTTCCATTTTTCCAAACAGTAGACCAAGACATCACCACTCATGAGGATAAAGCCTCTGGTGCATGGCTGATCACATGTGAACTTGGCTACCAAAAAGCTGCAGGTCTTTATGCACCAGTGAGCAGGCCCCAGAAAAGCCCTGCCTAATCAGAGCATCGATTCTATTGCTTAGGAAAAGTGTTCAAATGACGCTCATAGGGCTGTGGAGAGACGACCCCCGGTCTCCACTAACTGCCAGCCTTCCCAGCTGTTCATCTGTCCTCTTGTAACCCAGATAGCCTACATTCCAAGATATGCTCTTGGAAATGCTTTAAGGTGAGCAGAATTTATCCAACTCTGTAAGGAACAGCTCAGTTGAACAGGATGTAGATACAGATGGCTAGGTGAGAGGGAGAGAGAAAAGGTAGAGATGGCCTTAAGGAGGACCAAGCTATAAGCAAATACGACTGGTATAGCTTGTACTTGTAGTTTGATTGAGAGGTCATGGCCACACAATATTTAATATGTAAGATATGAGGGGTTTTAATGTGTGTTTATAACCGTGGAACCATGACCATAGTCAACACGATGTTCATTTCTATCACCTGTAGTTTCTGGATGCTTCTCCGCCATTCAATCCTCCACCATTCCCTGTGTCTCAGGGAAGCATCAATCTGCTTTTGATCATCATGTGTTTGTGTAGATTCTTAAGAATTTCATATAAATGGAAACGTGTATAGGTTCTCTCTCTCCCCCTCCACCCCTCCCCTCCCCCTCTCTGTCTCTCTCCCTGTACTGAGATAGGTTGAAAATCTCTTATGCAAAATTCTTGGGACCAGACACATTTCATCTTCGAGTTTTGTCTATCTGGAAAGATTTCTCATGGGTTTTACCAAATGTGGATTCCCTAATATAAAAATACCAAAATCTGAAACATTCCAGAAGCTCATTTAGAGTCACGTCATTTTGTTTAGCTTTCAGTCAGAAAACTTATTTTCCCTTTTATTGAAGATAGATTTTTTCTCACATAATATTTCCTGATTATGAGTTTCCCTCCCTCTGCTGCCCTCAGTTCCCTCCCCTCCATCAAGATCCACTCCCTTTCTGTCTTTAATTAGAAAACAAACAGGTTTCTAAGGGATAATAATAAAATAAAATATAATAAGATAAAACAAAAGCTAACACTTCAGAGTTGGACAAGGCAAACCAGGGGAAAGGGGCCCAAGAGAAGGCATAAGAACCACAGGCTCATTCATTTGCACTCTCAGAATCCCGTAAAAACACTGAACTACAAGCCGCCATATTATATACACGGGGGGCCTAATGCAGGCCCTGTGTGTGCTGCCTCAGTCTCTGTGAGGTCATAGGAACTTTGATCTTGTTGATTTAGAGAGTCTTATTTTCTTGGTGCCCTCCATCTCCTCTGGCCCTTACACTCTTCCTGACTCTTCTGTAGGGATCTGAGTGTTGGGATTTGATTAAGACTTCCATTTAGGGCTGAGTGTTCCAAGGTTTCTCACTCTCTGCTCACTGTCTGATCGTGGGTCTCTGTATTTGTTCCCACTTTCACTGATCTATGAGTATAACAGAATGTCGTTAGGAGTCATTTTATTGCTACTTTTTTTTGAAAGAACAGTGGTATTTGTTTTTACCCTAGGTCCTTGGGCTATCTAGTATCTGGTTCCAAGCAGTGCTGGGTATGACTTGCATCTGGTGCAGGGGGTCTGAAGTCAAATCCGATATTGGTTACCCCCACAGGCTTTGTACCACCTTGCCCTCGCATGTCTTGTAGATCACAGGGCCTGTGGCTGGCCTGGTGTTCACATTTCTCCTTGGGTAGCCTGCAGAGTACCTTTCTGTGCCAAAGGCGCTAGAACGTAAGAATGGGGGCTCTGTGGAGGCGCCAGTTTGACTTCTCTGAGTGTCAATGAGTTATGTAAATGTTGTCTTTAGGAATGGGCCATAACTATCTATTCTATTTCTCTTTCCTAATGAGATCTATCTGTATCCCTAGTCCCTTACCCTATAACTCTCCTCTGTGGTTAGGTGGATTGTGGCTTGCTTATCAATGATTTAACAGCTAATATTCATGTGCTTGTCTTTCTAGGTCTGGATACCGTCAAGCTGGGCATGGTGGATGATGCTTGTCATCCCAGCTCTCTAGAGGCGAAGGCAGAAGAATCAGGAATTCAAGGTCATCCTCTACCGCCTAGTGAAGTTCAGGCTAGCCTGGGATACATGAGACTCTATCTCCAAAAAATCAAAATATTAATGTGTGTGTACATATTTTTATTTATAATCAAACAAAATGCAGCACTGCATAAAATATACAGTATATCATGATTCAAGGCTGGTTTATTATGTGAAAACTGTTAAGTGTCAAACCTGGGATGATGGCTGAGGCGCCTATTTAACATACCAAAGCTGGACCTGGCCACCAAGTTCACCCAGCATCCCTCAGTCCCTACCTGTTACACTGTATGGCTTGCATACCCCACCCTCTTCCCTGAACTGTCTAGACCAGGGGCTGGGTCGCTCTTCCCCGGAGGATTCTCTATATAATCCAGACATTTTGGTTACCTTCCTGCCTTTTGGACCTCTGGCCTCCTGGCTACTGCACCTGGTCCCCCTCTCTCCTCCCTCCCTTCCCCTCTCCCTCTCCCATGGCCCATCTCAGGCTGGTCATGTCCACTCTGGACTCTCCCAGATATCCCTGCCTCTGACTATGCTCTCCCTCATACCTACAATAAACCTTCTGCTCCACCAGACCTAAGAGCAGTCCTGTCCTTTCCATTCCTTTTTATTTATTTTATTCATTCAAAAACCAGGCTCAAAACTATAATGATAGGAAATAGATTCTTTTTTTTTTTTTTTTTGATTTTTTTTTTCAAGACAGGGTTTCTCTGTGTAGCTTTGTGCCTTTCCTGGAACTCACTTGGTAGCTCTGGCTGGCCTTGAACTCACAGAGATCCACCTGCCTCTGCCTCCTGAGTGCTGGGATCAAAGGCGTGCGCCACCACCGCCCGGCCTAGGAAACAGATTCTTGGTAGAAAGAGAAGGAAAAGGGAAGGAGGGGGACTTGGGGTGGTAGAACTGTTCTGTGCCTTAACTGGGGCAGTAGTTGTTTGATTGAAAAGATAAAACATCTAAATCTATATATTCTCCCAAAGTGAGAATGTAAGTAATGTATCTTTTTTTTTTTTAAATGTAGCAGGGCAGTAGTGGCACACACATTTAATATGCACTCAGGAGGCATGTGCAGGCAGTTCTCTGTGAGTTTAAGGCCAGCCTGGTTTACATAGTGAGTTCCAGGACAGTCAGGACTGTTTCACAGAGGCACCTGTCTCGAAAAACAAAAACAAAAAACAAAAAAACTCGCCAAAAAACAAAACCAAAAACAACAACAAAAAACCATAGAGGGACCATAGATGAAACAAACATGAAAGCCGGTCACCACTGAAGCAGGGCAGTGAGTAGGTCAAGTGTGGAAGCTTCCAAAGTGACATAGCAAACTCTTGACCTCACCATCCCCTCTTACTGCCTGTCTACGTCTCAGCCTCCTCTGCCAGCAAAGGAAAACTTCACTGGACATAGTGGCCCTCTCAGGAATCATTTCAAGTTTCAAACTGAGCCCACCGGTGACCTCCTGACCTTCATATCGTTAAAGCAAAAGGCTGTTCCTTCCCCTGCATCCCTGCATCCGACCCCACCTCTTAGCATCACTTGTTAGTTTCTCTTCTCAGTTTCAGCCGCATCATCCACGCTCACTCTTCAGTGTTATTTTTCTCTTTTCACACCTTTTTAGTTTCGCTCTGTCTCCTCTTCACTAATCCTCCAACTATGATGTGTCTGAAGATTAGATCGTTGATTCCTATGGGTTTTGTTGTTGTTTTTTGTCAGCTTGCCACAATCTAAGGTCATGTGAGAAAAAGGAACCTCAATTGAAAAAATATCTCCATCAGATCAGCAAACGGGCAGTCCTATAGGGCATTTCCTTGAGTAAGGATCGATGATCCCTCCCACTGTGGGGCACTGCCACCCCTGGGCAGATGGTCCAGAGAGGTATGGGTAGCTGAATGTGAGCCTGAGAGCAAGTCAGCAAGGCGCATTCCTCTGTGGTCTCTGCGTTAGGGTTCCTGCCTAGAGTTCCCGCCCTGACTTCCTTCGGTGATGAATTGTGACATGGGAGGATGAAACAGACCCTTTCCTCCCTAAGCTGCTTCTTGGGGTACCGTTTATCAGAGCAATAGAAAGCCAGCCAGTCTGAACAACCCCAATTCTCTTTTAGTCACGCTTTGCCCTCTGTGCCAGTGACTAGAGACTGTGATTCTAATACTGTTGTCTTGTGACTGATACATTACCACCTGTCGCCTTGAGAGCATGCAGATGGATACTCCAAAGTTCTGCATCTAGCATCCCACTTGACACCTTTATTTGAAAGTCTAGTCAGCATCTCAAAGACAATGTGTCTATAAAATTAAAATGGTTCTCTCTGTACACCCATGCCCCACCAGTCCACAATCCAAGGAAATGGCTCCATCCCCTGGTCACTTAAGTTAGCTCGAGTCCTCCCTGACTTCTCTCTGCAACATCCCGTTATCAGCAGCTAGGTACTTCGGAAGCATAGCAAATGCCTTCAATTTCTGTTTCTGCTAAGACCACAGTTTAAGATGCTGTGTTCTTAGCTTGCCTGCTTCTTTCCTTATTTGTTAGTTTTTCTTTCTTTATTGGTTTCTTACTCATAGTCCTTTCTCTCTTCTTTTGTCTCTGGCAAATGTTTATGATAAATTTAAATCATGTAATTTCATATACAGTTTTAAGAATGGTGTTCATAAACAATGCAATGCTAAATTTAAATTTTATGAAACTATGATGGTCTTTTATTTCTTTGAGATACAATCTGGATTCGGTCTTTAAAACATTCTTTTTTTTTTTTTTTTTTTTTTTTCTTTTTTTTTCTTTTCTTTCGAGACAGGGTTTCTCTGTGTAGCTTTGTGCCTCTCCTGGAACTCACTTGGTAGCCCAGGCTGGCCTCGAACTCACAGAGATCCGCCTGGCTCTGCCTCCCGAGTGCTGGGATTAAAGGCGTGAGCCACCACCGCCCGGCATACATTCTTATTTTATATGTATGGGTGTTTCGTCTGGACACACTGATGAATACCACATGTGTGCCTGGTGCCTGAGATCCAGAGGATGCTGGATCTCATCTGAACCAGAGTCACAGGTGGTTGGGAAGCACCATGTGGGTGCTGGGGACTGAAACCAGGTCCTCTGAAGATCAAGAAGTGGTCTTAACTGCTGAACCATCTTTCTAGCTCCAAAAGGCTGTGCTCCTATTCATTCATTCATTCATTCATTCATTCATTGTTCTCAATACATCCTGACCACAGTTTCTCCTCCCTCCACTTCTCCCAGTCCATCCCACCTCTCCTGTCCCCCAGATCTACTCCTCCTTTGTTTCACTTGAGAACAGAGCAGGCCTCCCAGGGATATCAACCAAATCCAGCATAACACGATACAATAAGACATAAACCCTCTTATCAAGCTGGGCAAGGCGACCCAGTGGGAGGAAGAGTGTGAGAGACCCTAAAACTCACTGTTAGGGGTCCCACAAAAACACCAAGCTAGCAAGCATATATGCAGAGGACCTAGCACAGATCCATTCAGTCTCTGTGAGGCCCTATGAGCCCTGCTTAGTTGATTCTGTAGGCCGTGTTCTCCAGGTGTCCTCATCTACTCTGGCTCCTACAATCATTCCTCCCCCTCTTCCGCAGGATTCCCTGAGCTGCAAGGATGAAAATCTCTAATTTGGGCTCTCTCCACCTAATGTTTGACTGTGGGTCTCTGTATCTGCTCTCATTAGCTGCCGAAGGAAGCTTCTCTGATGACAATTGGACGAGGCACCAATCTCTGAGGATTTAAGAATATCTTTGTTTATTTATTTTTCTTTTCTATTGTAGATCTCTGGGCTAGCCAGCCTCCAGTTCCTCGTCATCCAGATAGTGTCAAGCATGGGCTCCTTCTCATGGCATGGGCCTCAAATTAGACCAGTCATTGGTTGTCCACTCCCACAAGTTCTGAGCCTCCACTGCCCCAGCACATTTTGCAGGTGGGATGGATTGTAGGTTGAAGGATTTGAAGTTGAGTTGGTGTCCCAGTCCCACCACCAGAAGCCTTGCCTGGTTCCAGAGGATGGTCAGTTCAGGCTCTGAATCCTCCATTACTATGAATCCTCCCTAGGATCACCCTTGTAGAATCCTGGGAATATCTACTACCCTACGTTTCTACATCAAGCCCCCCTCCCTACAAATCCAGTTATCTCTCCCCATACTCTCTCTCTTCATTCCTCCCAACACTGATCTCTCCTGTTTCCATTCCCACCCAACTCCAATCCTCTAGCAAATTCTCTTCTATTTCCCCTTCCCAAGGAGATCCATGCTTCTCCCTTAGAGCCCTCCTTGTTACCTAGCCTTTCTGGGTCTGTGGATTGCAGCATAATTATCACTTATTTAACATCTAATATCATACCATATCTGCTTGTGTCTGGGTTGCCTCATTCAGCCTGATTTTTTTCTAGTTCCATCCATTTGTCTGCAAATTTCATTGTGTCATTTTGTTTTTAACAGCTGGGTAATACTCCATTGTGCAAATGTACCACATTTTCTTTATTCACTCTTCTGTTGAGGGACATCTAGATTGTTTTCTGTTTCTGGCTATTATGGATATAAATCTGCTATGAATGTAGATGAGCAAATGTTCTTGTGGCAGGATGAAGCATGCTTTGGGTGGTATAGCTGGGTCTTGAGGTAGATCAACTCCCAGTTTTCTGAGGAATTGCCATATTGTTTTCTCAAATGGTTGTACGTTTATACTCCCACCAACCATGGAGGAGTATTCCCCTTGCTCCACATCCACACCAGCATGGGTCATCACTTGTTTTATTGATCTTAACTATTTTGACAGGCGTAAGATGGAATCTCAAAATAGTTTTGACTTGCGTTTCCCTTATATTAGCTAAGAATGTTGAACACTTATTTCTTTAATGTTTCTCAGCCATTTGAGATTCCTCTGTTGAGAATTCTCTATTTAGAACTGTACCCCATTTTAAATTAGATTATTTGTTTTCTTGAAATCTAGCTTGACTTCTTTATATATTTTGGATATTAGCTTCTGTCAGATGTGAGGTTGGTGAAAATCTTTTCCCATTCTGTAGACTGCTGTTTTGTCCCATTGACAGTGCCCTTTGCTGTGTAGAAGCTTTTCAGTTTTATGAGGTCCAACTTATTAATTGTCAATGTTAGTGCCCATGCTATTGGTGTTCTGTTCAGGAAGTTGCACCCTGTGCCAATGAGTTCAAGGCTATTCCCTACTTTCTCTTCTATTAGGTTCAGTGTATCTGGTTTTATAATGAGGTCTTTGACCCACTTGGACTTGAGTTTTGTGCTGGGTGATAAAATGAATCTTATTTGATTCTTCTACATGCAGACATCCAATTAGATCAGTACCACTCATTGAAGATTCTTTTTTTTTTCCATTGTGTCTTTCTGGTTTCTTTATAAAAAATCAGGTATCCATAGGTGTGTGAATTTATGTCTGGGTCTTCAGTTTGATTCCATTAATCATCATCTCTATTTTTATGCCAATACCTTGTGGTTTTTATTACTACAACTCTGTAGTACAAGAAGCCATGTTTCTAAAAAAAAAAAAAAAGTAAGAATTGGCAAAAAGAAAAAAAATAGATCTCAGAAGTAACAATGCTGCCTTGCTGTCCACTGTGCTTAGAGAACTAGAGAAAGCTGAGGAGAGAACATTGGTTCCCTTTCGAGTCTGTTCAATTTCATTTTGACTAATTGAATGCATTGGGAAACTAGACTTGAAAAGCAGTATATCGACAAAGCAGCAAACTAATTAAGTATAAATTAACAATGATGTCTAGTTACATGCTAGCTATCATGTCATGATATAGTCAGTTGGTCTGGATACAAACTGAAGAAAACTCATTTTATTCTTTTTTTGTTCTTTTGTTTTAGATCTAGTTTTTTTTAGTTTTTTTCTTAAGTATTTACCAAAGGTCTGTATCTTGGATCTTATCCCCATTTCTTCAAGAATGTCTTTAAATCAAATAATGTAATTATTATAAAAAGAACAGCAGTATGGTTGGATATAGAAGAACCAGGAAAATGGAAATAAGAACCAGCAATTAAAATGGGAAAAGTGAGAAGTATTCCCTGGCTTTAGCTAAATGAGACGTGCAGAACAGAAACATCAACAGAGCCCCTCCAGCTTCAGGCAGCTCCTGCAAGCCACAGGAATTCCCTTCAGTCTTTCATGTTTCTTAGACATAATTTGTGGAAGGGGAAATTAAGTTAATTTGCTCTCTTTTTTTTATTGTGAGGCTAATCCAGAATTTTACCAGTCTTTCTTACCTTGACTGGTTACATGTCTTATCTTGCTTTTGTAGCATCCCCATTTTTCTAACCTCTGTCTCCTGTCGGTGAGTTTTGTTCTTGATAGTGCTTTGATAGTTAGATATCCCTGCTGGGCATGGTGACACACACCTCCAATCCCAACCCTGGGGAAGCCGAGGCAGGAAGACTGTGAGTTTGAAGTCAGTCTGAGCTATATAACAAGACTCTTGTCATCAAAAAGGAAAAAAATAATAAAAAGAAATCTTAAAGTGGTTTTGTGGACACATTTGGTAATCCAAATACAAAACTTATCTTAAAGCTTGGGTTATTGGCTCTAAGCCCCTCCATTTCTGGTTAAAACGCTCTGATATCTAGGGATACAAACTTTAGAGGGAGAGGCTCTCTGTGACCACACCAAAGCTTTGAGTAAACTGAAATGAGAAGTCTCTGTTGGCCCTCAAGATTCTCCCTGGTTTTATTTTTCTGAATTTCATGTGGTTTAAAAAAAACAAGCAAAAATAAAATAAAATAATTAGAAGGACAGGCAAGAGATGGCTCAATGAAAATAGGTTCTCACCACACAACCCTGGTGATTTGAGTTCGATCCCCAGGACCCCCTGAAAGCTGACTCTGCAAAGCTGCCTTCTAACTTTCCTGTGCATGCTCTGGCACACGTGTGCCTCCTTGAATGAAGGGGGAAAAAGGTAAATCAATCAAGAGATAAAACAATATTACAGGTTTATAGCAAAGTAACTCTGCAATGTTTTCTGCTGTTTCTTTGAGCTGAGTATTTTCTTTTGATGATGTGTGTATGGCAATCTTGGTGTTATAGGATGATCTTTTGACTTGCTGTGGTAAGTGAAGTTTAGCTTTAATGCAGTTCCTTTGTCCTCCCACCTCCCACACATATTTGCATAGCAATTGTAAGTTAGTCCATGTTAAGCGTTTTCATGTTATGATTCATAACTATTACTCACTCTTGAGCTAGAAAGTAACATCCTTTTTCATGATAATAGTTATCTCAAGTTTTTGTTTTATTAATTTTCTTCCAATACACACCTCACTGGGGTTTTTTAATTGGGTTCTGAGGGTCAAACTCAGGTCCCCATGCTTATGCAGCAAATACTTTGCTGGATGAACCATCTCTCTTGCCTCCTACTCACATTATAAAGGACATTTTCTTATTGATGCAAAAACCCCAGATCTCATCTTAAAGGGAATAAGAGATAGGTTATTCTGGAGCCATTTTGAGTGACCAAGACCCAGGAATACAGATGTAAGTTACTCCAGATTTCTTCTTTCTTCTTCTTCTTCTTCTTCTTCTTCTTCTTCTTCTTCTTCTTCTTCTTCTTCTTCTTCTTCTTCTTCTTCTTCTTCTTCTTCTTCTTCTCCTCCTCCTCCTCCTCCTCCTCCTCCTCCTCCTCCTCCTCCTCCTCCTCCTCCTCCTCCTCCTCCTCCTCCTTCTTCCCCTTCCCCTTCCCCTTCCCCTTCCCCTTCTCCTTTTCTCCTTCTCCTTCTCCTTCTCCTTTTCTCCTTCTCCTTCTCCTTCTCCTTCTCCTTCTCCTTCTCCTTCTCTCCTTCTCTCCTTCTCTCCTTCTTTCTCCTTCTCCTCCTCCTCCTCCTCCTCCTCCTCCTCCTCCTCCTCCTCCTCCTCCTTCTTCTTCTTCTTCCTTCGCCTCCTCCTCCTTCTCCCTTTTTTTCCAGACAGGGTTTCTCTGTGTAGTTTTGGTGCCTGTACTGCATCTTGCTCTGTAGACCAGGCTGGTCTCGAACTCACAGAGCTCCGCCTGGTTCTGCCTCCTGAGTGCTGGGATTAAAGGCGGGCACCACCTGGCAGGTTCTTATATTTCACAAAGAAAGTCACATATCAAGGTAAGTTTAAAATACATTAGTGGGTACATCAGAGAGGCAGTTAGAGCAAGATGAGGGAAGCTTTTCCATAGACCCGAGATGATTTTTGGCGACATTCTTTTTTGGCTTGGTGGGAGCTAGTTAATAGTGATAGGTTAATAGATTACAAGAAAGTTTCCATTGGTTACTCACAAGATACTAGTTCAGACACAGAGGCGGGGAGGGAATGGCTGCCTGGGGGTGTGAGAAGCTGGAACTACCCCAAGATAAGGAAATGAACCCCAGGACCTGCAGCAGTGGATGAGCTGACAGTGCTCACGCCCTGACAGTACTCACGCCCTCACAGTACTCATGCCCTCACAGTACTCACGCCCTCACAGTACTCATGCTCTCTCAGTACTCACGCTCTCTCAGTACTCATGCTCTCACAGTACTCATGCTCTCACAGTACTCACGCCCTCACAGTACTCACGCTCTCACAGTACTCATGCTCTCACAGTACTCACGCCCTCACAGTACTCACGCCCTGACAGTACTCACGCTCTCTCAGTACTCATGCTCTCACAGTACTCATGCCCTCACAGTACTCATGCTCTCACAGTACTCATGCTCTCACAGTACTCACGCCCTCACAGTACTCATGCTCTCACAGTACTCACGCCCTCACAGTACTCACGCCCTCACAGTACTCATGCTCTCACAGTACTCATGCCCTCACAGTACTCATGCTCTCACAGTACTCACGCTCTCTCAGTACTCATGCTCTCACAGTACTCACGCCCTCACAGTACTCATGCCCTCACAGTACTCATGCCCTCACAGTGCTCATGCCCTCACAGTACTCATGCTCTCACAGTACTCATGCCCTCACAGTACTCACGCCCTCACAGTACTCATGCTCTCACAGTACTCATGCTCTCACAGTGCTCACGCTCTCACAGTGCTCATGCCCTCACAGTACTCACGCTCTCTCAGTACTCATGCTCTCACAGTACTCATGCCCTCACAGTACTCATGCTCTCACAGTACTCACGCCCTCACAGTACTCATGCTCTCACAGTACTCACGCCCTCACAGTACTCATGCTCTCACAGTACTCACGCCCTCACAGTACTCATGCTCTCACAGTACTCACGCTCTCACAGTACTCACGCTCTCACAGTACTCACGCCCTCACAGTACTCATGCTCTCACAGTGCTCACGCTCTCACAGTACTCATGCTCTCACAGTGCTCATGCCCTCACAGTACTCATGCCCTCACAGTACTCATGCCCTCACAGTACTCATGCCCTCACAGTACTCATGCTCTCACAGTGCTCACGCTCTCACAGTGCTCATGCCCTCACAGTGCTCATGCTCTCACAGTACTCACGCTCTCACAGTACTCACGCTCTAACAGTACTCATGCCCTCACAGTGCTCATGCTCTCACAGTGCTCACGCTCTCACAGTACTCATGCTCTCACACTGCTCACGCTCTCACAGTGCTCACACCCTCACAGTACTCACGCTCTCACAGTACTCATGCCCTCACAGTGCTCACGCTCTCACAGTACTCACGCTCTCACAGTGCTCACGCCCCCACAGTACTCACGCCCTCATAGTACTCATGCCCTCACAGTGCTCACGCCCTCACAGTACTCACGCCCTCACAGTACTCACGCCCTCACAGTACTCACGCCCTCACAGTACTCACGCCCTCACAGTACTCACGCTCTCAGTACTCATGCCCTCACAGTACTCATGCTCTCACAGTACTCATGCTCTCACAGTACTCATGCCCTCACAGTACTCACGCCCTCACAGTACTCACGCCCTAAGTACTCAGGGCTAATCCACCAGTCTCTGAAGACATGACTTCTTTCTAGGAGTTTTTGTTCACAGGATTAAGTCAAATCTTACTCGTTTAAGCATAAATATTAGATTTAAAACCTTCACGTTTACATCTAGTTGATGTTTGTCAAATACTGTAGCCTAGCCAAACTGACACGTAAATTAGCCATCATCGGAGGTGACCACCAATTTAACAAATCGTTGCTCAAGTTCTAAAACCTTTCTGTGTAAGGGGACCTTCTGTTTCTAGCAGCCTAGCCTTCACGTTCTTACCATGTGTGGGTTCCATCTCTGTTTCTTCTTCCCAGTGAGTCTGTCTCTGCCTGTGCCTGGAGCTCTGTGTCTGGGTACCACTTCCTGGAAAGCTAGAGCAGATGCCGGGACCCTTGGCATTGGGAAGCAGTGATGCTCCTCTCACAATCTTTTTCCTGTCCTTTAGAACTCATCATTGATACTTCGACATCTCTTTTCAAGAGCCGATTAAGGTTAAGTTTAATTATTCATTTCCTTCTCTCCTATTTCCTTTTTCAGTATCAACTCTTAAAAGTATTTAATACCCAGAACAAATGGTCTGAAGAGTGTCTGAAATGTGTATACAAACATCTTGCATGCAGGTGCTGTCTAAATCCTTATGAAGGCCAACATGCATCTGTAACTCTCACATTTGACTCACCAAACACTACTTTTGTTTTGCAGAGTATCTTAGTTTGCTTTCTATTGCTGCGATAAAGACCATGACGACAAGCAACCTGAGAAGGAAAAGATTTATTTGGTTTACATGTCTTATCACAGTCCATCCCTGAGGAAAGCCAAGGCAGGAGGTCAGGCTGGAGCTGGAAAGGAACCTGGAGGCAGGAAGGGCAGCAGAGGCCATGGAGAATGATGCACACTGACTTGCTCATGGGTTCACATCAGCTACCTTTCTTATACCCTCCTGGACCACCTGACTGTAAGTGGCACTGTCCATGGTGGACTAGCCTTCCCACATCAATCAACAATCAAAGAAGTGCCATACAAACAGCCTAAAGGCTGATCTGATAGAAGCGTTTCCTCAGCTGAAATTCTCTCATCCCAAGTGACTCTACTTTGTGTCACATTGGCACACAGATAATGCTACACACCTCTCTACCTTGTGTTTCTTCCCCTTCTGCCCTCCTCCTTCACTCCCCACTTCTGCTTCCCTCTCTTACCCTCGCTCTCTCCCCGATCCTTCTTTTCTCTCCCTATTTAAGACAAATCCTTCCTATGTAACCCAGATTGGCCTTGGATTTATGATTCTGCAGGGATTATAGGTTTGCATCACCATGTGGACCTAAGCCATGCTTCCTCAGGGTGCATAGTCAGCATTCACCACATCTACTCACCTATTCCCAGATCACCTTCCCTGAGTCGCCATTGCACACAGACAAACATCTTGCACAGATCCCTTGTCCATGTCACTTTATACTTTACATTGAGAGTATTTTTAGGACACACTCTGTGCTGTAGACTTGTCAAAACAGGTGTGAAACTGCGTGTACCCGTATTCTCAAGAGTCTCTTTTAGGTCATGTGCTGCACATTCGTAATCATCTTGTAGGCGATGGTATCAGCTCTCAGCTAAGAGGTCCAGGTGCCCTGGGATAAGCAATGCAGCATGAGGCACAAGGGATACTGGAAAACCATTCCACTCCCAAGTAACCATAGCCATGTGAGCAGGGGAGCTGTACCACTCATTTGCTATTTTTTAAAGCTCATCCATAAGAAGACTTGGTAGCATTGCTCCCTCACTGTGTGGAGAATACAAAACACAAGTATAAAAAAAGATGAATATTGCCACAAGGTGTACAGTCACCAACAGGTGTGGCTGCTTGCCACACACCTTTTCTGCGGTAGAGAGGGTGTGAGCTTGTCCTGGTGTGACTGCCGCTCTACTCTCCAGCTGTAAGAAGTCGCAAAGTCACCTATAAGGAGGTTCAGGGTGGAACTGAGTTCAGGGGTTGCTGCACCCCTTTCTCCTCCTACTTGTATTTTGACAAACTTGAAATTTTAGAAATTGAAAGACTAGCACAACGAACAACTTTCCACTCCTGGCCACATTGCACTAGTGTTGCTCTTTGATGACTTTCTTTTTCTATTTACATCCATCTATAATCTAGCTGTCTGTCTGTCTACCTACCTACCACCTTCCTATCTATCCATCCCATCCATTCATCCATCCAGCTAGCGTTTGACTGTTCTACCAGACATCTTCAGCATCACCTCTCAAGAACAAGGGCATTCTCACCCTATAACTACAATACAGTCTCACACTAGACACATTTAACACGAGTATGATGGTGTCATGTAATGTGCAGCTTATGTCCATGTGTGTAGAGGAGGATTCAGAACACTTTCTCTATAGAGGGCCAGAGAAAAACTGCTTTGAGCCTTCACTGATCTTGAACTTTCCAGCCTTCAGAACCTTGAGCCAGAAGAACCTTTCTTTACAAAATACCCGATCTGTGGATTCAGTTATAGCTACAGAAAAGAAACTAAGACAATGAGTGGAACTAGAAGAAGAAAGGACCATTTTCCCCCTTTGCCTGTGGGGGCGGTTCCCTTTTAGAGAAGTGAGTTATTTTAAACTCAAGCACCCACTTGGGAACTGGTGCTTCTAGGAAGCCGTCAGCTCCTCTCAGAAAAGTGCTGCTAAAAGGGAATGAGAAAGAAGCCACCACTCCACGAGCGAGTCCTGGGCTGAATGAAGGGAAGAGCTGCTGCAGGCTTCCATTCTGCCCCTACCACCTCCCATCTGCATGTAAGAAAAATGTCCTCTTCCCTCCTCTCTGAGTGTCTACCAGGCTGATTAATAAAACAAGATAATTCTGGATACAAGTCTGTACAAAATAGCACAGTATAAAAGAGCTAATGAGAGGCCTTTGAATGGATGTCATTGTCTTTCACAAGGCATCGTTTTGTCTCATTGTTTTCATGGAACACTTCTTGCAAAACAACAGGCGTTTGCCTCTGCAGCAGGGGCTGCTTGACTCTGGGAGGGCTGACAGATATCATACCTTCTCCTGCAGGGCCGGGCTGGCCTTCAATCATTCTTTCCCCCCAGTTTCTGTGCAGTAAGTGTGACAGTTAGAGAGAACTATTATGCGACTGTTCTACAGTGAGATCCAGGAGCGATCAGATGAATTAAAACTACATTGTGGCCAACTATGGAGACCCCTGCCTCTAATGAGCTTGTGGCAAGGAGAGGCCATAGGATCCGTCAAAGTAAGATGGCTGCATAATGTGTGGCTTTCCCTCATCCGGAAGTCCTTCTGAGGATCTACACTGTGGCTCAAACAAAGAAACAAACAAGAATCAGTTCTAAATATAGTCAGAGCACAAAAGCCCTACTTAATCCCATTTCTGTCTCAGGAAAATATCAGCACACATTTTGGAAGATCTTTCATCCTGCTATTGATTTGTATGCTTCCCACATTTTCTCATATTTAAAGCTCTGGTGATATAGACATTAAGGAGTATAACTACAATGGATAATGTAGCTAGCCAGTATATATAGGATCTGAATCATGGTGGTTCCAAGACCCTGCTTCTTGTCAGTCTTCATTATAGCTATTTATTCTTGGAGATTCCAAAATAGTACAAAAAAGCTGATGACACTCTAATACGTATGTGTATGCTGGATATATGCATGTTTATACATGTATTCACATATATTTATATGAATGATATAAGAGACTGAGAATGAAGCCAAATAGATCATCAAATAGCTGTTTTCAGCATTCATGAACTTCAACTTCATTAATTCATACATAGCATTTAAATCAGAGTCTGGCAGTGGGTGAGTGCTGAAAAACTGTTAGCTATCTATGATGTTTAATATTGGTTGTCAACCTGATAGGATTTACAATCACCATGGAAACAAACCTTTGGGCATGTTGGTGAGGGAGTTTCTAGACTGAGCTAGTTGAAGTGAGAGGACTCACACTAAATGTAGACAGCATCATTCCATGGGCTAGAGTCCTTGTGTGTAGGGTATCCACCAGAGATGACTACTGGCATATGGTTTAAACCAATAGAAAGTCTTTATTAGCCAGCTGGTAACTACACTGGTTTTTCTGATCCCACTGTAACCCCAGCCTTTCTCATGGTGAGCTTTTAAGCACAAAAACATATTCTGGGTTGGCATACTTGAGTTAACTAGAACAGTTAGCTAGAAGAAGGACTACAGAAGCCAAAAAGCAAGTACATTAGTACATTTAGAGACTTTCCCAGAAGTGTGGATTTTGATGGATTAGGTCTTTGTTTTTGTTTTGGCTGGTAGTACTGTCTATGGGCTGAGTTCTATGGCCTCAATGGTACTGTCATCATGGAGTCAGTTGTGTCAAGGTTTTGGGGCCTGTTACACTTAACTGAATAAGAAGAGAAATCAAGTCATCTCGAAATTGTCCTGACCAGTTTGTAGTCCAAAGTCGATCTTTCCGTGGTGTTAGTCAGCTTAATGGCTTTACCATAGTCCTTGTGGAATCATCATTGTGGAGTCCTGTCATCCTTTTGAAGATTTCAAAGTCACTGTTAGGTGTGGTCATGGCCATGGTTCACTGCAGACCTTTTTTTGTGTGTGTGTGCCTCCTCTGCGTTTTGGAGTAATCACAGTCTGATAAACGTCTGTCTCTCGGAACCATGAACATTCTTCCCTAGAAGAGAAAATCTTCACAGCAATTTCTCCCCACCATTTGTCTTGCCAAACTTTTCCAAACTGACCTTTGCCAATGCTTTCTTGTAACACAATGGTCCTGGCAATTCTTCTCTGAACCAGCAGTGGTAAACCCTTCGTCCCAGGTAGGAGCATCATCAACACGAAGAGAAGAAGCCAGCAACTCGGAGCAGCAGCCGCTGCCTCCATGGTCCCACCACCGCTTGTCACTGGGTCCCGGCCGCAGCTTCTCCTTAGCAAGCCTCCTAGGCCAGCCTCAAACTCAGGATCCTCCTGCCTCTGCCTCCTTCAGCAAATCCAACCGACATGCACCACCACAACCGGCCAAGTGTAGCTCAGGCCTGAGCTGGGGCTCACAAAGGTCACAGACAAGCACCTTTCTCATGAATTCGTACCACAAACATTGGGCGCCATACTTTGTGCATGTGTATATGTGTACACTTTGTGCATGTGCACATGTGTACACTTTGTGTGTATATGTGTGCACTTTGCACATGTGCATATATGCTTACTTTGTATGGGTATATGTGTACACTTTGTTACATAACACATAGACCTGACCTAGTAGACTTTAGGTGTTGAATCCTCAACATTATCACTAATTGTGCGTAACACATGCAACTGTTTTGTGTATGTGTATGCTTGTGCTGTGACACAGAGCTGAATGAAAAGCCTTAAGTATTGAAATGTTTGACAAAGCTTGTAGTTGAACAAATATAAATTAAGCAAAGGCCGTTTCCCCCTCATTTTCATTGTGGTGATATTCACACAACATAAAATCTGCCACTATGAAAAGAAAATGTGTGGGAGAGGCATGTGTGAGTGGGGTCAGAGGCCAGGAGACCATCTGCACCCCCTGGAGCTGACTTACAAGCGGTTGTGAACTGCCTGATGTGGGTGCTGGGAACTGAACTCAGTCCTCTGGAAGAACATTAACTGTCCTTAACCACGGGGCCACCTCTCCACCCCACTTGAACCACCTTCAAGTATGTAGTGCAGCAGCATTAAATGCATACACATTGTTGGGCAACCTTTGCCGCTTAGGGTCTTGAGACCATTTTTCGTTTTCAGGTGAAACTTTGTCCCCATGAAGTCCTAATTTCTCCCTGTCTCCTTCCCCAGCCTTTGGTGAGTGATCAGTCTAGTTTCTGTCTGTGAACTTACTATTCTGACACATTTGTCTTACACTTGACCTATTTCGCCAAGGACATGTCTCCGAGGTTCATCTATGTGGCAGCAAGTGTCAGAATTTTAGTCCTTTTCAAGGCTGAATGCAAAGCTTTATTAAAAGTGAGGTCTTTGGTAGGACCCATGG